>NC_137498.1:41241734-41714234 GCF_041902795.1 Electrophorus electricus | reverse complement strand
TTCGTAACTAGCTAAATCATTTAAAATAAAATGATGGAGAGATCTTAGCAGATTCATCTCCAAGAATAACCAACAAACATTTCTACCCTGTTGAATGAATCTTCACTTGTTGCGTTGTCTTCCTCCAGCATGGCTGACATGTCTCATGTACTGTCGGTTGAACTCAACTCATTATGAAAAATAAAACAAGGGAATTATGTGCAATTGTAAAAGCCCCCTTTAATGCCGTGGCCTGAACCTGATTTGTTGGCGCCTTAATTAAAGGTATATCAGATTTTCAAGTGCTTGCCGTTGCAGAGATTAGAATGACTGGGATTTGCGTTTTCCATACAAAGTCTCTATTTCTGCAGACCACCATGGTAGACGTACCAACGTGTGAGGTGTTTGGGGGATATCTGAAAATTATAGCTACAGAAAACAACCTGGGGTACCCTCTCCCACTCTAAACTGCGTGAATCTTTGCTTGCACATCAGTCACATGCAGTGCCAACCATCACCACAAGTAATTTCTCAACCTGTGGGAAACAGTTGAGGAGTTGGTTGTCAAGTTATTTTAACATGGTGGCCATGCCCCCCTGCCCGAGGGCCACAACTTGGGGCACCCTTGGCTATAAACGTCTATAAGTAGAGGCCTTGCTGTTGTTCTCTGCTCTCTGTCTCTCCCAAGCACACTCTCTCTACTGCTCTGTTCACATTTTCACATTGTCACATTCCCCTGTGTATAGAAAAATACTCTCCATTAAACAGAATTCTTCAAATCTTTTTTTTATGTGTTCAAAATTTTTATGTGTTTAACTGCATCACAGAAAAGAGCTTTAAAGAGAATATGTAACAGTATATGACTCAATACACCATAAACTATACAAACAAGCAGGACAATAAACAATAAGATGGAGTAACAATGTTTTAAATATAATTTTAGATGTTTAATGGTGTCTAAAGCAGATTATACTATAAAAGAAAATACAGACATTGTGTCTTCTGCATTTGAACTAAAGTTCTGTAAAGTGAGTGTGGTAGATAAAGATCAAAAGGAGTATTCTGTCTAGACCTGGCAGATCTGACGACGTGCAAGATGCTACTGTTCACATTCTCTGCAATCATGATATATTCTTAATGACAGAGATGAGATTATTACTAGAGGTATTAATGGAAGGATATAAGTAAATAAATAGAGCCTTCTTTAGCAATAAAAATAAAAATAATTAAAAAAATGATTGAGAGCGTAGCCCTAAGTACTACTTTATGGAGATCAGATCTGTAATAAATGTGTATGTGTTCAGATTGAGTACACATATAAGTGTTTAGATTGGCCATGCATAACTTCCACTGATTTACAAATTGATTCAGTGCTACAATTAGCAACTAAGAATTCTTTCTCTAAATTACTAATTGCTGTAAGACATTCATTCTGAGTAGCCTGAATAGGGCCATTGTTTTTAGCTACCAGACTGGTTAGCCTCTTATGTGTCATGTTAACTTGAAAAACAGCTGAAGAAATACTTACTATGTTGTGTTGCACTGAGAGTGCATTAAATCTTTTCTTACAGTAAAATGTTTATGATCAGCAAATTCATGAAATACAACCACCATGTCATCACAGTAGGATAAAACCATGTAGTGACTTGTAAGCAGAACTACTTTATAATCAAACCAGATTTGAATTGTCAGTCAGTGCAACTTCCTTTCACTGTAGTCAGTAGCCACGTATAATGATCCCTCTCATAGTACTAAAATGAATAGCTAAGTCAGGCAGAAACTACTAACCTTTTGAACAATAATCATGCCTTAAAATGTTTTTGACAGGCAATGCACATTTTCTGTTTGTTGGGAAATATCCACATTATCAGGCAACAACTAAAAATGAGACTTGATTGTTTTGTTTTGTATATATATATATATATATTTTTTGCATCCACTTAGTAACTGTGGCAACATTGCTTTTCATAAATTCATGACTAAGTGCAATGTATACCATTATACTTGTCTTCAAATGCATGCCTCTCCTTTTCAAACGGCCTACATGTTAAGCGTGCCAAAATTATAAAAACAACCAAGCAGCTGGAGGTCTGGGAAACAGTGTTTTTAATTTAGGAGTAATAAAGTTGATAGCCTTACTGACAGTAATACATGCAAAGCATCTATTTTTTCTTCTACTGTATCATGTAAAGTCACGCTAACGAATACACTGTCGTTCTGGATTCTACCATGGCAGATTAATAAACAGATTAGCTCATCTGGGTGCAGTTCTGCTGCACCCTACCACAAGACCTCATGGTTTGATTTCAATTCATTTTGGTAAGCTTAGCTATTAGACTTCTTGGAAAAGCAAGGTGTAGCCACAGACACAGGGCGAAGTACATTGCATTCACATGTGTCACTTTTACTGTGTGAAAGGAGTGAAAAGCAACGGTTACTTGAATTACATCCTGCCATATGAACTGTATCCCCTATGGCATGAAAAATTCATTTCAGCAATGTGTGACTGCATTTAAATGAAATAAATGTACAAAGAAAAATGGCTTAGTCTGCAGTTGTGGAGTGTGGTGTGCATTTTAAAGAAATTCAGTTTTCATTTAGTGCTTCTTATTTGGCATTTTAAATCTTCCACATAAATCTGCCTTTTTGTTATGCAGAACATCATTTATCTATCTATATCTGGTCAGATCTTAACAGGATATTCACATTATACCTTCAGTTCACATTTTTTGGACTTATTTATATCCCCCCAACAACACCTTTATCGATTTTTGGGGTGGAGGTTTGTTTTAGGCCTTGATAAAGGAATGCACATGCAGATGTACCAGTGAAAATTAAATGACTGGTTGCAGTACTGCCTTAGCTGAGTGAGAAGACAGATGTGAAATCTCTCTCTTCATGCCTGTTCTCTTTACAGTTGCCACTAAATCACATGTGTGCTTGCTGCACAGACCTGTTCTGTTGTCACTCATACGCATTACTCTCAGCGTGTGATATCACAGTGTTCCTCAAGCTCTTTGGATGTGACAGGGAATTTTCATGCCCAGCTTTCCAAGCCTGGACTTCTCAGCTCAGTGGATCTGCTCTCACTCTCCACACACTCCTCACATTTCTCACACTCCTCACACTCCTCACACTCTTCATACTCCATACATTTCTCACACTCCTTACATTCCACACACTTCTCACACTATGCAATTCACTTCAACAACAGTTCACATCAACATGTTGCAAGAGCATAGATGAACTCCTAATAAATACAGTCTCACATTAGTCAACTCAGTCCAAGGGTTCTCCAATGAAAGAATTTTAGCACTCTGAATTCTTTGCTACAGGCTGCATCTTGATCACCATGCATATGTGTAAGTGGGATTCAGTGTTAGATTATATAAGATTAACTTCATTGTCCACCATACTGTAAATTACTTTTCTTCTCATATGAATATACAAAAAAAGCCTTAGTAAAACTCATAAAATACATAAATAGTAGCAATGCAGGGTCATTTGGGTGAAGGAATGTAATCTATATCTATACCTTCAATAATTTAATGGGGCATTAACACTTCTGCTGGCCTTTGAGATCTATCAGTATCACCCAGAAGTAAGCGGCTCAAGTTGAGAGTAAAGTGGGAGAGAGATATTTTAAAATGTAATCTGTGCCTCTGTGCTAGAAACCTTTTTAAAAAGTCAAAGAAAGCCCACACCTTCCTGTCCCAGTAAAGGAAGGGTAGGATTATTAGCAGATGGCTTTAATCAAATGAATGAAACTGGAATGCAAAATTGCCAAGTGCAGGTTTCCAGGGTTAGGAGGTCAGTGCTTGTGTCAGAGCCAAGCAAAAACCAATCTGGACAGGTTGGAGCAATGCTGTGGAATTTGGGGAAGGGGGGAATGCGTTTGAAATGCAAGGCAGTCATTTTCATACAGTACATGAATTACACACACAATTAATCATCTTCTTCCTCTTTGCGGTGCCCACAGTGCAGCCTTGTCTGATTTCAGGGTGAATTTGGAGAGAATCCAGAAGTTGTGGCAGAACCCAGTTCATATGGGTTCAGGGTTCCTGGGTTCACTGATGCTGTGGGATAAGAGCAGAAATGCCACAGCAGTATCTGAATGATCTGTTTGGAAAGGACATACATGTGGCCCTTATCAGGTTCAGCTACTCTACGGAAGAATAACTGTTATCTAATGTATTAATCTATGACTCTTTCTGTATGCCAATTACTGCCATCTACTGGCCATAATATATACAAGACTTAAAGGTCCATTTTCACAAAGCAGTGTTGTTTCTCCGGACAAGAGCATCTTCTAAATGCTGTAAATAGACATTTTATTTTTTGGATGTTTACGTTCTCTACACTTTATTTAAACCTCTGATTTTTGGTTTCTAAGTTTGCAAGAACTATATGTCTCCAAATAATGACCAATTCTTGAAAATAATAGCTTGATAAACAAATAGTTAATAGTTAATAGTTAACTAACATCTATTAGTAACCAAGTACAACAGTTAGTACTGTTGGTATAAATGTCTTACGTTCAAACTTTTGTGCACACAATAAGACATATCACAATATTGTCATCTAGTGGTCAAAATTAAAAATGCATGTACAGAGTATATGAATTGTGGGCCTACACTGTTTTGAAGGACTTTAAAATCAAACGCACAAGCAGAGGTCCGGTTGATTTTAAAGACAGATACTCATTCCACAGATTCTTCTTTGATAACATTCTGGTAACTCTGATCATTA
The DNA here is from genome assembly GCF_041902795.1 of Electrophorus electricus. Lineage (NCBI taxonomy): Eukaryota > Metazoa > Chordata > Actinopteri > Gymnotiformes > Gymnotidae > Electrophorus > Electrophorus electricus. The sequence continues at coordinate 41,709,506 of NC_137498.1, read as the reverse complement.
AATTTCTATTTTATTTTTGATAAGTCAATAAGTCAATGTTAATGTTTTTTGTATAAATACATTCTGTACAAATGAAATTCTTTTGGAAACTGACTTCCCCTGTTATAAGAAGCTGTCCCTACAATACATCTCTATTTGAAAGTAACTGTATTTGAAAACAAATGTACTTGTTAGTTATAAATACCATGGTCTTGTCTCATTGTGTAATTTCTGGTCTTCACAATGTTTCAGATTTTTTTACCCCCAAGGGAAGAATTCTCTTACACATCTTTGGGTCGCTATAGAAATAATCACCAAGTGACACATAGGTTTTTTTTCATATCTATTTTTTTTTCCTATAATATTAGGACTAGTGACTAAATGATTAATCTTATATAAGAATCTTATTTTCAACTGCAGATCTACACCACCGGCATCACTGGATTTACAAAGCCTGGCAGAGGATGACTGTTCCACCTTCATCATGTGACTTGATTTTTAATTTAAGTCACTTGACGTGTGTCTGATGTAGGGCTGGTGGATATGCAAAAAATAAGATAATTTTTTTTTTCCCCATGTTGATCAATGTTACGCTCACATCCAAGGAGAAGCTTGCATCTAGGCAGCAGAGCAAAGGCAGCAACAGCATTCACACAGAAGTATCGAGAAATGAGTCTTTATATGTGCAACTATGTGCAAATGTACAGGTATGTACACAAGTGCAACAACAATACAACAAGGTGACACATACCACAGGTGCTAACCCGAATAGAGAAAAGGGACAGCGCCCAAGCAAAGAAACAAACAAAAAGGCACTACCCTAACCTGAATCTAATTAGTCTAACCTAACCAAGACAAAAAAAGAAAATAACTAACTATACTAATTTACACTATACCAAAAATACAGTGGGTGGCACCTACCCTCTTACCTAATGTGTCTAACCAGTACACACAAGCCTACATGGTGCAAAGTGTGGGTGCATGCACATTTTCCCCTGTTCTCAACCCAGGTAAACAACCTAGCAGGAGTAAGAACAGAGACCTGACACCAAAAACCATGTGACTATGTCCACAGCTACCAAGGCAGCATTGTTAACTAAAAATCAGTAACCTATATTGCAACAAATTTGTGCTAGAAATAAATATGCACAATAAACAGTGATACAGGGGAACTGTATGTAGCCAGGTGGAAAAATGTGTGTATACTTTGTGAAGATTAAAGTGTTTTTGTTTGCTGGCTGTTATATTTTCTTTTGGGTTTCTGTCCCTTTAAGAAGCTAGTCTTGTGTTCATTCAGTGGGTTATGTGCGTGATTTTAGTTGTGCTGGTAATACGCAGCATGCACTGGAAAAATACCCAAAAACTGACTGAGCAGGCATAACTCTACAAAAACTGAGTGAGCAGACCTAACTGTGCAAAAGCTGACTGAGCAGGCATAACTGTGCAAAAACTGAATGAGCAGACATAACTGTGAAAAAACTAACTGAACAGACCTAACTGTGAAAAAACTGACTGAGCAGACCTAACTGTACAAAAACTGACTGAGCAGACCTAACTGCACAAAAACTGAGCAGGAATAAATCCCAGGGATTCCTGCACAATGTCTCACACCACAAAGGGCACACCTTCATCCCAATCGTTTCCAGTATCCAAGCAATATGTTCAAAGCATGGACTTCACTGACTGGTGAAACCTCTCAAGAGCTCTTTTGCTCTCAGGATGATAAGGACTTGAAAGCTCGTGGGTCAGGTATAAGGTTTTCATAATTTGCGCAAATACCTTGGACAGACAATTAGTGTCTTGGTCTGACTGAACAATTTCAGTAACACAAATGTAGTGAAGATCTTAACTATATCTTTAGAAATTGTTGTAGCCATAGCTCATTGTAAGAGAATGGCTTCAGAAATTCTAGCTGCTGCACACATAACCATGAAAAAATACTGGTTATCTGACTTGGTCCTAGGTAGGGGACCAGCACGATCAACAAAAATGCATTCAAACAGTTTCCTGATCACTGCTTGTTAGAAACTGGTTCAAAGTGACCAGTCCTTCAGGTTCAATCTCCTCCAAGTTGCCCTCTGCCCTCTGTCCTCTGTAGCCAGATCCTGGGAAGTCAAGAGACACTGACACCAAGGTAGTGAATCAAGAAAGTTCCACTTTACTGAGGAAAGCACAGAGTATATATGTGTCCTATATCTACTATCTAAATCTACAGGATGACAGGGAAAAGTGAGGCATGTTCTAAGGGTCTACGTAGAAAGGAAAGAGAAAAGCTAGTAAAGATTAGATGTTCTCTGCAACGAGCCACTAGCTGTTCCCATGCCCACCATGAGCCACTCCTGTGCTTAGAGAGAGAGAGACAGAGAGAGAGAGAAAGAGAAAGGGAGGGGTAAAGGAGACAAGAAGAGGGAGTGGATGACCTCGGGTCACCAGCTCGCAGTCAAGCTGCCATGTCATGGCTGATAGGTAGAGACCTTGTGTTGGGTGCCTGAAGACAGAAAGGCTCCAGTATCTAACACTGGTGTTGTGTTGTTATGCATTCAAGCAGTCCATCCAGTTTCAGTTACTTGATTTATTAACAACATGTAGGAACTGTCATCTTGTAGCCAGCTCTTTTTTTCAATCTCGCTTTTTTTTATAAACTTAGAATAAGATAACTATACTACATCCCTTGTTTAGCAATACAACTCAGACATAAAATGTGAGCTGGATCATTTCAATCACATAAAATCCCTTTCTACACAGACTTAATTCTGGGAACCTGTTTCCTGTCTCTGAACCTATATAACTCTTTATTAACTAATCTGAAACAGCCTTGCAGCTCCTCCATCAGTGCTTACTCCAAAATTCTTATTTCAGTCATGTAATCATGTCTTTGAAACAAGTTGATTTCTTTATCACTCTACTTCTTCTGGTTGTGATCTGAGTCTGTTCAGATGTTGGAGAGGGTGCTGAATTATCTTCATCATCTAACATTCTGAACTTTTGACCTTTCTGGTACTGGTTCCTCTACATCATCAGAATTTGGTACCTGCAATTCTGCTGTTAGTGGAGTGTGTCTAAGGTGTTCAACATTACAAACAACCAGTGTCCCATCTTCTGTGTTCACAAGTTCAAAAGAGGTCTTTGAGGTTGGTCTAAGCACTACATAATGTCTATCTTTGTAGATAGGTTCCAACTTTCCACTGAACATGTTTGCAACATATACAATATCTATGTTTTTCTGCACAGTTTCTTTCATCTTTCATTTTTTCTTTGTACTCTCTGTAATGACACTTGATGTATTTTAATATTCTGTTCTCCTCTCATATGTCTGGTAGTTTTGTATGAATATCCCTTCCAAAGATAAGGTAAGCCAGGGTCTCTCCTGATGCTCGATGTGGTGTAGTGTGATATGACTGAGGATCTTCGGTAGTTCCTCTCTCCAATGTTTTCCTTCACATTCAGCTGCTCTGAAGGCCTTCTTGAGGTAATCTTCTGTGAAATCTTCTGTAAAATCTCTCTAGCTTGCTATTACTCCTGGGATAGTAAGGTGAAGCACAGATGTGCTTGATCCCATGCAGTTCCAGGAATGACTCAAAAATTGTCCAACATATTGTTTACTATTGGCTGCAACAACTTCATTCAGATATCTAAATCTCACAAAATTACACTTCAGTTCTTTGATAACTGTTTTGATGCATTAGCCTAATGGCAGCATCTAGATAAGATGTATAGAGGTCAATTACAGTCTATGCCTAACTTAGTCCAAGGTCCAGGTGGTTGTTCAAGTGGTTTGAGAGGTTGGTCCTCATGAAGTGGTTGATTCAAGGCACATGCTGCACAGTTACAAATTAATCTTTCAATATGCATATCCATGTTTGGCCAGTAGGATTTACTCCTAAGTGTCGTTCCTAAATCCCCAGTCAGCTAGCTGTAAAGTTAAGCATTCAATTATAAAATGAAGATGCAGACTTCAGAATTAAAGAGAATAGCTGGTCCATCTTTTGTTGCAAGTTAACATTAATGTAACGAATGCACACATCTAGGAGATCCAGTTGCAGAGGTTTTATTTTAGCAATCAAATTAATATGTGCAGTCAAACAGGTAAGCGTGGTTGAGTTGGTCTGGGGTTGATGCACGGGGTAGCATTCAGGAGGTGTCTGAGGGCCCGGCAGGAGACGACATCTAGAAAGCAGGCAGGAGTCAATAACCGGGAAAGCAGACAGGATGAGGAAATGGTCAGTATGCCACATAGGAGCAATACTTCGAGACTAGTATGCGGGGAGGATAAGCTTATAAAAAGGTAGGTAACAAAGGGAATAGGAATCAGGTGTGTGCTATAATTCTGGTGAGTCAGATCGCGTGTGTGCATGAGTGGGCATGGCTGTGTGGGGCTGAGGTTTGTTCCTGGAGTTTGTAATAGTACCCCCCACTTGATGGGTGGCAATTGACACCCGAGAATGGGGAGCCCTAGGCCTACCATGGCCATGAGGGTCCGGACAATTAGGGTGAGCAGCGTGGAAGTCCGCAAGCAAAGAGGGATCCAGGACATCAGCCCTAGGAACCCATGATTGCTCCGAAGGCCAACGAGATACTGAAGGGTCCCATTTCATCTCTGGGAATCCAATAATGCATGGATGGCATGGGCTGGTTCTCTGTCGATCTTGACAGGGGCAGGAGGGTTGATGGGGATCGTGGCTGCAGACACCGGATTATAGTGCACAGCTTTCAACAGGGACACATGGAAGGTGGGATCTATCCTATACCGGGGGGGAAGCTGTAGCTTGTAGGATACGGGATTGATCTGTTGAAGCACCTTGAAGGGACCAATGTACTGTAGGCTCAGTTTCTTTCTGGGTAGACTGAGCTTCATGTTTAGAATCAGGACCCAGACCCTCTGACCAGGATGCAACATTATGTTGGGGTTACGGTGACGATTGTCAAACATTTGTCTGGTATGTAAAGCTCTCTGCAAGTGGATGTGGGTGACCTCCCACGTACAAGAGCTCTTTTGAAACCATTGATCTAACGCTTGTATGTCAGTGGGGGAATCATCCCACGGGAAGAGTGCTGGCTGAGCCGTAGATGCATTGGAAGGGGGTGAGCTGAGTGGAGGAGTGAGTGAGTGACTTGTGGGCATATTCCACCCATGGGAGGAATTTGTGCCAGTCTGTGAAGTACAGTACTGACGGAGGAACCTTCCAACCTCTTGATTAACACATTTGACCTCCCCCATGGACTGGGGATGGTGACCTGAAGAGAGATTCATAATTATGGCCAACTTCTTACAAAACTGCTTCCAGACTTATGATGTACATTGCAAACCACAATCAGACACAATCAAAACTTACAGGACATGCGTGTGGCGTGAGTGATACCGAGATGTCCGTTACATGAGGTCGTATGAGCCCATTCTAACAATGTTCCTCTGAGGGAAGCTGGAACATGTTTTTCTGGGGGGCATTCCTCTGGGCTAGGTCATCCTTCAAAACATTCTCCAGGTAATCTTTGAAGCCCCAACACATGGGAGCTAGGAAGCAGCTATTAGGTAGGATGGTCTCTGGAGTTGGGTTGGTCTCCCCCTAATCATAGATGCGTGACAAGGCATCCACCTTTTGATTCTTGGAAACAGGTCTATAAGACAGTGAAATTAAACCGGGAGAAGAACAACGACCACCTAGTTTGCTTTGGGTTGAGTCGTCGAGCTGACTGTAGGTATTCCAGGTTTCGATGGTCTGTATACCAAAAAGGGATGTTCAGCTCCTTCTAGCCAGTGTCTCCATTGCTCTAGGGCAAGTTTGACTGCGAGAAGTTCCTGGTTCCCTACATCATAATTTCTCTCAGCATATTGTAGTTTCCTGGAGTAGAAAGCACAAGGGTACAGTCAAGGTGGGGTGCCTTGTCTTTGGGACAGTACTGCCCCCACTCCTACCTCAGAAGCATCCACTTCCACAATGAATGGAAGAAAAGGGTCAGGCTGATGGAGAATGGGTGCTGAAACAAAGGCCATCCTTAAACGTTAGGAAAGCCTGATCTGCAGCCAGGTCCACTGAAGCTGCTTTCTGCCTTGTTTCTTGAGGAGGTCCCAAAGGGGAGCAGCCATGGTGCCAAACCCCTGAATGAACCGTCTGTAGATGTTGGCAAAACCCAAGAAACATTGCAACTCCTTGATGGTAATGGGTTTAGGCCAATTTTGTATTGCTGTCACCTTATCACGGTCCATGGAGAGGGCTCCCAGTGTGAGGGTACACCCAACAAAAGTGATGCATTTACTGTGGAATTCACTTTTTGGCCTTGGCCTACAGTTGATGTTGCTGGAGATGCCTCAGGATGGCTGCTATGTGATACACATGCTCCGTTTCCAATCGGGAAAACAAGGAAGTCATTTATGTAAACAATCACAAACTTCTATCATATCTCGAAACATAAAATCCATAAATGGCTGAAAAACTGAGGGACTATAACCCATATGGCATTACTAAGTATTCATAATGGCCTTGCATCATAGTGAAGGCTGTCTTCCACTCATCACCCTCACGTATGCGTATGTGGTTATAAGCACTACGCAAGTCCAATTTTGTGAAGATGGTAGCTCCTAGCAGTCTTTCATGGGTTAAAGAGATGAGGGGAAGATGATAGGAACACTTTACTGTCACTTTAAGGGCCCGGTAATCGATGCACGGCCTTAAATCTCCTCCTTTCTTTTCCACGAAGAAGAATCCAGCAGCGACTGGTGAAGTAGAGGTCCGAATGAAACTGTACTGTAGTGCCTCAGTGACAAGCCTCCATAGCTGCCTCTTCTGGCCTGGGAAAAAGGGTAAGGCTTAGATCTTTGGGGTAGGAAGGAGAACTCCAGCACAATCACAAGATTGATGAGGTAGGAGTTTAGTCACTTTAACCTTAGAGAACACATCTGAGAAGGATCTATAGAGCTGAGGGACAGACTGGAGTGCCGGTGGCTCAGGGCTCTTGACTGTAGTGGAGAGGATTGTGTTTACTCCATGATAGTAGTTCAGCCAAGGACCAAGAGATACTTGGGTCATGAGTCGACAGCCAGGGAAAGTCCAGAATAATGGAGTCACGGGACATGGGCAGAAGCAAAAATTTAATTGACTCACAATGAAGCAAACCAATCTTTAGCATGACTGGGACAGTTGTGTACACCCTCACCTATAGGTTGGTCATTAAGGGAATGAATATGTAGCAGGGGATTTAAAGTGACTAGGGATTCCTAGTTGCGTAGCTCACCCAGCATCCAAAAAATTCCCTGCTACACCGGAATCCACCAAGGCAGAGAGAGAAACACTTACCATCAGCCATAAGGACTACAGGGAAGGTAAGCTGACGATTAATATACAGCAGAGAAGACGTTCTTATGTGTGTGTTGAACGCAGAGGTCCTCCCATTCTCTCGACGGGGACGGACAGGACAGTTGTCTCGGAAGTGACAATTAGCGTCGCAGTACAGGCACAATCCTCTGGTGAATCATCTGGCACATTCTTGGGGGATAAGGCATGAGTGACTCACTTGGCTCAGGGACTTCACCGGATCCATCATTAGAATCCTCCAGTACGAAAGTACGGGGGTGGGGTGCACGTTGTAAGGGCTGATGTATCCGTCGAAGGTTATCTATGGTAATAGCGAGTTTGATAATTTTGGACAGCGTAGTCAACTCCCTTCGGTATGTGAGTTCTGTCTGGAGTCCCAGAGAAAGTCCACGACAAAACATGGTTTTCAACGCAGTCTCGCTCCAGCCACTGCCGGTGGCGACCGTATGGAACTCTTGGACATAGTCAGCCGCTGTGCACTTCCCTTGTCGTATCTCCCATAAAACAGTTCCGGGATCCTGTCCACATCACAGGATGATTGAAAACAGCCTTGAAAAGATTGTACAATACCGTCTGTGACTAATGCTGGGTCCTAGCTATCCCAGAGGGTGGTTCCCCATGCACCTGCCTCAGTCAGTAGTGATAAAACAAATCACGGTACACAATCCTTGTTGGTGATGAATTGTGCGGCATAATGGGAGAAATATATGGAACACTGCATCAGGAAGTTCTTGCATCGATCTGGAGAGCCATCGAATAGCTCTGGGATGTCCACGGGAATACAATGAGTAACTGTGGTAGGCGGTGAAAGAGTCACAGCAGTCATGGTAAGAACCACCTGTGAAAGTCTCTGAATGGTTTCACGTAGCTTGGCCATGGAAACCTTCTACTGGGCCAGTGTTTTGTACCACCATGAAAAGGTGAAGTATTCTGTAATGAATGCACACACATAGAAGAAGATCCATTTGCAGAGGTTTTATTTTAGCAATCAAATTAATACATGCAGTCAGACAGGTAAGCGTGGTCGGGTTGGTCCGGGGTTGATGCACGCGGTAGCATTCAGGAGGTATCCGAGGGTCAGGCAGGAGACGAGTCTAGAAAGCAGATAGGAGTCAATAACCAGAAAAGCACACAGGATGAGGAGACGCTCAGTACACCACATAGGAGCAATACTTCATGACTGGTATGCAGGGAGGAGAAACTTATAAAGAGGTAGGTAATGAGGGGAATAGGAATCAGGTGTGTGTTAGAATTCTGGTGAGTCAGACCGGGGGTTTGTGCGAGTGGATGTGGCTGTACGGGGCTGAGGGTTGTTCCTGGGGTTCATAACATTTAACAAATATTATTGACGCACCCTCAGGAGAATGCCCAACAACCAAACAAAGAACCCACATTTTTTGTACACTGGTCAGATTTGATTATGCATTCACCCCACTGCTTTACATACTAATGTTTGCATTCGCCACCATTACATCCAAACCATACATTAGTTAACATATGCAAACTGACATTTAACACCCACACCAGATGTAACCTGCTACTAGCACATTCCAAGAGAAGACTTCTCTTAACCTTGTCCTAAAGAAGACTGTTTTTCTGTACCACCCTGAGCCTTGTGGAGAGCTCTTATATCTTACCCTGAGGTTCACCAAAACCTACCCAGGATCCTTTGCTGAAGCCTACAGTAGCCTCTACAGAGGCCCTCTATGCAAATCATTCTGAAAGGAACAATACTCTCTATACTTCTTTATGTTTTACTTTATTAATATGTCCATATTAATATGTTAGGCCTCTTTTGCCTGTTAACACTCTTTTATTACCTCAGTACCTTTTGATGCTTATCACACCCTGATGTGTCTCATGAGCTACCATCAGTGTAAGTTTCCTTTTTGTATTAGGTAACAGTATTCTGTGTCCTCGCAGAATCAATCCATTGTGAACTGATATTTCGTCTTTGCACCAGGGAACTGAGATTGGTGGATCACGCATCAATTCCCTTTTCAGTTTGCTGAAAGCTTTCTCACACTTTGAAGTCCACTCCCACTGTACTCCCTTTCATGTGAGCTTCCTAAGTGGCTTTGATATGCTCGCAAAATCTGAAATGAATTTCATCAGAAAACCACACGTTACTAAGAATGACCGAAGCTGGGCTATATTCTCAGGTTGTGTTGCTTTGTAAATGGCTTTGACTAATCTTGGATCAGGTTATATCCCTTTTGTTGAAATTACATGACCAAGTATCTTAATCTGCCCGAATCCAAAAACACATTTGTCCTTGTTCGGAGTTAATCCTCTGTTTTGGACTCTCTGAAAGACTTTTTTAAGTCTTTGTTCCAACTCAGCTTCACTTTCTGCATACACAACTACGTCATCTAAATAGCAGACTACGCCTGTCATTCCACACAATATTGAGTCCATTGCCTTCTGATACACCTCTGGTGTACTAGACAACCCAAAGGGGACCTTTCAGAAACGACAGCAAACTCTGTATGTTATGAAAGTAGTCAAATGTCTGGATTCAGGAGGTTTTTTTTGTTGACAATTTGCAATATCCTTTCCGAAAGTCCAGTTTAGCAAACACTTTTGCTCCCTGCATTGCTTGTAAAATGTTGTCTATAGATGGTACTGGGTGCTTCTACCTAACCACAGCTTTATTTGGTTCTCTCAGGTCTGCATATAGTCTTATCTCTAGTATCCTTCTTTGGGATCAGCAAAATATTAGAAACCCACTTGGATCCTTCTTTTACTTCCTCAATTATTTCATCTTCCAACATTTTATCCAGTTCATGGTTTACAGCCTCCATCATTGGGTATGGCATATATCTAAAACCTTGAGCTAAAGGTTTATTTTGTCAGCCCTTTTACCTTCCCAAGGTCTTTGAACAATGATTCAAAGTCTTGTGCTATCTTCGCAAACTGATCACTAGACTGATTTATCGCCTGTACACTGGCTCCAGAATTCAGTAACTTTAGGTCAAAACATGCCTTTCTGCCTAGTAATGCTTCCACATTTCCTTTGATGACAGATTATCTTTTGACGCATTGTTTTGCCACAATAAATGTGCCTCAAAATAACCAATGCACTAAAGGGGTTTGTCTTAGGCATATGGATTGTATTTATTTTTGGTTATATTCAGTTTATGCTGGTCTGCATACATTCTGTGATACAATTTTTCCCCCATGAGATTTCATCCACTTCCAGTATCTAGGTGTGACATTTAACGGGTTAAAGAGGATGCGGGGACGAGGCACGTTAAGCAGAACATACGTTTTAATCACAAGCACAACTCAACACACAAACACACTATGTGGGTCAAACACCGACAACCTTGACAATACGACACGAGACTTGTATACACTCATGACAATTACACACAAAAAGGATCAGGTGCACAACACAAGAGGGCGTGGCAATACAGACACACATTTGAGGGGGGAGGGGCCGTACCGACTCCCGGCGCGCCAGCCTACCGGGCTGCGGCCCCGAGACCAATGCTAAAAGGCGACGTCAGAAGACCAGACAACCCGCCACAGGCCAGCGCAAGCAGGGTTGCGGGGGGAAGGACAAGGACCAAGACGATGACAGACAGAGACGCACACACTAACGGGCACAGACTCAGACACAAAGGGGAACAAACTGACCGGTACATTTAGTGCAATAGGGACAGGCACATGAACAACACCACACACATTCAATAGTCTGGGGAAGGAACCCCAGCCAGTCCCTCAGTTGTCGGCTGGGTCGAAGACTGACCAGCCTGTCAGGAAGTGTCCCTCGCCAGCCTAGGTAGCGGCGACTGTCCTGGTTCTGGTACTGGTGCCGCTGCCTTTTTCCTGCACAAGGCTTCGGCGTAGGCACATACGCTCTGGAGCTCTTCGCTTCAGGTGGGGGAGCGTCCTTATCCGACAACAGTGCCTCACTGCTAGCCACCTGGGTTATCCTGCTCGCACGTGGGCGGCGCCTTGCTCTCTGAGCTTTTGGCATCACCGTGGGAGGGAAGATCCCTATGAGGGTACTCTTCTACCTCACAATCGAAATCCCTATCCGACTGCAGACAGATGTCACTGCACTCCTCTCTCTCTCCATAATCTGTGTCTCCCATATGATCGTCCAGGTAGGGATCGTAGGACCCAGCAGAGTCCATCTCCGAGTACTGGTCCTCTTGGTCCGGTTGTTCTCCGTAGGACTCTGCACCGTCCGATCCCGGACCATACAAAGGGCCCCCCCAAAATCAACCAGCGGGTTCCTCCCTCCTGGTAGCTCCATGAAGCGAGGCCAGGATGAGGGAAGGTCTTACTGCTGGAACTTAGGGATCCACAGAGTCCGACTCCGAGGACTGGAAATCGTTATACCAATCCCAGTCATCCGCCGAGATTCCATCTGACTGCCCTGCTTCCACACCTGGAGTCAGGAGGGTGCCCAAGAACACGGGAGACCTCGCTGCACGTGCTGTGGGAGGGCGTTGACTTCCCTTCTTCTTGCCTTTCCCAGGCATCCTCGGTCGGTCTGTGTTTCTGTGACGTTTAACGGGTTAAGGAGGATGCGGGGACGAGGCATGTTAAACAGAACATACATTTTAATCACAAGCACGACTGAACACACACGCAAACACCGACAACTTTGACGATACCACACGAGACTTATATACACTCATGACAATTACACACAACAAGGATCAGGTGCACAACACAAGAGGGCGTGGCAATACGGACACACACAGACACGCACGCACAGACACGCACAGACACAGACACACACACATTTCAGGGGGGAGGGGCCATACCGTGACACTAGGACCATTTTCAGTTTCTGTCCATTCATTTTAATCACTTCTTTGCACTCTGGATCTATAAAATAGATGATGACTCATTCAATGCCCTTACTGGTTTCTCACTAGTTTTTGTCTTGGCTTTTTCTTTTGGTTGGCTGCCTCTGTATTTCCTGTACTCTGTACTCTGTACTGTTTTTTTTTTTCGACATATACGTGCATAATGTCTAGTTTTCTTACAAAAAAGACATTTAGCCATTTTCACTTCTCATTCAACTGCTCATTCAATGTGTGGCAAATCCACACCCATGACACTTATTGGTGCCATTACACTCTTCTTCTATTGAGTCGAAGGCTCCAGTTTGCTCTTTGCCTTGCCAGTTTGATTTCAGATGGCCTAAGTATCTTGCACTTCTCGTGTAATTCACATAGATATCTTTGGTCTTACCGTTATACCCTTTTCTTGTAAAAATCTGTCACGTAGTCTTTTATGCATACAATTTTCCCAAAGCTGGTCCCTCAACATGTCCGATTCAAGCATTCCAAACTCACATGATTTATCTAACTCTCTTAGCACATTTACATAGGCATCAATAGGCTCGTCTGGTGCTTGCATTCTCTGCCTGAATTTGTCTTTCCAACACCATATTCTTTCAAGGTGTAAAATATACTTTTAGTACGGTCACTGTTTGCGCATAAGTAACTTTCTCTCCCAGTAGGTTTGAGAAAATCCTCTGAACTGGTGCTCTTCATACTACATCCTCAGCATGTACTATTCCACTGGCTATTTCTAAAAACTATGATTCCATCCACAGCATGAATTCAGTGCGCAAATCCGACACACCAAAAGGTTCAACGGAGTGGGTGCTGAGAGCTGCGCATCATGCATGATTCATGCAACTGGATTAGGCGCGGCTTGGGTAGTCAAATCCGTCTAGATGCCACTAGCCCTGCACAACTGCCTCACTGTGTATCTTGCATATGTAAAAAGAACAACAAGAATAAAAAAATGTAAGTCATGAGTGATCCTTGTCACCATAAATGTTGTGTTGTTATATAACCAAGCAGTCCATCCAGTTTTATTTACTTGATTCATTAAAACCAAATATCTTGTTGCCAGATTTTTTTTTTTTCAATCTCGCTCCCTTTTTCAATCTTGTGATAACATAACTATATTACAACTGGTATGGTCTGAAGTGGAACAGGATGAATTACTTGGTTGGGCTTTCCTGCACTCTGACACACATGAATGGTAAATTTGAACTTAGTAGTCCAGTTCAGAATTATATTGCAGTGCAGGCCAAAAGAAGTGTCTTAACATGGGCGAGTATGTTTTAATGATTCCCAAAGGCCCCAACCAGGGGTGATCATGCGACACCTCCAGCACATGCTGTCTAAAACCTGATGGAACCAGGATTTGGTAGATGCTGTCTGCATTGGTCACACTCCATGGAGACCACTTGTGCAGTAAAACCCTCAGATCTTAAAAACGCAACCTGTCTCTTAGCATCCTCTCCAAATTTGCAAACAAAGGCAAAATACATCTGAAGACTAGGGTCAACTTTCTTGTGGGCCTCAATGAACTGCTTCTGAATAATATCCAGCTCCATTCTAAAAAATTTTGCATTGAATATAAAATGCATCAATGACCTATAAAGAACTGAATGGTCTTACCTCATAATACCTTAGTGAACTCCTAGTTCATTATGACCCACCATGTCTGCTTAGATCAAAAGGTGTATGCTCTTTTCTAGTACTGAGTATAAGAAAATATACCACAGGGGGGGACTTTTCCTATGAAGCTCCCATACTATAGAATAACCTTCCTGTAAATGTTCAAGATTCAGACACAGTCTCAATATTTAAGGCTCGGCTGAACACCTATCTGTAAGGTCAGGCATTTTATTGAATACTTCCCATCGTAGATAAAGATGTAGATCTGGGGGTTCATGGGCATTGAGAGTTATGCCAAACTGGGATGTTATGATGTTAATTCAACCTCTTTTTTTGTCAGTGAAGTTTGTTGACTGAGTGCTGATGTTCCAGGGTGCCCTCATGCTTGTGTTTTCTACTGGCTCTATCCTTTTAGCTGTGCTGCCTTAGCTAGATCTGCCAGAGTCCATCTTTACACATTATAGTTCCCTAATTTTCACACCTTTGTACCTGGGCATGCCTAATAATCTATTCTCTCTTTCTGCCAAGGTACACCTACTCCTGATGTCAGGTTGTTATTGAGCCTCAACCCATCTCAGCTGCCATGGATTCTCCCACCACCCCCTAATGCGGCCCTGCTGTAGCCCATCACACCTTCACCCCAGCTAACTACTTCTCCCTTGACAGACATTCTAATGCAAGATATGTTTTGGACACATACACAATGTCAGAACCAGACTAGGACTTCTAGAAAACTGAAATAGACATTAATTTCTTATTTCTTTATTTTTATTTACTTATTTTTTCTCTCATTATTTATTCTGCCCCTTGTTGTTTATATTGTTTGCTATTGTTGTGTCTGTTGTCGGTCAGAGGAGGCTGGGCCCTCCTTTTGAGACTTGGTTCCTCTCAAGGTTTCTTTCTCATCTTCTAGGGAGTTTATCTTTGCCACTGTTGCCTTTGGCTTGCTCACTGGGGGCGTGGACTCAGACATTTGTAAAGCTCCTTTGTTACAATGGCTGTTTTAAAAGGTACTATATAAATAAATTTGACTTGATGGGTAATGATGGGAGTAAAATACTCCACTACAATGCTCTATTTCCCTCTGTTGTCTGATTATAAATGCATATGGATGAAATTGTGATATGTTGTAATTCATGGAGTGTACATATTTTATATTTCTTGAACAGATATTCAAGTATGATAGGATGTTGTATATAGAAGCAAAGCAGAGATGCATTACGAACATAACATTAAGGTATAAATGGATGGCAGCTTCAATATATTATGGGGAAATCACTTTTCTGATTGTTTTCAGAATGGGATAACAGATGCATTTACACTAGTTATTTCAGGGTAACCTAATTTAAATCAGAACTTTCACATTAAATGTAGCTGTTAAGATACTGAAAATTATGTGCAATTAAATGATGTACTGTATTTAGGATTCTAAATATTAATTTCAAGTTTCAAGTTTGGTTTATTTGTCACATACATAGTCATACACAGTATAACTCGCAGTGAAATGGTTGAGAGTGCTCTGTTCAAACTGAGGAAAAAGAAAACGGGTGCATAGAGAAATATATGTTCTATATATGTACAAAAATATATTAACAATGTAAGTACAATATATGTATATTATGTTTATATACACAATGTACAATGTATATGGTTGTGTGTATATATATGTACACAATGTACAGAATGTACAGATCCATTTTGTAGAATAACATAACATATTTACAGTTGTGTTACAAGGTAATTGAATATATATATATATATATATATATATATACACAGTTATACAGTTATGTTACATGGTGGTGGTGGTCCCCACAGTTTATCAGTTTCCCTGATTCAGGGCCCGAATGGCCTGTGGGAAGAAGCTCCTCTTCAGTCTCTCTGTCTTGGTCTTCAGGGAGCGAAAGCGCCTCCCTGACCTCAACAGAGAGAAGAGTCTATTGTTGGGATGGGTGGGGTCCTTCACAATCCTCCTGGCCTTGGTCTGGTACCGCTTGTAGTAGATGGTCTGCAGGTCAGGAAGTTCCGTATGAGTGATGCGCTCTGCTGAGCGCACTACCCTTTGGAGTGCTTGTCTGTTCTGCTTGGTGCTATTCCCAAACCAGGCTGTGATGTTCCCCGTGAGGATGCTCTCGATAGTGCAGGTGTAGAAGTTCCGCAGTACCTTGGAGGGCAGTCTGAAGTCTCTTAGGCATCTGAGGTGGTAAAGACGCTGACGAGCCTTCTTTGCCAGGGAGTTGGTATTGCAGGACCAGGACAGGTCCTGCGAGATGTGAACACCAAGGTACCTGAAACTATCTACTCTCTCCACCGTGGTTCCATTGATCCTCACAGGTTGGTAGTGCCGCTCCTGCTTCTTGCTGAAATCCACGATCAGCTCCTTTGTCTTACTGATGTTTAGGAGGAGATTATTTTCCTGGCACCAGTTTTCCAGGTGTTTAATCTCCACCAGGTAGGCCCTCTCGTCGTTGTCCGAGATCAGACCCACGACAACGGTGTCGTCAGCAAACTTGACAATGATGGTAGAGCTGGAAGTGGCTGTGCAGTCGTAGGTGTACAGTGAGTAGAGCAGGGGGCTTAGGACACAACCCTGAGGAGCTCCAGTGCTGAGGGTGAGGGTGGATGAGGCGCAGTTGCCCACCCGTACTGATTGTGGTCTGTCTGTTAGGAAGTTGGAGATCCAAATAATAATAAATATTTTATTAAATAATAAATATTTTAATAAATATGCAACATTTTAAGAAGAAAACATCTGGTTTACAATCTCAAGTCAGCATACCAGACCACAGAAATATCAGAAATGGCACTAGTCTGAGCTGTCAATGCATTTATAATTAGAGACTTTATAGCTATAGATTTATTGGTAATGGACCCTTCATTTTTTTCAAGACTGCGTAGAAAACTTGCAATAATGAGAGTATGGAGAGCTGGCAGCTCACGTGGGCTGTGTCATGTATAAATATCTGGCTCTCCGTTCAGCTCCTCGCTGACTGCTGCTGGCTATTCTGGCCCAGTGATTAGCTACTTTGGGCACCAGCAGCATGGCTTCCATTAGATAGAATCAGTTAGGCCTGCACAAGAACTCGAATTGCTAATGTTCCAAAAAAGTCACAGGAAATTCATGGGAAGACTGAGGTTGGAATTGGAACTATATTCCCTTTTTAGCTTTGTGGTAGAACTATTTAGTCTAATAATTACCAGTAAAAGCACACTGAACAACAAATGAATTCAAACATTTTCTTGGCAATGTGCTTTAAAATTTCCCAGCAGCATAAACAAAAATCAATTGCTTGTAACAATTGATTGTTTTGACCATGCTCTTACTTAACAATTTAATGACCAAAGACATTCTGCCATTTGGCCTACAGACATAACAGTAAACAGAGTGTAAGAAATAGATCTCTAATAATTAAATAAATAAATTATTAACTAAATAATAATAATTATGTGTGGACTGTTCAGACATGGACTATGAGAGAATTCCACCCGTTAGGAACATATACATTGTATATATTGCAAAGTCTTAATAATGTAAATATTTAACAATACTTAACAATAACAATACAGCCTTGTGTGTTCCTTATTCCATCATATATTTTTTCTTTGAATACTAATGGAAACTAGAAATACATGTTTACCAACAATGGTACAATAATGATGATTTTGGTTCCTGCAAAAATACCTGTATTGTCCATTTTTGCAGAATTTCTCTTTTATCCATAGTATTTTTAGTTTCATTCTACTCATTTATGATTATGTATTGTAAGGCAAAGTGAACCAAGGAAAATCGATCCCCTCTATGGTTGAGGACTACAGCTGGACACTGAAGAAAGACATTCCTGAGGCCAAATATAGGTAAAAATCATACATTGTACATTTTACAAGTACATATGTGTGCATAAGTATAATGACAGTCTTATTTATACATAAGTAATATGTCAGATTTAATTTCCCTCTCACTTGAAAACCATAAATGAAAGAGAAATTCTAAAAAAATTCAATTTCAGTATAAAAAGTACTATAAGGTCTACCTATTTTAGTTTAGGAAGCAAAAAATTAAGCTCAAAATTTGCTGTCCAGTGTAACAGAAATTTCCAAGAAAATCCATATACAGCTCTGGAAAAAAATAAGAAACCCCTCCAATTTTTTAAATAAATCAGCATCTCCACATGTACAGCAACCATTCCATTCAAGTGTTTGTTGAATTCCTTCACAGACACACCTCATTCTACTTAATGAGATGCTGAATAGGTGATCACCTTAACAAAATCCTGTTCTAACGAGCAATAATATAAAAACCACTGCTGCTGTCATCACTCTTCTCTGGCTATAGAACCAGCTGGATGGGAAAAGCAGTGCTAGGACTACCCAAAAAGTAAGTGTAGTCAAAATACAGCTACAGACCATGCCAAAGAGCTGAAAAGGAAAGTTCTTAATGAAGAAAAGAAGGGTTCAATTGCAGCTTTGCTGGCAGATGGACACAGGCATACAGGGATTTTCTATCTTGAAAATGTCAAAAACTACAGTTCATAAGAACAAGGTCAAGCAGCAAACACCTGGGACAGCAATCTCTACAGACTGGCAGAGTTCGCAAACGACTCTCTACCCACCGTGATGATCGCCACCTCATTCAAATGTCACTTAACAACCGTAAGATGATGTCAAGTGACCTACAAAAAAATGGCATGCATCAGCTGGGGTGAATTACACAGCGAGGACGGTTCGAAACAGGCTTCTGGAAGCAGGGCTGAAGTCATGCAAAGCTAGAAAAAAGCCCTTCATCAATGAGAAGCAAAGAAGGGCCAGACTGAAGTTTGCAAAAGACCATAAAGATTGGACTGGAGGACTGGAATAAGGTCATCTTCTCTGATGAGTGCAATTTTCAGCTTTGTCTAACACCTGGTCATATAATGGTTAGACGGAGATCTGGAGAGGCCTACAAGCCAGAGTGTCTTACACCCACTGTGAAATTTGATGCAGGATCAGTGATGATCTGGGGGTGTTTCAACAAGGCTGGCAGATTTGTCTTTGTGAAGGACACAAGAATCAATCCACTTACAAAACTGTGCTGGAAGACATCTTGCTTCCTTCTGCTCTGACAATGTTCCCCAACTCTGATGATTGTTTTTTTCAACAAGGCAATGCTCCATGTCACACAGCCAGGTCAATCAAAGTGTGGATGAGGGACCACCAGATGAAGACCCTATCATGGCCAGCCCAGTCTCCAGACCTGAACCCCACTGAAAACCTCTGGAATGTGATCAAGAGGAAGATAAATCACAAGCCATCACACAAAGCCGAGATCCTGGAATTTCTGTGCCAGGAGTGACGTAAAGTTACCCAACAGCAATGTGAAAGACTTGCCAAGATGCATAAAAGCTGTGATTAAAAATCAGGGTTATTCCACCAAATATTGATTTCTTGACTCATCCTGTGTTGTTTATAAATGAATATGAGCTTGTTTTCTTTGCATTATTTTTAATCTGAAATATCTGTAACTGTTTTGTTATTTTGACCATTAGTCATTTTCATTAAAAACTTGCTCTAAAATACAATATTTTTATCTGGAATTTGGAAAAAATGTTGCCAGTAGTTTATAGAATAAAACAAAACTGCTCAGCCTGGTTAAACACATACTCATCAATTGTAAAACTAGAGAAACTGATAATTTTGTAGTGGTCTCTTATTTTTTTTCCAGAGCTGTATATGTTGTTAATCCATATCTACTTTGCAAATTAACATAAAAAACATACAAAACAACAGGGTGGGATTACCAACAATGTTAGAGTGTGTTTCACTAATAATTTATTAACTTATAGAACGTTAATAAAATACAGAGCAGTAAACACTTTTTACAAATACATACTATACAGACAGAAAACGAAATATATTCATATATTATATGTTCTGAGTTTGAAATCTGTAGCATGCAAGGACCATACTGAGACACACAGTGGTCCAAACGTGTGTGTGTGCGTGTGTGTGTGTGTGTGTGTGTGTGTGTGTGTGCGCGCGTTTGATTTTCATTGAAAATCCAACCATGCCTAACCTGCCTGAACCCATAACCTTCAATCAATTACTTTGTTGTGAGCTAAGAAATATTGCTCAAAATGCTATAAGAACATAATTAGAATTGTTACAAAGTATATGGAAAGTAGTTAATTAATAGTTATATAATAGTAGTTACATAATACCCATATGGAATAAGCATTCATATGTAGGCTAGATCACATACAAAGAAGAATTTCCAAACAAAAAACAAAACATTATTGCCACAAGTGGAGGCTATGTTTTTATGGAAGTATTTTTATGTTTCACATGTTTAAATGTTATTCACATGTAAATATGTGACTTTTTATAAGGTATATTTTAGAACCTATTTGGTTATTATTTTTGCCATGTCAATATCACCTTCTGTGCAGCTATAAGAGAATTATGTTCAACTGTCATGGTAGGCCGGTCCGCCAGCAGTAAGGAAACGCCCACTTGTGATAGGGCTCACCCCACTTACCAACCTCGCTCCCAATCCCCAGAGTACTGATTGTGCACACCTGACCTCACAAATTGTATGACTATTTGAAACCACAGGTACGCGAGGACAGTGCTGCACATTAGCGGACAATCCCTCGGCTTCGCTGTTGAACGTCACTTCACTGCCTACGAACCACAGAGTACCTTTATCTATTTCATTATTATCTATGCATAATAAAGAGCACTTCCCCACAACCCCGCATCTCACTTCCTCTGTGTCGCCTGCATCACATCAACCAATAGGAATTAAAAAATCGTTCAAGTTATAATAGCTGTTGACATAATAAATTGCATAGTGTACTAATGTGTTTAATAGTTAGTAAGCACCTAGAAGTTAATACGTTGCCTAGTGGTGATGATAATAAAGCGGTTAGGTTTTCCATGAGGGGCAGCATAGTGGAGAGTGAGCGCATACTATGAATATCAGTAGATGTAGTGAAGTGTGAGATTTGAAATTGCTAATGGGTGTAGGTAAAACACTACAGGTCCCTCGTAGCCCTTCTCCACCAACAGTCCTATTAATTATATTTACTGTGTGGTAGGTCAGTGATTAAGGTACTTGACTTGTAATCGGAAGGCCCCACCACTGCCAAGTTGCCACTGTTTGGCCCCTGAGCAAGTCCCTTAACCCTAAATTGCTCAAGCTGTACTCATCCATGATTGTAAGTCACTATGGAAAAAAGCTTCAGCTAAATATCAAAAATGTAAATATTTCAATGTCAGACCTGTGCAAAGTTCAATGGTCATTACATTAAGACATTTACCGGTAAATCTGAAAATGTATTGACTTAGTCCTTTTCTCTCTATATGTGTTCTTCTTCAGCAGCTCCCACCTACCCTTGTATGGTCTTGGCCCTTCTGACCTGTATAAGGGTTGGAGCTGCTCCAGCTTCCACTCTTTTGGAACAAGGATCTCAGGTAAGTCTACTTCTTTGATTCACTGCATGTTGTAACAGGTATCTACTCTCCAGCAGGTGACATGGGGATGGAGCAGGTCTCTGACTTCATCACACACCCCCTTTCAGTAGCTCACTGCTCAGAGTGATGGGAGAGGAAGTTCACTGTCACATTCTGCACCCCTTTTTCGATACATCAGTGTGAACTTCAATGGCTGCAAGGATAAGTACCAATAAGTAACCTTTGCATTTGTATCTTTCTCTCCAGTGTGAACTTGAACCCCATCAATTGATACTTTAATGAGTCCAATGCCCACTTTACAGCTAGCGTCTCATGTTCCACAATGGAATAGTTTACCTCCCTTGGGAACAACTTCCTGCTTATGTAGAGAATGGGTTGCAGGTCATCTTCTTCCCCTTGAAGCAAGACCACACCTAATCCACTTCCTGATGCATCTGTTTGCACGAGGAAGGGCTTCTCGAAGTCTGGGTTGCGCAGAACAGACTCAGAACACAGGCAATCTTTCAGGTCTTGAAACACTGCCTGGCATTCATCTGTCCATTACACTATTTGGGGCATATCATTGCGTACCAAGTCTGTTAATGCAGCTGCTCTACTAGAAAAGTTTGGAATGAACCTGCAGTACCATCCAACTAGTCCCAGGAATGATTGCACACGCTCCTCTTCAGCGCAGGGCACTCCTTCACTACCTCAATTTTGCTGACTTGTGGGTGGATGGCTCCTCCCCCTAGGACATAACCCAAGTAAGAGACTTTGCCCCCTGCGAGGTGCCACTCGGTTGATTTAGCTGTCAACCCCATGTCTGCGATCTGTTGTAGTACTGCCTCTAAGTGTTGTACATGTCCAGGTCATGCTGCAGATGACAACATCATCAATATATGTGGCTGAAAAGTCCTCTGTGCCTTTGAGCACCTTGTTTGTTAGCCGCAGAAATGTTGCTGCCGCTCCATGAAGGCCAAAAGGCATAACAGGCCACTTGGTATGCGGAACGTCATCAATTCTTTCACTGCTGGCATCAGTGGGACTTGTCAATACCCCTTACACTAGTATTGTCAAATACTTTGCCCTACCAAGCCTCTCTATCAGCTCATTGGCGCTTGGCATTGGATATGGGTCGAAAGCTGATACTACGTTCAATTTTGAGAAATACACACAGAATCACAAACCTCCATCTTTTTTGGGGACCAGTACCACCAGACTACACCACTCAACCATGAAGGTTGTCTCTGTCACTCCCAGCTCAAGCATTATTTCCACCTCCTTCTTCAGATCTGGCATCAGATGTGCTGGCACTCTGCAGTTTGTCTGTCTGATGGGCACATCCTTCATAATTAGAAAGATTTTAAGTTGATCTATTCAATAATAAAAGCATATTTCTGTTTCTTTATAATTATGTAAATAAATAGAATTATGCTGTTTTCCTGAAGATGAAAGAAATAAAGACTAATGTGATGGAAACTGTGGTGAAGGCAAAAAACAAAAAAACAAAAAACAAACTCATGATACAAAGAACACCCATCTCATAAGACACAGAGGTATGGACATGTGAGGGAGCTAGCCAAGCTGGCTCACTGGGATTAACTGATAATCATCAGTAGCCTATGCTACAGTAGCATATGATACAAAGCCTGGCCTTAACACCAAGGGAAGAACAATGGCTTGCTCTGCATTCACGTGCTATTTTACTGTGCAGAGGGGCTGAGATGCTGTAACTACATGAATTTCCTCGAGGGGTTTGGGTTGTATGTTAAAGTGCATTCTATTTATGAAACTAATGTTACCACTATTTGAATACAGGCAAAAACAGAAAGTAAAATAGTTACACCTGCAAAATGTTTTTATTTGACATAATGTGCAAACTGTAAATGCCAACAGTAAATGTGCAATGCCATTCAAATAGTTGATTTTATGTATTGTTTTCTTTACTTGAAATGTATTGCTATATTTATTTTTTCACATTTATTTGTTTCCTCTTTGAGTGTGAGCTCATGCTAACAAACACAGTCCACCTCAGTTCTGCCATGTCAGATCTGTAAATCAATTCATTTTACTATGTGCAGTTTATTTTGACCAACTGTCCACTGTCACTTGGTTTGATTTCATTATATCTGGGCAAGGGTAATGTTTGGGGCTTTTAGGAAAAGCAAGGCATGGCTGCAGGCATAGAGCTATGTACACTGCACATCACATCACATGCACAAATACATCACACATACCTTTACCTTTACTATGATGCCACAATTGGCAACTATGATGCCACAATTGTATCTCAATGTGTCAAAAACACAAAGCAAAGGAGTCAAGTCTCTGTTTTGATTTTAGTTGTGTTATGGTAAAATGCACATACTTCATAGTAAACAAGTTTGCTTATATTTTTTAACTTCCTATTTATAATATTTCCTATAAACTAACAATCAAGAATTTTAATCAAATCCCAATATAATATACTCTTCTAAAATTGTTTTGGAAATTACAGAAGATATTTGATTTAAATCTAAGTATTGTGTTTGTTTTTGTTAGATACACCATACTAGAACTGCCTACGAGTAAATTAGCTTCCCCCAAGAAATAAAATTGGTTTAACTGATTGGTTTAATTTTTTATTTGTTTTCTTTTAATGTAGCTATTTAGCGGAGATATCTGAAAGATTTGAAACTATAAACTCGTTGTTATGACGCATATATACAGTGCGCGGATAGGTCACAACTAAAGGAAACTGAAGGAAGAACTCAGAGCTCAGGAAATACCCTATTAATGCTCCTCCTGGCACATCCCTCTGGTCCATTATCTCAGAAAAACCAGAAAACCCAATAAAACAAGGCTTCGTGTCTCAGTTGCTAGTATCAACAGGTTAATCTGTGATACCGTTAGGTTATAGAATCTATTAGAATTGTAAGAATGTAAGAATCAAATTCTTACAACTGATAATTTGACAATCCCCAAATAAGCCTTTTCTATTAAATCCTTTGATTTTTTACGGTATGACTGATAAATTTCCGTAAATGTTGCGTAATCCACGGGTGGAGTCGATCACGTCAATTTGACGTAATGGCGTCCACGTCACGGAGGGTCTATAAAAAGCTGTTTTTCGACACTTAAAGCAAGCAGTCGCCATTTTGTGAGCACTGTTAGTCGGCCGGTTGAGAAGTCGCAGGATAAGCACCAAATTACACGGGAGAAAAACAACTGCTTGACAACCCGTTATCATCCGAAAGGAAAGGGAATCGTATCGTATGTCCGCTATCCAGAACCTCCAAACTTTTGGTAAGGTTGTCCTTAAACGATTTCGTCGATAGCAGGGTAGTTGATCATTGTTCTGTCTCTTGTGCCGAGCTAAATAAGCTAGTTAGGCTAGTAGCTAGCGAGTGGGGGAAGGGCAGGGCGAAACTGCGATATTTTTATTAGCTAACAAGTGGTAGAGTTAGCGAGCTATTTGACGGCAGGATCGCATTATTTTATTAGATGAGTTAACATTGCGATTCCACTTGCCGCTAAACTAAAACTGTCTTGGCTTATAATGTCTTTCAATCGAGGATGTCTTCATTTCTTCAGTTTGTAGGCCTCGACCTTTAGCTTGGCTTGCTATCTTTTTATCTAGGTTACTTTTTTCCCCTTCAGGCTAACGACTGCTAACTGCGCTACTGTAATTCGACATGTCGACTGAATTGCCGTTTGCATGTTAACTTGGCTAAGGATATGCTTGGCTTGTTCACTATTTATTGGGTTTGTGTTCAAGTGGTTATCCTAGCTACCTGCTCATCGAGTAGTTAGTCAAGTAGTTTAGTAGTCCGCTGTTGGCTAGTTTGCTAGAGGAGGCTTTAAATGCTTAAGTCCCGGTGTAGTTTATCGGCCTCAACAAAATGGAAGCTGGCTCACTGGACAACTTATATTTAGCTGCCTTTGCGCAATTGCCAAGAAATATGAGCCTTTTTTTGTGTAGTTGTATCTAGCTACATTACTGTGAGAGGTCGGTAACGGTAAACTCAATTCGGGTTGTGGCTCTGGTTTCTGAGCTTTATGGGCGGTGTTAAATGTTCTTGATTCTGAACCGTCCAGTTTATAGCTACGTATCTAGCTGTCTAGATAGCTTTGTGTGGCCAGAACACGTGATTTTCACTTTCTTCTGGTTCGCTCATTGTTTACATCTGGCTCTCTCCTGTTCTCTCATCTCAGACCCCTTTGCTGATGCAACTAAGGGTGATGATCGGCTCCCAGCTGGGACTGAGGACTACATCCACATAAGAATTCAGCAGCGGAACGGCCGCAAGACTCTGACTACTGTTCAGGGCATTGCCGACGACTATGATAAGAAGAAGCTAGTCAAGGCCTTCAAGAAGGTTGGTTGTCCCTTTATTTACAGTTTTGCTGAAGTTGAAAGGTTGAATTACGGTCTTTGTTTATATTTACAGAAATTTGCCTGCAATGGGACTGTGATTGAGCACCCCGAGTATGGTGAAGTGATTCAACTGCAAGGTGACCAGCGCAAAAATATCTGCCAGTTCCTGACTGATGTAGGTGGACTTTGATTTCAAAGGTTTACTGTGGGTATAAAAAATGTCCACTTGTTTGATGCTGGTCTGAGTAGCTTTACTTTTGAACTTGTATCCTTTTTAATACACTTGTCTCTACTCAACAGATCGAACTGGCCAAAGAGGAGCAGCTCAAAGTACACGGTTTCTAGAAGCTTGTGACGCACCCCCACCCTGATCCAACACTCAACCCAACCTTCCTCTTGCCACCCCAAGCAGCCCCCACCCTATGTAGCAAATGCTGAAAATAACAATGATTGCTTCTGATTTGAGACTCTTCACCAGTATGGCTTCCTTATCAAAGGGCCCAGTCCACTTAAAACATGGACAGACTGAGACGAGCGATGTGGGATGAATGCGGATCTTTGTTTTACCCTCTATGGCCCTTGCCCTTTTTAGTTGATCTTGTGCTGTTGGGCACAATTCCATGTATTTGTTTTGTACAACATGTTTCAATAAAATCCTCAGATGCTACATTTTGCACAATCCTCAAGTTGTTGGATGAGGAGGGGGTAGGGTGGGATGGTGGTTGATGTGAGCATGCTCATACCTATGTTTTTGATACACCACCGTAATGGAATTGCTTTTGTGATGTGGGCCAGCCTGCATCAGGGTTACATTGGGGTGCTGTTGGTGCACCAAGCATGGCCAGCCCACCTTGACATTAATATTTGCTTCTGATCATTTTCTTTTTTAATATGCATAATTTCAATTTTCTAAACTTGTAATACCACTTTGTTTGGACTGGAATAAACTAAATATCCATTAATTGTGTTGTGATTGTGATTTTAGCTGATTCTTCAGATCAGTTCTTTTTAAAATTTATCTGGGCAATAACCCTAAATCTAGGACCTCAGTGTGAAACT
The DNA here is from genome assembly GCF_041902795.1 of Electrophorus electricus. Classification (NCBI taxonomy): domain Eukaryota; kingdom Metazoa; phylum Chordata; class Actinopteri; order Gymnotiformes; family Gymnotidae; genus Electrophorus; species Electrophorus electricus. Next base: position 41,682,930 of record NC_137498.1, on the reverse strand, counting down.
GTTCCAAGAGTGGTCCTTGTGTTGGCAGAAACTGCATTTCTTAGCTCAGCTTCAACAACTTGGATGGCTGGTGTTCTGGTTCTCTAGAGACCAATGGGTGATTTTGTTAGAATCTTAACGTGGCTTTAATATGCAAGTTCTTTATTTGGCTTTAGCATTCTAGTTTTTGTGTGTACACTGCAGCCCTTTTTAAAATCAATCTACTTTAAGAAGCCCTACAGTGGCTAATGAAATATATATATATATTTGCATTGTGGAACATGCAATTAAGAATTCATTGAGTTGGTGCACAAGATTTTAAATATTACTCTGCTTCAGCAGTCTTGATGCTTGCAAGCAACTAGTTACTTGACTCAAATCCAGCTGATGAAGTGGCACAAATTTCATGCTTAATTGTAAGTTATTGCAGACAAATTTAACACTGAAGATGTTGCTTCTGCCAGCAAATCCACTCATGTTTATACAACTGCAAAATATGGAGTGTATGCAGCTATTGCAAAACTGATTCAGAATGACAAGATTGCATGAGTAAATTTAATACATCAAATCATGGAAGGATAGTGATGTTCTGATTTGCAAATACAGAGTACTACTGTATGTAATATGGTAATGCTAATCTTTGTGGAACTTTGTCACATTTAGATTTTTACAATGGTTTACACACCATGACAGGAGCTTAAGAATGTCATAAACCTAAACCATGTGTGCAAAAGCTAACATTCACTCAGTCACCAGTTTTAAATGGTTTTGCAAAACTGCATCAGACACATTAAAAAAAATTGTTCATTTAGAAAGCACTTCCAATCAAAATACTTTACACCAAATGAGTTCATGAAGTACTCGTATGCAAACTCCTAGGAGGCAACAAAATGCTCTGGACATGTAAATGCAAATAAAATGGCTTATTTGTTCACACACACACACACATATATATATATATATATATATATATATAGTTCAAGTTCAAGTTCGGTTTATTCGTCACATACATAGTCATACACAGTATAACACGCAGTGAAATGGTGGAGAGTGCTCTGTCCAAACTGAGGAAGAGAACCAGGGGTGCATAGAGAAAAAAAAAAAAATGCAGATAAATATATATATTCTATGTATGTACAAAAATATATTAACAATGTATGTACAATATATGTATATTATGATTATATACACAATGTACAATGTATATGGTTGGGTATATATGTACACAATCTACAGAATGTACAGATCCATTCTGTATAATACCATATCTACAGTTGTTGTGTAACAGGGTAATTGAGTATAAATCTATATATATTATATAATATATATATATAATTTTTTTAGATCTCAGCCCATCAGAAATAAAAACTAGTACTTAGCAGAACCACCTTATTGTGGTTGGGGTAAACCTCTACAAGGTCTGAGTGTTGTGTATGCCCATTCATCCTATCAGATTTGCTCCAGGTTTTCAGGTTGGTTGGATGACATTTGTGAAATGCAATTTTCAAATAGTGCCACAGATTTTCTCTTGGATTGAGATCTGGATTTTGATTTAACCACTATAGAACAATCATGTTTCTTTTGTTCAACCAGTACTGTATTGTTTTGTCATTTCTTTGGAATCATTCTCCCAGGTCTTAGTTGTTTTTTAGCAGACTGAAGTGGGTTGTCTTCCATTATCTCCCTTTTTATTTTTTAATTAATTAATTTATTTAAAAAAAAAAATTAACCAACGTGTCCAGTCCCTGCTGAGAAAAGGATCACAACGCTATACACAACACTCCTTTGTTGGGATGATATTTGTTTGGAAGTTGGCAGTATCAGGCTTGTAATGCAGATTTTGGAATAAATTCCATTTTGTTTTTAGACCACAAAAATGTATCCCACATTTTTGCTGGCAGGTTTTGATGTGTTTTTTTGACATCTTTTTAGCTTCCTCATTTACACAACTTTCCTTTAGTTTCCCAGTTGGAGCAGTGGTACTTGAATTAGAACCTTTAATGAATTAATGAATTTAATGAATTAAATTTTAATGAAATTTTAATGAATTATAGATTGAGGCCTATTGTCAGCCAAACATGTTCTGATTAGGGTAATCTTTCATCATTTAAACTTAGAATTTCTACCCTACTAGGGTTGAATGCAAACAGTACTTAAAAACAGCATTTCTTCTTAAATAAAACAAATATAAACTGAAATTGATTAATTTTGAGCATCTTTATAACAATATTTTGTCATTTGTAATCTAGACAAATTTTATGGGTGTTGAATACTTTCACAAGACAATATATCTATATTTGGAATATGAATTAACAACAATACATGCAATACATTTCATTGTTATATCAGGATTTATGGTATGTCATGATACACCCTTGGCATTGGTGGTGTACTCAAATGAAGGATTCTGCATTTCAAAGTCAAGAAAGGGACTTCAATATATGTAAACATTTGTGTGTAATTCCAAGAAGGGAAAATTATAGTTCAGAGTAGGCTGAATTCAAACAGCCCAAATAAATAAATAAATAAATAAAAATTTAATTCAGTGCAGTCCTGAGACATTACAAAATATGTTCTGTGCTTGGTCTGGTGCAGTATATGTTACAAGTTTATCCTCTAGAGGGCACTGTAGTTGTGTATGAGTGCAGAAGCATGGACCCATAGACCTCACAGATTCATACTGTTTTTCCAAAATAGGAAATCCACCAGATACATAAAAGAACAGAGATGCTGCATATCTGAGATGGAACATTTTAAGAGATTTGGGGCAGTGACTTGGTCATGTTGTGTGAAAATGGAACACTGATACTGATTATTCTCAAGAATTCCTTTCCTAAGCAAATTTCTCTTGGACTATTTCCTGGGCAAAAACAGTACTGGCAAAATTCAGTTTCTGTTTTAATTTACATATTATCCACTGGTTATTATTCATAATAATCTGCCTCAGTGTTTAATAAATGTAATAGGCTTCAGGAAGGAAATGATTATGCCGATTAAGTTGTTTACAGTCAAAATATGCACACCTACAGTTTATCTTATTCTCCTAACATCTCTGTGGTTTTCTATATTTTCTTTACATGTTAATGATCTTTCCTTCAAAGATAAGATCTACCTGGGAAATGTGCTTGAGTCAAATACATAGTAGAGACTAAAATAGGTAATTTAGATCCATGACTAAATTTCAAAGTTCAGATATGCCATCAACATACCTCCTAAATACATGTACTTTGTAAGTGACATTTAAATACCAGATGGTTTATTGTTTTTTAAAGGAATTTTGCTCTCTTTCAACATGCTACAGAAAAGGCCATGGCAGAGTCAATGTGCAAGCTAAATGAAAAATAAGCTCCCTTTGACACACTTAGGCTTGGTGCTTGTCTGAATGTCAGGCTGTAAAAGCACATTTGTTGTGGACCAATCCATTGACCATTCTGCCTTTTTTCTCAATAATCCATATCTTATGAATTACTCGAGATTTCTGTTTCTGAGCTTATCATGTAAGCAATACTCAGTTCTTGGAGTTTTTTCCATTACCACTAACACTTCTACAGCACATCCGCAGAACCAGTTGAGGGTACAATTTATTGGAGACAGTTTAGTCAATGAACTTTGAATTGGGCCCAATCATGATGCCATAGTTGTTACTGGTCTGACTGAGTTTCTTTCATAAGATAAGTTTGCCATCATTTGTTAGTGTGTCTTAGTTTCACATGAAAATGTTTCTTTAACTAAGGTGTGTGAATTCATGCCTCTGTAAACAGAGCAAAAAGTCTGTAACTGTTTTGCAGCATTTCCCAACTCATTTGAGTGAGTGAATGTCACTTAGACAAAAGGAGTGTGAGAAATGTCCAAGGACTTAACAACAAAGCACAGAGTTGAGTGTTTGTTTGCTTTCATGAGATGCCTTATTTGTGGCTTCAAAGTCCATTTCATCCCGTCTGGCAGGAAGGAAACTGGCAGCACTCCCTATAATCTTGTCATCACGCTAAAGCTCCTGTCGGAGATCCAGGCCTGGCTCTATTTTGACTTCCTTAACATTACTGTGGCAAAGCCTCCTAGTACCATGGCAACAAGAAGTTCTGGTTCCAGAGCTAGTTCTGAGATGTGGAGAGCTTTGTAACCACGTACAATTGGTTTCCTTTGGATTGGCAGCTACTGTTTCAGAGTTGCTGAGGTGTTTGTTGGCCTTGGATATTGCTGAATGTCTCAGATAAAGGCTGGTTCATCTACTCAAGTCTAGTCTTTCAGTATTCAGCGTCAACCTGACCAGGTTTTAAATTAAATTATATTAAAATTCAATTTAATATACACAAACAGTATATTATATTTACAACAGTAGAATTTGTCACTTGACAAATAGAGGTGTCTACAACAAATATTCGCTCAAGCTTGTGTAACAGTATTTATTTAGGTGCCAGTTTATTAAGTACACATAGCTAGTAGCTCTGCGTCAGAAAGAATATTTGATATTTTCTATCTTTATATTAAGTCATGTTCATTTATGTTATTTTTATTTATCTTGATATTTCTATCATTGATATGCTTACTTTTATTCAGGTATTTTTAGACAGTATGCTGAGTATTTCAACACACTGAAATGCTTATTATGCACTGAAATGCCCATCATTATGTCACCTATACATCTGTCATCACTAGAGAAAATGTTGCTATGTGCAAAAGATGTTAACTACACATATCAAGAGCATGTCATTCGCCTTGTTGATCTGCAGCTGGTTTCAAAACATCCAACCTCCTCAATTTTATGTGTCTTGAAGTAAACCATGGGTATTTGTTACATTCCCTTGAGTGTCTAAGTCTTAACAAACACACATTATATGATGTCCTCAGTCACAAGCCATAGTAGTACCTTAAAACCAAAGAACACTATACAACTAAATGATCCTGCCCTCAGAACAGAATACACCTGTACAAATATTCTATATGTTGGATGCACTGTGCAGGAATGTTGTACCATGTAGAAAAGGCTGTTCCCCAGTTGCTGCAAACCAAATAGCTTCACAGTCTTTCTACAAGCAGTTGCCTCTGCTTCATCCCATAGATGACAGATGGGCTTGAGCTCTGGGCAGCTTACAGGCCAATGAAGCAATGCAAACTCTCTGTCATATCGTATTCAGATGTTCTTCAGTGAGTATCAGGAATCCTAATGTATGCCTGGAAAACCTTCACCAACCCTTTGCACTGCTACCATTGACCTGTACTGTTGACACCAAAAAGGATGGCTCCATGGATTTATGTGTCTTGTATGAAATTCTGATCCTTACATCAGCATGTTGGTAAAGGAAACCAAATTTCTCCAATGAGATGACTTTTTCCCCACACCAAAATGGTCGAGTTTTCATGCTTCTGTGTCCACTGGAGAGATTCTTTTTTGTTCTTTGATGGCCTTGGTATAACATTCAAGCTAAAGTCCTATAAGTGGTCTCTTAAGATTACATTCTGCACACCAGAGTTGAATTTGGATGTGTTTTATGTTTGCTTGCATGATTCTCCCTTTCTCATTTGACCCTTCTTATCAACAAGCTGTTTTCCTCCCCACGATTGTCAGACACTAGTAGAAGTTATTTTCACTCCATTCTAAGTAAACCATTGAAATGGTTGTATCTGAAAAGCCCTGGAAGATGCTAGAATTTAAAGTCAATAAGGTCACTCTTTGTGTGCATTCTGGTGCTCTGCTGAATCTGAACAGATGTTCAAAACCCTGGTGTGCATGTATTAAACTACAAACTTCAGCCACATGACTTGACAGAATAAAACATTTGTATAAAGCTGGGGGAAAAAATAAAATGACAACTCAGTATATGTATATTCAGAAATGTGCAAATTCCACTCAGAGTTCATATACTAGTCAGCTTATTATAATGTACATCCAGAAGTTAGTGAATTCCACTTAGACCTCATACACTAGTCAACTCAGTATATGTACATTCAGAAGTTTGTGAAGTCCACTCAGAATTCATATGCTACTCAGTGATTCTCTCATGACAGTAGGAGGACCTGACAACTACTGAGAGTATGATATGAGAATCCCATATGAATTCATTCTTCTCAGAGCTACCTAATGTGCTCCCTCATGTGACTACCAAAACCCTCTATCTACTACTCCAAACCCCCCCACTACACACACACACACACACACACATATTCTACCAGTGACAGTTGTACCTGCCTTCTCATAGTTGTGCCATAGTTGGAAGTTCAGTGCATTTCAACATTTGATTGCAGCCTTTTTCAGCATACTGTTCACAGGTTAACTGAATCGTAATCTCTCACAGGCCCGAGGGGAGAAAGACACATAAACAACTCTTAAACTGGGTTATACTTAAATAGGCCTCTGGTGAACTTTGATGTTTAGGTGACAACAATTAATGTTGCACACACACACACACACACACACACACACACACACACACACACACACACACACATATATATATATATATATATATGTGTGTGTGTGTGTGTGTGTGTGTGTGTGTGTGTGCAAAATGTAATACATTAAGTGCATATGTAAATGTTGGTACTAACTGGAGTTATATAATGAAGTAACTGTCACTGAAACAAATAAATGAAGAAAAGGACAAAGCATATCCATATACATCCCATTCAATAATATCTCACCATAACCAGTGACATACACGTTTCTAGCTTTCATGTTGTTTACTCATACACACTGCCCATGTCTCTCGTGTTTTATCTGTTTTTAGACCTCACCATTGTGCCACCACAAAATGCTACCCAGAACACCAAGCCTAAATACCTCATTCCCCAACTTCCTTCATGCCCTTTCAATAAAACATTTCAAATCTATTTGATTTCAGAAGTGACCTTCTAATGTGAGAAGGGCAACAAGCTCTGTTTCAGTGTTACCACAGTCCAGACATCTCCAGTGAACTGTAAACTGCTCACCATGTATAAGAGGTCTGCCAGTAACTCATGGAATACTGGACAGAGGAGACATGGGAAAGGTTTTTTAGACTATGGAAACCAATGTGCTTAACATTCTTTCCATAACAAGATCCAAACACTGTTTTTTACTCTAGATTAATGCACAATACCTTTGTTCTTGCATTGGTAGTTGTATTCATACTTACAACCTTCTCATAAATATTATTAGTCTTCACAAATCAAGGGCTTGTAAGTTGTCTGGATGACATCTGGATATAGCAGAATTTCAGTATGGGGTCAAGCAGAGAGACTGTACATAAAGGCTGTGCCCAGCTCAGACTCACCACTCTCTGTGATCTTCCCTGACAACACATCCACCTGGAAATAAGGGCTAGACCTTATATAATGCTTCTCCCAGCATCGCGTGGCCAGGAAAATAGAATTTAGCTAAATAGCTAATCCTAGGTTGCTTTTTTTTTTTTTTTACCTAATACTAGAGATTATAAGGATATGATTAACCATAAAAGGTTGCAACTTGCTCATAATGCCAATAAAAGTTAATCATAATTAGTACAGATTAATAATCGTATCAGGCCTCTGTCTGCCCCAAGTTTCATTATCCTTTGGCTCTGGAGCATAGCCTGGTCAGTTGAAAGATGCAGACCTATAATGCTGCTAATTCTCTTTTTTGTTAAGTAGTCAAAGTCACTGATGAAATCAGGTGTATTCAGATGTGTGGGAGGGTGGTATATATGGGTGTGTTGATGTCTGTAGGTTCTGTTAAGACCAGAAATGCAAAGGTCAAATGGTGAGAGATGAAAGTTTGGGGGGGGGGAGTAGACTAAGTTCAGTAAATCCCAGGGCCTGCCCTTCTGGTTCATCTTTTACTCCTATGTTCCTCTCTCTTCTTCCTGTTTGTGAGCTTATGAGAGTACCTGCAGTGTGGAGTTATGAACCAAATCCCGAGGGAGTCAGGGAGTGTGGACTTTCAAATAGAACTACCGTCGCCCTTGGAAACGATGAGTTCCAAGAACAGGCTTAAACTGAAAAAGTGCACCCACAGCTTGCATGTATGGTGTGACCTTATAAACCATGAGGACACCAGCCACTCTGCAAATAAGGTCTAAAATGCCAGTCGTAAAAGTAGGATGGCTGATTTTTTGTTTGTTTCTTTGTGCTTGTTTGCAACTAGGAAGATTTAGTATTAAGCTGGAAAATACGTTTTTTTTTTTTATGTGTACATTCAGATGTATGACCAAACATTCATGCAGTTACATGGTTTCACCTGATCAGAAGACTAAGGAGTGGCCTAATTCTGGAGCATTGTTAGTCTGTTTGCTTGTTTTTTTCATGATAAAGATATTAGACATTTTGTAAAAATGGGACTGATACAGAGTCTATTGTGGTTGTTCCAGGGCATAACAAGATAATATCATGCTAAATGATGGAAATTTAATGGGAATTTTAGGTTTAATTCAAAGCCACATTAATAAATTTGTAAGATTTGAGTAATATTTAGATAATATTTAGGTCAGATATTTTGTGGCTCAGACAGACAAAACATCTCCTCTATTCTGTGCTCCACTTTGATTATCCATTAATACTGCTATAATACCTGTTGTTATGTAAGTGCCCCAAATTTTTATCATACAAACATTTAATAGTTAAAAATTTGTGTTATAAAGAAGTCAGTATAATGGCATAAGGAAACAAATGTGTCTGAAAAATGTAATAATATTTCAACCAAGGACTCATCAACAAAGAGCAACTTAATTATATTTGATTTATAAATAAAGTGTACGTTATGTGTTTACCAGCATTTGGAGTTAAAACCTTGATAAGGTATGGCACATGCGGTTGACATGACAAGCTGGTTGTGCTGAGAGCCTATTAACAACTCACATGAATCCTTTGATTTCAAGCCTCACTTTTCAGTCACATGTGGCTGTGATTGGCTAAGAAAAAAATGACTGAAGTTCCTCAAGAAAGAGAGCAGATTCCACAGCAGTCTTCTTGTGAATATAGGAGATATTTTACAGCCTGGAATTTTAGCCTTGATAAACATCCAATTTATTTAATCAGTTTACATGCTCTGTTCTCTGTTTATGAACCACTTTGGCTGGCTTTTCATGATTACAGTAGGGCAAAGGATTGAATAACAATGGTGTTTAAACACACAAATGCAGAGTTTGTGGTAGTAACAGGCCATGGTTTAGTGACTATTGCTCCACTTTAACATAACAAATCTATGGCTAGAAAACTGACCCAGAGATCATAAATGCTGCTTTTCTGCAACTTAGAAAAGTCAAACAAAATTCCTGGCAATGAAAGATACACTCAGTTAATCTTATTATTACAATATTCCTGAATTATTTCTATTTAATTTCATATCCATTTCCCATTGTGACCAGAAACCATTTAGCTTTTAAAGCACACATTCTCTGGCTCTCAAGGAATCAGAATGATGGAGTCTTCTCCTACAAAATTAGATTCTGTTGACCTTCTCTCAATATATAGTACAATCATACAAGGTTCATTTTGCCCTCCAATCAAATCTACAAGGCCTTGCTTTCATGCTCAAGTAATTACCTTTGTTATGGATCAATTTTAATTAGGAGACATTTATCTGTGAAAGGGCTTCCATCTTATATGCTGAACTAACACTGTAAGGCCTTCCAATATTTAATAGAAATGTAAATGTCAACAATGCAATAAACTGCTCACAGTCCTTAATCATTATAAAACTTCTATTGTCAATAAGATTTTAATGTGAATCTTCTGCTTACTACTACTTACAGCCTTCATGTTTTTGTTTTTTTTTTTCATCCATGACTATTAGCTATCCCTGTTTGTGTATTAATCCATTGCTGTGGGTTTCATTTGACCTTATTTGGCTGGATTCAGTGTGCTGGCTTTGGTGTGGCTTTTGGATAAGCTTATATATTTCAATTTGAGGTTGTTTTTTTTTCATAAGAAAGGTGGTAGTGTCACCGGTTTGTGGCACAACGATTCTTGGGGAATTTTATTCCTTGGAATACTTTGCCATGTGTTTTAAGAGTGATGAGTCTGTTCTCATTTCAGTTGACTATCAGCCACCAAAACATAGTGCAAGTTTTCTTGATATGTTTGGGGACTTGCTTTCTAGGGGTGATATCAAGGAGAGAGTGAAGCTGGAGTATGCAACAAAACAATAGGTCTAATGATAGAACAAGCAAAGAAAAGATTGATATCACAAACAATAGAAGCAGCCAAATGCCTCATGTTGTTTCATTAGAGCCGTATGCTTCTGTCTTGGTGTGAGGCTACATATTGAAGGCTGACCCCTTTGGTCTTAATTAGATATGAAGACAACAACAAACGAGGGATAAGTGTGAGTGATTATTGATTAATAGTCTGGTGATTGGGAATGGGAGAGGCACTGTGAGGAGGAGCAGTGTGTGCACATCTGGGAGTGTCCCTATGGCTGGATACTGACCAGGCCATGACATGAGTTTTTTTTTTTAGAACTACCACTGCATCTGAGCTGAAATAAAAGCTTCATATGCTCCCCTTTATTCCTGTATTTATCAACAAACAAAAACAGCCAGAAAACAGTTCCAGGTTATTTATTTATTTAACATTCACTTTTCATCAGCAGGTCTCTGTGTGAGTCAGCACACTGTCTGGATCTAGCAACCTACTGACAGAAAATGTAGTTATAAGTAGGATTCCATTAACCACACACAGGTGTGACCAATTTTAATTACCCATGGATTCAGCCAGACAATCACTCTGCTCCACAGACAACACTCCACGCCCTCACTGCCACATACCCCCATCTCCCGAATTAGCCCGGGGGGCCATTTGGCCTGGAAAACAAGTGAAAGTAGAAATTGGCCACTGCCATCTGTGTCTCTGGTCTGTGGACCACCTTGAATTTAAAGGGCTGAAGAGCCAGATACCAAAGGATGATCTGCCTGTTGGCATCCTTCATGCAATGCAGCCACAGGAGCAGAATGTGGTCTGAACAGAAGATGAAAGTGTCATGACTCTACCCTGTCTCCTCTCTCCTGGTTCTGCTCATTTTCCTGTCAGTCTTGCCATTTGCTCTAGTTTACTCCTTAGCCCCACCTTGGTTTACACCCCCTCATTATAAATTACCCTAGGCATTATTGTCATTAATGTCTCCAGCTAAATGTATTTACCTTGTCTACTCTCTGTTTCCTATTAACATTGCGAGGTATTGTTTTTGCCATTCTGTCTAGTTGAGTACTGGTTTTGCCTGTTTTCAGTTTTGTGGTTTTTCTTTGTAAACCCTGTTTGTCTTCTTTCACTTTGTTCCCTATTTAGTGTTGTTAATTGAGCTAGGGATTATCTGTTTCACTGTGTCTGGATCCTGGATTGTGGGAACAATATTTTAAAAAGCGTTTATATGTTCATGATTGCAGCCTGCTTCATCTTTGCGTACATTATAGAAGGAGCATTCTAACATGTAGTATTCATGGCCAGGCACATCTACTGTGGTAGTACATTTTGTCTTGCGTACAGATAGTCTCCATCTAATGCACAGTACCAGTGGCTCCTCCCCTCAACCACCTGGGATAAAATGGTCCTCTCCCCAACATGTCTGTCTGCAAGACAAAAGGTCCTGTGAATTATGTCTGCATTCTGTGTTCCAGGTTTTGCCTCTTCCTCTCTGGTGTCCTCATCCTGATCCACAGCAGGTTTTCCAGTGAGCAGAGGAGCAAAACAAAAGGAAGAGGAAAATACAAAGGATTTGGCTTGAGGGCTCATTGGAGAAGAGTTTGATGGTGTTGATTTTGACTTGTTGTTACATTTTGAGTTTTTGTTTGCTAGACTTTGTGTCTGACTTTGGATTTTCCCATTGATTTACAGTTTGTTTTGCCCCTTTGGTTGACAGCTGGATAATATGTTTCTTGTATCTTGTATGCATATTGTCCTGTATATCGTTTCACACTGGTGGTAAGGAGTCGCTGCCATTTTGTTTGGGTGTGGGTTTATCTTTATTCTAACAGTGTAGTCATTGTAAGTTTCTTTTGTTATCTTAGTCAGTCATTGTTTTGTTTCTAGTGTGGTTTTGTTTGTTGCGTTGGCCTTGGTCACTCCCAACGTGATTGCACCAATTTATTGACTTTAAACACCAAACACTTGTAAATACATTAGATCTTTGCTGTCAACTTTGTCTGGTTATTCATCCCATTACTCATTTCTACTGCTGTACTACTCAAAACGCCATGTTACGTCCTCCCAGCCTAGACAGGGTCATAACAGAATGCAACCATGTACCTGCACCAGAGGCCTGTAGAACAGTCAGTGTGCTAATGATGTCCAAATAGTTTTGCACAAACCTACAATAACAGCCAGGAAGCCCCTGGAACTGTTCCACTTCCTTTTGGTCTTAGGGACATGAAGCAATTACTGTAGTCTTGCCAATTTGGGGATGGACCTGTCTGTGACATAAGTGATCCCAGACACCATACCTCCATATATCTAATGGCACAATTATTTGGGCTTATGGTGAAGCTGGCTCATCTCTAGGACTCCTAATTAAGATTACTTATGCACATAAATTCTGCATGAAATAAAAAAAAGTCAAACACATTGTACCATAGTATATGTTATAGGCACATCACTACTTGAAACGTTCTGTGGAACAGTCTACTAAGACCAGCTTTAACTGAGCTTAATAGCTCCTAGTTCTGGTGCCTGCAGCTGCACAGACCAAAGCAATAACATTTGCTTTGCTCATGGCATTCTGACTGGCATCCACACTTGGTTAGCTACTAAAAACACTGCACAACAGGTAAAGGTTCAAACCAGAAGATCTGCTACAGATCATCTTTCTTGGTCCATGTAATGGTCTTGCAGAAAAGACACATGGGTGCTCTCAAAGTGGGATACAAAAGAAAAGGTGTCTATCGGCTCCTAGTAGAAAAGAAAAACCATGTCCAATCAACAACAAACCAAAATATTCAAAAAAGGAAAATTTTGTATTTACCAAAAAAACGAAACAAAACCAGAAATTACCCCATAGCAATCAACTTTTGAAAATAAAAAAAATCCATCATTTTCAGAAGCTTAGAACTCAGAATCTTATATAAGGTAAGAAATCAACCTAGGTGACATCACTTCCTGTCTTTGGGTGGGAAAACACATGCTACATGTTCTTTTCCCTATGAAACATCATGGAAGACTCCACAAAAATAATTACATTATTAATTTTTCTCTTAACCTACTTTAGTTTTACCTACTTAGTTAAAACATGCAAACTTTCCTGGCCAAATAAACATTAAACCTAAACTGTAGAAATGAATTATAAGAACAATATTTAATTTCACATATTTTCTTGCATAAATTTCTCTTTCCCTGCAGGTCCTCACTACATAACACTTTTTCTATGCATGTTAATCACATCAATAAATCACATCAATATAGTTTGACAAAACAATTCCTGTGTGTTAATTTACATGCATACATAACTAAATATACATACACAAACAGCATATGTGCATCTCAAAAGAGTCCATATGAACACATTGTGGTGGAGGGTAGCTCTATCATAGTCAATCTTTTGTAACACTTTGTGCATCAACTCTTCTCTTAACTGCATTGTTTGCAATCAAACATTTGCTCTAGTTTGTATGCCATATGGATGGCAATGGTGCTGAATTTGCCATCTTATGCGATGGTTCATTTATCAAAGTTGAGGGATTACCCTTTTACCACCTTGATCACAGTATGATGTACACGCACTCCAGTATTGCAAATACAAATTAACTACAATTACAAAAAACATTCGGATATTACAAATGGCCTATATCTCTCCTGACTGTGCATACAGTGCCACTTAAGTCCCATGCAATCTGTACACCATCCAGGTAAATAAATGAAATGAATGCAAAACACCTCATTGTTCTTCATGCAATAGCACACCCTATCAATTCAGGTGTGGCTATCTAACTAGATTTAACTAATCTAGTAACTATCTCATATGAGGCTTATTAGCTAGCATTTAGGATGATAAATTAAACTACACTACCATTACTACTAATCTACTGAGTAAGTGACGATTAGTTAGCTGACACTGAACCCCGTGCTGTTTCACAGCAGCGAGGCCACCATTGTGCCGTGGTTCTGCCTCAACATTGAATCTGTTACTAAATTTCTAGCTAAGCAGCAGACTGCCTTTGTTGTATGTGTGGGCCTGACATTTGAGACTGAAAAAAATTATTTTGTTTGAAGTATCCTAGTGAGTGGAGTTTTGCCCTCAGGTCAAGGTTGTATTAAATTTCAGTTTTACTGAATTAATTTCCCTCTTCCTAACTTTTCCAAATTTTGACTGCCCATACAATCAAATTGGGAGAATTGTGTAGACACTTGTGGTACCTCTCACATAGCAAACTGTAGTGTATCCAGCAACTTATCTCTGCTCCTAGTCTTTGTGTATGAACTTTAGAAACATATTCTCCAGTTAAACTGCTTTGGGGTATCACATTGCATAATCTGTCAGGATCAATACAAAGTGGTATCCAAACATTTAAAGGGAGGGGACATGATAGTGATCCTGGGATAGCCAGGGGTGATTAACTGGGATCATACTGTAGTCTGTGGGGAGCTGGACCTGGACGTCCAACACATGCAACTCTAGCTATGGTCCGACGTACATTTTAGCTGCACTCCCTTGTCTTTCTAGTTGGAAGTTTGAAATGTAAGTGTAATAGGAAATGCTTTTCTAGGCTAATTATGATTTAATGATCTTTATTTTCTTAAAATGTTAAATTATTAATTATCATAGAATGAAATATGATGTTTAATAAGACATTGCCTAATTTCTTTTTTAATTTAATGTATACCACATGTAGTTTCAATAATGTATTAAGTTTATGTATTTAATGTTAACATTAGTTAGCAATAGTTTTAGTTGTTGACTGTAATATTTCAAATATCTTAATCTAAATGATGGGTAGCTGTTTAGCACACAGTTTATTATCTATGCATTCTTAGCTGTAGCTACTTGGATGTAATGTAAACGGTACAATAATTATGGAATTCCATTTAAAATAGCATTAAAAATGTACAACCAACATCTGTTCAGGTTTTGTGTAATAGTTTGCCATCATAATGTTATTTAGCAAGGAACACATTTCAAATGTGAGGATCTTAACTGATGATGATATTAATTGAAGTTTACCTAAATTAAGAGAAGGAAACTTGTTAAAATACCAGTGTTCTTACTAGTGTTATTTTAGCCAAGGTTTGCCACAACTGCTTTATAAATGCAGTCTGCAGTACAGAGAAAATCAATTCATAAATTCATTGTATATATTGCAATAAAACAATAATCATGAAGATTCATGTTACATTTTAAAACCATGTATTTAGACGTAAGCTCTTCCTATTGCTGACACCACAAGCACACCTTCTGTTCCTACTACCTGTACTCTGTCAATTAAATCTCGTTCTTCTCCGCACGTGTCCACTTCCTTACCGCTCATCGTTACATACTCTCACAGGACCTGTTGCTTCTAATCGTTCTCCTCCTTCACCTTCTTATTTGTTGTCCTCTACCACCTGTTCCTGATCCTCTCCTTTCAATTTGTCCTCAGTCTTTTTCATTATCACCACAGCAGCCACTTGAGCTTCACTGATAGAAGCAACACTGTCATGCACATTCACCTTGGAGTCATTATCAACAAATGAAACTGTACATATATGTACATATACAGACAAATCTGTACATACACAGATAATAAGAAGGACATAACACCTAAACATGAGCTGAGTTGTGAGCATGAGTATAACATGAGTGTGTCGATGTTACAAATGGAGTTTTCAGTAGCAAAGTCAGTAACATATTTAATATGCCTCTCCACATGATTAAATAACATTGGCTTGTGCATCAGCAAACAAGATGAAAAATGGATCTCTGCAGGACCAAAGAAGTTACTTATTTTCTTTTGAGTGTCAACATGTTCAGTTCCTCGCCTATCATTATCTGATAGAAATGACCCTCCTTCTCTTCAAGAGCATGTTTTGACAGAAATGGTCCATGATTAATGGTTTGGTGAAGATGTAAAGAAACTATGTCTGCAATGGAAAAGAGTCTAACAATGATGCAGCTCCTCTCTCATGCCAGGTTACAGTTGGTGGGCATCGTTCAAAATGATTCTGTTCTGTGTATGAACCAAACATTTCATGCAGGTTAGGCAGAGTGATTATTACCTGTGACACAAGGATCGACTGGCACTGCACATGTGCAAGGGCAATGCTGTTCAGTATTAACAAACACATTGCAAAGAAGTATCTATTTCAGATGGCCCAGATGCTCTTTAGATAGGAGAGGATATCAGAAGATGACATTGGGGAAACATTTACAGAAGTTATAGAGGATGTGGTATGACGGGATGAATGGGTACAGTGAACATGCAACTCTCACTGATTTTGCATTATAAAATATCCTCTTGAAGGTATTTTAAGGGAAACATTTTTATTTATCTGGTTAAATATTTATCTATTTTACTGCAATCATACTTTGTGGTGAATTACTGTAGTAATATATTACTATTTCTATTATTGCTCACCTGTTTGCATAGAAATGTATGTTTTGTTTTTTTTTACTATTACAGTATAAAAGAAACAAAACTGTCCTCTATTTTTTGTCTCTTATTGACAATTCACTTTTTTTTTTTCATTTTAAGATAATAGGTAGAATCCATATGTGGATCATCTGAATTACATTAATGGACTTAATGGATTGGACCACGCACAAGAAGCTCCAGTATGGTCTTAAACACAGAGTACCTCCATCCATTTATCAGTCATGCAGTCCAAACTCCACAGGGTTAAGGTCCTATGGTTTGATTAAATATATTTTACAAAGCTAATCTTTCTATTGAATACTCTAGAAGCAGGCAGTGTAGCATAGGCTCCAAGAGCCCCTGAACAGATTTATGAGGTTGCATCAAGAAATGCGACTTAAGGAACATACGACAATTTTACCAGATGCTTCTCAGACAAAGATAAGCTGAATAATAGACTGTATGGTTACTTCAGCAGGTCAATGGGCTGTTGTCACTTGTTCCTCTGCAATTGTGCACACAGTGAAATTTAACATAAGGGTGAAGAACCCATGACATTTTGCAAGTAGATAGTTGTTAATTACTCATTTTCATGAATGTGATGTCATAAAATTTTTGTAAGAGGGCTGGTAACACATACAAATCTTACAGAGTCTGAGTCTATGCCCTTCAGCTACCCAATGTGTAGGTTGCTTGAGCTTACAGATATCTTAATTTGGCTTCTGCAGGGCCAAATATATGTATAATATAAATACATATTTGGCCTATATACTAGCCTTGGAGAATAACAAGGCTAAGTTCCTTTGGGACCAGATTCAGGCAGATAAACAAGTAGTGGCAAACCAACTAGGCATTGTGATATTAGACAAGATGCAGAAAACATCAGTGATAATAGATGCTGCAGTCCCAAGTGATGGACACAGCCAAAGGAAGCAATATGAGAAGTTGGAAAAATACCAGGGACTGAATGAAGAAATACAGAGAATGTGGAAGGTTACATCAAGATTGTCCCAGTGTTGATAGGGCCCTTTATGGCAGTGAACCCTAAACTCAATCTCTTCTGGACTGAGATTGATGTCATTCCTGGAATCTATTGGAGCCTCTGTATACTGTAGTTTCTTATAAACTAGTTTAAGCAGCAATAACATTTTGCCTCTTGAGCTTAACTCCACCATCTTTAAATCTGATTGTAAAAGTGTACATGTATAGCTAGCAACTTATGTCAAAAGCTAGAAAGAAGCTAATGCACACATTATCTTATTTCATATTTCAAGCTAACATGGATATTTACTTCTTTTTAGCTCAAGTTAGATTTATTGTGCAATGTGATGCAAATGTGACAAGCTATGCACTGGTAGGAAGTATATGTGGAGATTTTTATTTACAGGGAATCTGGTCTATGTGTTCCACAGAGGCAAAGCCTGCCTATAAAAAAAGTTTGGATGGTATGGCAATTTAATTTGGTCTAACTAGCAATTATGGGCTACTCACATATATGCAGCCACAACAGCAAAAATAAAACAATCATTATTTTAAATTTTTTCTTCCTCCGAAGGGGTGGCTCAACCAAAGAAGACAATGGGTTGTTGCTCGGGCAACATTTGCATGGCTCTGTGCACCTCCTTGTCTGACATGATCCATGTCTACTGGCTAAGGAAACTAACAGCTCTGTAAAGCCGGCTAGCAGAACAAATAAACCACCTGCTAATTACTTACTCCTATTCAGGCTGGCTAACAGAAGGCAGGACACTGCTCATCATGAAAGACTCCAGCAAGGGTAAAACACCAGCCAGCTACAGACCAATAACCTGCCTGTCCAAAACATGGAAGCTCCTGTCAGGAATACTGCCCATCAAGTTGAATGAGCATATGCTCTACTACATGAGCCCTGCTCAGAATGGTTTTTGTAATAACACTGGAGGCTCAAAGCACCAATGTGGAGGGTTAAATGGATCAAAGTTAAATTGGTCAGAGCTCATGTTTACCTCCTGTCAGACCTGGGTTCAAGTTCTGGGTAGCGTGACTGTCTTCAACTGTTGTTACAACCCCTTAGTCACAGAGGTTCTAATCCACTAGGACAGACCAACCTAAGCATTGCCTTGATAAGAGAGTATATGACTCTATGCCACATACCTGGATGCTTGAATGCCTAGCCCTGTATAAAAGTCAATAAGACCATAAGAGCTTTTATACAGAACTCAGCGGAATACTGGAAGACCATGCTACAAAGCAACTTTGTCCAGGTCACCATAAATGGTGGCATATATGAAAGATGCTCTGTTTTGCATAGGCCTGAATCCTTTCAGCGAGATCTTTAATAAGAGTAGAAACAGATTTAACAGCAGAACCAGAATGAGCCAACTTCTGCACATGGATGAAATCAAACTGTAAGCCAAGATGGAAAGGGACATTGACTTACTGATTCACCTGACCAGGAGCTATAGGAAAGACATAGGAATGTAATTTGGGCTGAACAACTGTGGTCTGCTCATAGTAAAAAGGGGAAAAGTGATCAGGACAGAGGGAATTCAACTTCCACAAGATCATATAACCCAGCAGTTCATTTTGTCTTTAGATGCAAGAGAATCCAGGCCTGGAATCAAACCATAAATGAGTGCCTGGAACCTCTTAGTGATGCCTACACCCACAAACAGCATTCCACTGGCCACTCCAAGGACCAGCAGTGCCCAGACCCTCCAAGTGTCATCAGTTGCCTATAATGTACAGAGCCTCAAGCACCAATCACATCACTGGCCTAACCAAGGATTCAATGGCCCCAGTCAGCAAAGATAGCAAAATGGCAGCAGTTCAATGAGGACATAGACAAGATATGGGAAAGAACTGCAAAGTGTGACATGGTTCATCGATTAGAATTGATGGCCACCATCATATTGAACATTGCAGCATAGTCATTTGTGACAGAGGTAGCCAAACCTGTACCTGCTCCAGTCCACAGGGCAAGAAAAGTCCAGCATTTCCGTGAATAAGCTGCTCAAGATGGCTGGTAAAGTCAGAAAGGCTGAAGCTACTCCACTGGCTTGGAGGGCTCAGAAGGTGATCTGAAGAAAGGTGTTTGCCCACTCATGCAGATAAGAGATTTGCAGTAATGGTATACATAGCAAAAGAGGATAGATCAGAAAATATAGACCAATTTTCCATTATCTCTTTGTTTAGCATGGAGAACAAGTTCTTCTTCATGGACAGGAGACACTCCAACTTCCTGCTGAGCAACAAATACATTGGTACAGAGGGTAGGCATACAGGAGGTTGTTCCTGGGTGTACCAGGTATCCCGTTAGCAAAATGAATAATCAACATTTTTCAACTAGTTCACTCAATTATTAAAACAATTTGTTGGTAATCCCTAAAACACATCTGAAGAGGAAGGAGTCAGTTAAAATAGACTTATTTCCCTACACACATTATTATTGTCATTAAGATGGCAGTTCCTTTCTGGGCACCTGATATGTCTGTTCTAACCCTTCTGCACTATTGCCATCTGATGAGTCCTGGTCTGTGCTGAGCATACTAGACTTAAAATGTGGTTGCACTTACAGGCATGATTGAAACATTATGTTCAGTTTGTGATAAGGCACAAATATGGTAGCAAATCATATGGCACAGGCAGTTCCATATTTCCTAATCAGTGTTGTTTCATGGCTGATTCTGAAGTAATTTGTCATAACTCGGGAATGAGGTAAGACAGCATCCATAGTAGCAGTTGGTCACTGGCAGCCCTTGACATGTGCTTGTTGTGGAAAACTACTGGGCTAGAGCCCAGTATATGCCAAATGTGGAATAAAATTATAAAGGAACAATGACAATAGCTTGATTAGACCCTGCTAAATAAAAATTAAAGTATCTAGAAAAACAAAACAGTGATCAAGAAACAGTATTGAGACGGACTAGCCAAAGATTCCTATTCTTGACACATATGCCAGTTCAGGCTCTTCATATACTGGATGATGGGTAAAAATTGGAGTGTCTGTGTGCGTATGTGTGTTTGTGTCTGTTTGAATGTGTGTGTGTGTGTGTGTGTGTGTGTGTGTGTGTGTGTGTGTGCGTGCGCGCGCGTGTGTGTGTGTGTGTGTGTGTGTGTGTGTGTGTGTGTGTGAATAACTGTGTCAAAGGTTCAAGGTTCAATGGTTCAAAAGGCTTTATTGTTACTTCAGCTATATACAAATACACAGCAAAAACAAAACAATGTTCCTCTAGGACCATGGCGCAACACAACACAAAACAAGTGCAACAGACAACACACTACATGAGTGCAAACAATACAAAACAGTGCAAAATGTCATACAATAAATAAATGCAGAATAGGACCAATACACAACAGACAGTGCATTTGACAATGCATTTATTTTGACCAGTACACAGTACTGGGAATATGTAAAGTGGGTTGTGCATAGGAGTCAGTGACATGCTATGCTGAACATAGCAGTCACCAGTAGCAGCCAAAACAGTTCAGAGTACAGTGCTGATTTAGTACAGTACTCTAGGAATAATGTGCAAGAGTGCAAAAGGAAAGCATATTATACGTGTGTGAAGTTTGACTTCAGCAGCTAGTCCGATACAAAAACAATGTGTGTGTGTGTGTGTGTGTGTGTGTGTGTGTGTGTGTGTGTGTGTGTGTGTGTGTGTGTGTGTGTGCGCGCGCATGACTTTGTACAAGCATGTGTGTATATGTGTGTTCATAGAAGTGACCATATGTTTGGAATTTGAATTGGACTTAGCCAGAGTTCAGGGTTATACGTTTGCATGCCCAGTGGTAGCTGCCCTAGTGAAGTTGTGTGAGTGTGTGTGTGTGTGTGTGTGTGTGTGTGTGTGTGAGTGTGTGTGTGAGTGTGTGTGAGTGTGTGTGAGTGTGTGTGTGAGTGTGTGTGTGAGTGTGTGTGAAGGCGTGTCTGCATGTCCAGTTGTTTATGATGCTCTTTCCTGGGTGTTGTCCTCACTCCCCTGCCTGCACCTGAATCAGTCCCCTAGGGAGCTGAGTTTTCCAGATGAGAGTATGCTGTGTGCAGTTGCTTGCCACTTCTCACTGGTGTGCAACTGGATAAAAAGCTGTGTGTGTTAATTGTAAAGTGACCTTAGGTTCCTTGAAAGGTGCTATATAAATGTAACTTCATTCATGCATGATGGATCTAGGAAAGTAGAAAGCAAACATTGAAAAATAAGTAGCAAACTACTTAAAAATGGAAAGAAGAAAAACTGTGTAACTGCTTCTCTACAGATTCAAACCCATGAGCGTGTATGGCTATGGATCATAAAATTACACTAACTTCTACTCTAGAGGTCTCATTGGCAGAGTGTGTGGCTTACTGTTCTAAACATGTGGTGTTCAGCTCTGCAAAATGGTTTCTGTGTCACCAGATGTTCTGAGGACGAGCTTCCCAGAAGCAGTGTAGAACAATGAATAAAAAAAATGTAATTAAAAACATTCTCTTTAATGGATACAGTGATCATAACTTTGTGTTGCTGAGGACTGAGGACTGACATCAGTTGGCACAAGGTCATGTCAGTAATGAACCTGTTAGTGGAAGTATGCAAAAAAGGTTTCTGTGTGGTATGTTTGCATGCTTAGTCTACAAGGTGGAAATTTCCGACAGCTATTATAAAACTATTATACAGTGATAATGAGGTCAGACAACAGTTTAGCATGCAACTGTTGATCTCCTTTTTTATTTTTCTGCAAGAGAAGCACATAGTTCAGGTTCAGAAAATAAAAGCCCTCCTGCTTAAATTTCTTTTGCACTAATTAACTTGAGTCAGCCATAAAAATGAATTAAATCAGTAGTAAAATCATCTTAGTAAAATCATCTGGAACTTTTACTTTATGAATCTAAACTTACATATCTCTGCACAGGTTTGCACATGTATGTTAACAAATATAAATACAAGCAGTGGTGCTCCTATCAAATCACAGAGAGGTGTTTGCAGTTTGAAAAAATATCACAGAAATTTACCTTTATAGAAATCACCTCCCACTTTAAGTGTAAAAATTTAGGTTAAAAATATCCTGTTATTATTTTGTGTCAGCAGGTAGTTTATCTGATTAATTTTGTATGTTAGCTTGAGGTAATTAGCAAACACAGGCGATTGTATCAGAGACCTTGTTATGATTTTAACTCTCTGAACCTAAATTACAGGCTACTGCTGCCTCCCACATAGCTGCCAAAATCGTCACTCCCCTGAGCGCTGGAAGACACTGATTCCTTTCCACCTGTGGCTCACTGATCTCCTTACCAAGAATACCAAGTAAAATTAGAATGTTTGCGTTTGAGAGTCATTTGAGCATTTTCTGGAGTATAACCCCCTAGATCAAAGCATTTGGGAATATATTAGTCCTACTATAAGTAAGATGCATTTGAAAACATGGAGAATATGATGAATGTCGAAATATTGTTTCACCCGAGAATCCTTGGTGATTTTAAACGGAGAACTCAGTCCTCTAAACGGTGCGTTTGGTCGACCTCCGGGGAAAGGCCTCTGCCGATTAGGAGAAATTGGTCTCGCTATCTCCGTTTCTGACAACATACTAATGCTGAATAATAGATGCGCGCGAACAAGAGCCACGCTGCATTAGAATCAATTATTCAGCTGAACTCGCACACCCCTCCTCGGTCTTCTTTCCCACAGCCCCCTCCCCGTCGCCTCCATTATGCCTGTCATTTATTTCTTTATTTCTCGTCACATTTGTCATTTGTGCTGCCACGAAAGAAGCCCAGTTCTGCGGAAAACATGTGAGTATGAGCTCTCTTATCAAACTCCGCGGGAAGCTGTCATTATTTTTTCCCGTTCGTTGCCTCCCTCGTGCGAGCCGTTCAGTCTAACGCTTATCTAGCCGCTCCATACGCGCCTCGTCAGACTCGCGCACGTACAAACTTCCGAAAGTTTTCACATTCATTGCTTGAAACTTTTTTTGGTTGTTATATGCTCTCTCTCTCTCTCTCTCTCTCTCTCTCTCTCTCTCTCTCTCTCTCTCTCTCTCTCTCTCTCTCTCTCTCTCTCTCTCGGAATCTCACGCAGCCGTTCATTCGTTTTAAATCAGGCATCGAACTGACTTAATTACCAGGAAAAGGCTACAGTTGAATATATGCTTTCAATAAGAAATTTTGTTACTGACACAAGATAATACTGAAATGCTTACAACCCTGAAGAAAACACACACACACACACACACACACACACACACACACACACACACACACACACGCACACACATTCACCAGCCACTTCAGAAACATTTATTAATAATAAGGACACTTCCCAGGTTTCCAGTTAGACATTATACCACACTACAGCAGTAGATATCACACTAAATATATATAATAAAGACCTGGATACAAAGAATATGGCATACACTTATGGGCATTTATATTAGGAACACCTACTTGCAGTCTATTTACTGTCTACATATATGTAACAATCTAATCAGACGATCATATCACAGAACCACAGTTCATAAAATTTACCAGACAGGGATCAAGAACTGCAGTTAATGTTCACAACAAACAACAGAATAAAAAAATGTAATCTGAGTGACTTCAACCTTGGCATGCTTGTTGATGCCAGACAGACTGGTTTAAATATTTCAGAAACTCGCTGTTCTCCAGAGATTTACATACACAACTTTCTCTACACAGAACAGTGTGACAAAGACATTCAGTGAGAAGCAGTTCTGCAGTTCTGCATTGTTGATGAGATAGGTCAGAAGAGAATGGCCATACTGGTTCGAGTTGTCAGGAAGACTGCGGTAACTCAAACAACGTCGGCTCACCAAAACTGAAAAGCTGATTATTTGAGGATCTGATTAATTGAGGATCCCCTGAGGCAATCCAGAAACAGAATGCAAGATGCTGATATGATAAACATACACAGACAGTCATGATCAAGTGGCAGAGATTATATATGGGAACATATGCATGGCATATCAGATGGACAATGGCAAATCCAAATAGGGGTGAAGGGCACAGAGAGAGAGAGAAAAAAGCAAAACTAAAATCCTGTAGGACCTCCAGATTCAGACAGACAGACAAGCAAGTGATGGCAAACCAACCAGATATAGTGCTAGTGGACAAGATGTTGAATACAGCAGGGGTAATGGGTGTGATAATCCTGAGTGAGGGGATCATCCAAAGGAATGCATATGAAAAGTTGGAGAAATAGAGAGTGCGGAGAAAGTTAAGACAAAAGTTGTCTCAGTGTGATAGGGAAAGTTGCGGCTGTGACCCTTGATCTGGAGGAGTGGCTCTAAGATGTTCCCAGGAATGACAACATTGATCTGAAAAGAGCACAATCATAGGAATGGGGAAAATATTGCATCACTTTTTCACACTCCAAGACCTATTGTATAAGGGCTGGGTATAAGAAAAAGAAGATATTTCCAGACACTGGAATAGTGCAACAGGAATATATAACACATCAGGCCTACCTGAAGTTTAAGAAAGAGCAAAGAGAGCTAGCCTGCATGTTGGCATTTCATAGCCAAAACCTTAATCCCTATGATCAATTTGGGAAAATTAGAAATCGGCAGTAAATAGTGGTCTTCAGAAATAGTCTATCAATTTTTACTTTATTATTTTACTTTATTTCACGCCTTTTTATTGCATAAAGCTACATCACAACGTAAAAATGTCACAGGCTTTTCAACTACTGCACCACTCAGAAAAGAATGCCCATTAGGAAGGCACTCTGGAACATTTGTACAGGGTCCGTTCTGCAGGATCCATTCTACTGATTTTGAACAAAAGGAAAACATTAAAAAGTGACATCATGGAACAATTTCCAGAATGTTTGTAAAGAATGTAACTTCTAAGATTTTGCAGAAAATTTAGAATTTAAATAAAACAAACTGTTCAAGTTGGGATTATAATAAATGGTGGACATACCATACAGTAAATCATGAAAGTAAATAATGGAAAAAAGTATCTTTATTGGTGGAATTTATGTAAGTTTGATTAACAAATGTCAGTTATGTTCATTATTACACTTGTATCACAAAAACATATCTTGGTTTTGGGATATAGATAGCTATATGTGTTTTTGTGTCTAAACACACACACACACGCACGCACGCACGCACGCACGCACGCACGCACGCACACACACACACACACACACACACACACACACACACACACACACACACCGCCTGGAAGGGCTAAAGTAATAAAGGTAGGTGGTTTATGGCCTGTGAAAAAGGCTTTATCTCAAAGTAAATGATCACTTCAGATTGAAGCCCACCTTGGCCTGATGACCTTCTCATCTGTCATAGAGAAAAGCATAACTACTAAAGATGGTGAACTTGAAAACTCAAGTGACCCATACAAAGTCACATGAAAAGAGCATCTCAGAACTCCAACATGTTCTTTAAAATCTAATAATTGAAAAATATCCTTTCCAGACAGAACATTTTACTCCATTGGTATATATGAGTCATCAGATTCATGTGGTTGACTTTGATCAAGAAGGACAAAGTAAGGTCTCAGTGCCAGTCCTCCAAGTCCACTTTACATATGTTTTGTGCATAAGGTTACTCACAACTCAGTACATCCTGCCAAACAGCCATACTACCACAAGCCCAGAGCTGCATGGAGAAAGGTGTTGACCTGCTGGATGCTTGAGCAACAGAAAATTTCATTACCTGATCTTTGCCTTTGTCTTCTTTTCTTTTTTAATTTCAGACTCTTTTCAATAAAAAACAAAAACTGAAAAATGACCAAATATGGTGCGTCTTTTAAAAAATTCTGCTCACCTGCATTATGACACTAGCTGACTATAGCATTGCTGGAACAATTATATTGTACTCTCTTGGCCTTGCAGGTGGAAGAGTTATGCATTTTGGTAAAGAAACAAACATTTGCATAAACTGCACTGTTGTTTACAAAAACTTTGCTATTACTTTGCCAGGAACATGAAGTCGTTTCTCTTTTGTGGCAGTAATAGTTCCAGCTTCTGTGTAACCTCCTGCAGAGCTAAATGGTGTGTGGGCATAGGCAAAACCCTTTCGTATTCTGATACAATATTATTTCCACTTGAAGCTGAAGGTTTGGGATACCTTTAAGTTCCTATATCCTGTGAATTCACTGGTGTTTGAAAATGTAGCGAGCACATTTTGGGGCGAATCAAACAAGAAGTCTAAACAGTAGGAGCACATTCACTACCACCACCTAGTAACCCTAAAGCTTTTTAAAATAATTTTTTTTATTTACTTCAAATTATTGATAAATATCAATATAGTAAATTCTTTATTATCTGATCTACCTGAGAAGCAGATGTGAGGGACACAGGAGATTATACAGGTAACTAACTGAGTATGTGGCAACCATCAGTATGAGAGAGACAGATAGAAAGAGAATGTGTGAGACAATGAGAGAAGAAGAAAGAGAGAATTAACTTTTTATTGGCTACTAGGTGGTGCACTTGTTTGAATGGCAGCTAAACAATGACATTTAAGATGTGGAATTCAATCAGATTGAATACTTTGAATGTTGATGGAAATCCAGTCAGGGCATGTGCATGACTTCAGCTGGCTAGCAGACTAGAATTGCAAACAAAAGTAGAAACATGGTGTAAAATTTTTTGTGTTCTGGTATAAAATGATATAGCACATAACACAAAGTCAGGTAGGAATTTTCTGCTATCAGGCAATGATATGCAGCATACTGTATAGTTTCTGATTTTAGGCACCACTGTGTGCTATCTGAGTTGATTGTATGGCTGGCTAGGTGGTTATCTGGAACCTTCCTACAAAATGCTGCCATATATTACTGTTCCAAGTGGTTTGACTGTGCAAATGCATTGACTGCTGCAAGAACAGTATAAAGCTCCATTTTATAGCTAAAGCAACATTTTGGTAATAATGAACGTAATGGTCCACTTACTGATTTCTTTTTGTTGTCGAATAGCAGCCAGACATGCAATAAAAAAAATATGATTATGTTCAGTCCAAATTTGCCACTGGATTGACTCATAAGAGCTTAAAATAGCAGAAGCTTTATTATTCCACTGTTTATTAGCAATAGAGAAAAAAATGTCTATTTTAAATGAGGTCGTATCTGTGATTTGTTTCAGGTTTGAAACTTTTATTTGTATGGAGACATTCTACAGCAGCAGAATTCTCCTTTCCCATAATGCCCCATAACTGACACCCAAGATGACTACACATATGAGACCATAATTATAATACACATCAAAGCATAAACAATGGACACGATTCAAACCATCTGCTAAACGTCTATTCTACGTGTGGGATTACAGTTACTATGTCGGTCTAGTACAATGGTGTTAATGTCTGCATCTGAGAAAGTAGTGTTGCACAGTTGTTTTCAGTTTGCACACTACTGCCTAGAGACACATTGGAGGAGAGTGGAGATCACTCAGCTGGAATATCGTGTCTGTGTCCCAGTCTCACATGAGTAGGTTTCTTGAAACTGTTCCATGAGCTACATCACAAAGGAGCCTGTATGATTTCCTTCTGTAATTTCTGATCTTGTTTATCCCAGCTACAAATGCTTGTCAGCTGTCTCACGAAAAGAGAATTACAAAAAACCTAAAATCATGCTGAAGAGTTCCACTGCAATACTGCTTTATTCAAACCAACTGTCTGATGATCGGAAAATGACAGTTATTCCCTTTAAATATCTGGAATTCTTAAGAGGTTATGAGAGTTTGCTCCACCTCCCTGTGGAGTTTAATTCTAAGTGCCTGCATGCCTGGCTGTGGAAATCAATTGATCTTAAAGCCCTTGATTACCTCAGTATAAAGTGGTAAATTGTGTATATTTGTATATCTCCAGTAGCATTGGTGAAAACAACATTTATCATTTTACATTTTTCACTTCACTATTGAAGTGTGTGGCTCTCCGTCATGCCCATTCCAGCCAGATAAATTGTCTGGGAGGATTGGAAGCATAAACTTACGATTCATAAACGACATTCCGGAGCCACTTCTAGAGCATTACATGTGCATGTATCTTGTAAATAGTGCGGTAAAGGCTTAACTGAATAAGATGAATATTACACTAAGTGATTATTCTATTAGATACTGTAATACCTATTAGAATTCCATGCATTTTTCAATAAATTGTAACTTCTAGCACTAACATTGAACTCTGATGTTTCACTCTAACAGCATACTGTATCCTGCATATACTGTGTCACATTTATTGGTGTCTTTAATTAGTTATCTTGTATTTACTTAAGGATGTGTTAGCTGGATGGATATGCACTTGAAAATATTGCTGAAATAAACACTTATGCAAGGCTTAAGTGATAATGTAAACTTGGACAAATTATCCAGAATCATATTGATAAATGATATTAATGATGGTGCAGTCATGACTGTTATCTTGAAATCCTTACATATCTAAGTTTTCTGCTGAATATCAGTGGGAGACTGAGGGAGTAATAAAATATTTTATTATGTTTTTCTGGACATTCTGGAACAAAACAATGCAAAAAAAAAAAAAAAAAGAAGCAAAACAATGCAAAAAAAAAAGCAAAAACATTGTGTATAGCTCTTCAGTAATTATATATTTAAACAAACAAACAAACAATTCCCCATTTCCCCCCTAATTTAGTGCTTTCCACCTTACGGGTCTGCTAAGACTCTCCTGTCACACAACAGCTGCCAATCAGGGAAGGCAAGGGCTGCCAGCCATGGACGGCTGTGCATCATAGAGGCT
Organism: Electrophorus electricus; assembly: GCF_041902795.1. NCBI lineage: Eukaryota > Metazoa > Chordata > Actinopteri > Gymnotiformes > Gymnotidae > Electrophorus > Electrophorus electricus. Next base: position 41,653,780 of record NC_137498.1, on the reverse strand, counting down.
TCACAGTGTGTGGCATCATCAGGGATCAAACTCTCAATCTCCCAATGATAGGGTGACCAATTTTCTGTTCTACCCAGTAGCCATAAAGATGAACCTTTCAGAAATACTGACTAACTAGCAACCTGGGCCCCTTCTTATGGATAAGATCAAGCTGCATTTACATGTATGCCAGTATTCTTTGCCATATTGAAAATCTATTTGGTAATCTTTCCAAAATGTGTATTTAACAACATAGTTGTTAACAACATATAATTAAATTCAGTCTTTTCCATTGTGTACATTTTTGAATAACCATGCATTATAATGCTTGTACAAAGGGAATTATTAAATATTAAATATTCAAAATGCTGCTATGTTATATGATATATAACAACAAGATGAGAATTTACATAACATTGTAACTAATTTAAAGTATTGCAATATTAAATTATATCTCATCTTGGGTCAAAACCAAAATATACAGACATCTAGGCCCACTTGTTCACAAGAAATCTGATTGCATTTTGATTATCAGATTGGACCACATCTTGCAAATGGGTTGTTCAAATGAAAAAAAAAAGGGATTTTGAAATCAAATTACATCATGTAATCCAGTGAATGAATTTGATCTGGATCAAATCTTCTGTATGTGTTGTTTAAAATATTTTAGTAGGATTGGGAAACCTTTGATCCAAATAATCAGGATGATCCTGATCCCAGCAGAAGTGTGAATTCAGGTTGGATTTCTGGAACAAAATGTAATAAAACTTTTAAATCAGTCAAATAATACAACCATCTGAATTATAATACATTTATTTATATTTTGCACTTGATTTGTTTAACTGTTACAGTGCTTAAGTAGAAATTAAGCAATTTATTAAGCCTTTCAGTAAAGTTAAAAAAGGATTTTGTCCCCAAAGAAGATAATCCCTCAAACAACTAAATAATTAATTTTGTATATAATTTTATTTAATATATAATATAATTTTACAATTACAATTATCCAATTATCAGAGACGAACCAGTCAAAAGTTTTTAACAGCTGCATTGCTTATTGCATGTCCTGTCTGTCCCTCATTCTGAGAGAATGCCAGAGGTTGTTCTGGGTCTTCAGGAGTGTTAGGTGCATCTCATAAAGTGAGGGACATTATACCTGGTAGTGAGGTTGTGCAGGACAATAGCGGCAGGTATTATGTTGCAGGCTCCAAGTGGCTCCACTCAGAGGTAGTTTAAGTATGCAGGTGTTATTTCAGAAGTCCACTTAAGCACCCAATTACACATTTCATTTTGCATTTACAGCATTTAGCTGAAGCATTATCAAAAGCAGCTTACAATTATGATTGAACACAAGGCATTGCTCAGGAGCCCAACAGTGGCAACTTGGAAGCAGCAGGGCTTGAACTAGCAACCTTCTGATTGCAAGTCAAGCACCTTAACCACTAAGATGTGTTGAAGTGTAATTGCCATGCTTAGGTGTCTTTACTGTAAGGAAATGGATCATCACCCATTGTAGGAGGGATAGGCATTGTCTCCTATTATTATGCCATGTGGTTGGTTGGTTTGGAGCTCTCTTTTCCCTCAGGATACATGCATGATGGACAGACCCAGGCCACGTTACAACATAGTGTGTGATGATGAGGTCAGCATCACACACTAGTTGGGTACGGTGCCTCTCTCTTTTTGTTGATGTACTCCCACTGCCTCTCATGAAATGCTTGTACATGCACATGAGTGCATTCATTAACCCCACCTGTATTGCGCATGTTCCCAATAAAAAAAAAGAATATAGAAAACAAATGGCTTTTGGTCTGGGCAACCTGGTCACCCCTTTAAAATGAAACAATCTAGTTGTTCTGGCTAGCCAGTGTGATTCACCACATTACTCACAGTTGAATTTTCCACTCCTGTATTGTCACCAACAACTTGATAGAAAGTCCTAAATGCATAGAGGTACAGACCAATGAAGGCCTACTCTTCCACAGAGTATGACTCCTTTGGATTCGCCATTGAAATTATTTCCTGACAAGGTCTGAAATATACTTAGCATGCCCAAAGTGAAACCAAGCATACAATACCTCATTGGTGTATTTTTCCAATTTCACTATTGTAGAAACCCACCCACTCTTGGAGGGTATTAGGCACCATTTATGCCTCAATAGTAAGGAGTTGTAATTCTAAGCGTGGAGAAGTGACTACCAAAATGTCAATGGCAATGGTTGAATGGTTCAGATAAGAAGAGGACCATGGAGCAAGTGAAATTTAAATAGAAGAATCTGAAAGCTTGGGCAACAGAGGGCCTGGCTGAAGCAAAAAATGCCTAACATGCAGCAATCCCTTTAGGAGAAGTGATTACACAGATGTGGTTCTTGGTATTACTGGAGGTGAAAACTCAGTAGCCCTGCACAGGATTCAAGGTGTTGTAATTCAGTCCAAGATTGTCCAAGAAAGTGAATCAGTTTCACCTAATGCAAAGGAAACATTTATTCTGGATCTCAGCCCTGTTATTGAATAAAAAGGTGGATCCTCACATCCAGTGGAACCAGTAATTGCCATAGAAGCTCAGAAGAGAGGCTGGGAGTGTTCTTTGCCAAACAAAGTTGATGATACCTAAAGGCACTTCTTAAATGAGAACCTGAAAGAGCAAACGCAGATACATCTGGCAGAATAACAAAACACACTTACCCAACTGCAGCCAGACTAGAGATCTGCCTCCAAAAACCAGAGCTTCAGAAAGCTGGTCTATCCACAAAAGAAATAGGAATCTGAATGTTCTTTATTTTGTTAACTATTGAACATTTAGCCTTTTTATGATTTAAAATGTGTTCAAAATAATCGACCATGTATTTGTGAATAATATACATTTGTTTGTTGTGGGTCAGATGAGTGTTTATAAGAAATTGGAAATGGAAGGGGATGTTTTGAATTGTTTTATCATGCTTCTTTCTGTCTATTCAAATAAAAGCACTTAAAATGACCCCATGCTGGCTGTTATACCTGTTGTTCTTTACATAGCTACATTGTGATATGTACCATTTGGAGCACAGGTAATCTGGATTGTATAATTTTGAAAAATTTCAACTGAAACAAGGTGTGCTTTGGTTTTCCTCAGGGATCATCCTCCGGTTGGTTAATGTAGGATTTGCATTTATTTACTTTTGCCTTGTTCATTCAAGGCTTCTTGTCTGAATCCAGTTACATGTTTGCTGTTTAGCTGCAATTACTCGCTGCAGGTTTAGTTTTGTCTTGGCCTTAGGTGTGAACCAGGGGGCAAACTCAGCACTTGTCGATTTCTCATTTGTAACATGCAAAGGATTTGGCAATTTCTCTTGCAGGAAGCTTGTGCAGTCTCTTGTAAGATCAATGCTAGACCACTGCAACTTGCTACTTGTTGGTCTTCTTGAAAAACAAAACATGGGATTTCCAAATCCAGATCGTTCTGATCCAGATTAAACCTTTTGAACAACTGAGTGCTAGAGATCACATGCCCCCTTAAAAAAACACTAGATTTCTGGAAACATGGTAGAGAACTGTAGAAACTGTAGAGAACTGTAGAAACTATAGAGAACCACTTAGTTACCACTCTAGAAGTTACCACTTACCAGTTACCCATTATCATTCAATTAACTAATGAGTACATAGACTGTCTGTTGTTGGCCAGAGGAGGATTGGCCCACCCTTTGAGTTCCTCTCAAGGTTTCTTTCTCATGCTCTAGGGAGTTTTACCTCATCACTGTTGCCCTTGGCTTGTTCACTGGGGGCTTGGACTCGGACATTTGTAAAGCTGATTTGTGACAACTGTTGTAAAAAGCACTATATAAATAAATTTGACTTGACTTGACTAGAACTGAACTTGGTACAGCTGAACACAGAGGTACAGAAAATAGAGGTGTAGCTGTGAGGTAGATATACCTAATAAACTGGCAACTCAGAATATATTTTTTAGAATATATTTGTATGTCTATAAATGCAGTCCAAACATTTCCAGCACTGTAGTTTTCTTAGGTTTGTAGCTTTGAAATATAGCAGAAAAATGATCCAGAAAGAAATGCATAAAAACAGTTTAAAAAATCATTGAAACTGAGAGGACAAAGATCAATGTTTCACTCTTTTTGTTTTCCTAGGCATGACTATTTCCTCATTGTTAATCATCCTCATCTTTATCATTCACCCCCTCCTCAGGACTGCATTAATAGCGCTTTGGGAAAATGCTGGTTGTTGCTTTCCAAATGTATTTTAATTCCTCGAGGATAGCCACATATCCACACCAAACTATAGTTATTAAACTATAAACAGTCAAGGTCAAGAAATGAGCCTACAGTCATGACTAGAAAAAGGAGTGAGACATTGCTCTTTGTCATTTCTTTCTCCCTGATTATTTGTACCCAGTTTTCTAGCTTTTGTAAAGAAGAAACCTAACAACAAAGCCAAGACATCCTCTGGCTGAAAAAACCCCCCAAAAAACCCCAAAAAACTTTTGAGTATAACGTGTCAACAATGGAGTTGACACTTTATAAAAAAAGTAATGTATTAAATCTAATATAAATTCATGATATCATTAGTGTGACAAACTCATCCATAAATGATATATAGTATTGTATTTGTATTTATTTACACTCTTTTTTTAAATCAAATGTGCATTATTATCTACCTATCTTGCTATGATACATCACGGATGTAGTTATTGCTGGTAGTATTGTTGTCATCCTTGCTTTGTTGCTGCAGCTATGAGGTGTAATTTCCTCCTCTTTCTGTTTTCTTTCCTTTGTTTGTTTTCATCTCCTTCTTTTTTTAGAGTGGTCTCGTTTATTCACACTGCATAAAAGAAACAAAAAGATAAGATATGTGTGTATATCAAAAACACCTTGTGGCTATAGACTTAGAAACTAAATATCTAAAAATAAGATGGAATACACACATTGGGCATGGTACAGACATCAGGCCTTATTAGCAGTTATTCTTATAGCTCAGAGTTTTGTATACATAACAAGTGCTTAAATTCTCACTGGCCCTCACTGGTATTGATTTTTCACTGTATGGTATAATCACCACAGCATGATTCTCTGTGGAAATGTATTACAAAATGTTCTGATAAAGTACCTAACCAAATTTGCTCCTTTATCAGGCATGATAAATTCATTCGTATGCAAAAGCCTTCACCATGTTCTTTTGTGTTCAGCAGTGACTCAACTGCTTCAAATGTTTCATATCAAAGTTCGTGGATGGGAGTGCTGTGATGGGCTGGGATGCGCACACTGAATTATGCTTTTAGTACTGAAGGCATAGTCACTGAAATTCTTCATCAAAATCTTCATAGCATCCTCAGTATCAGACTGAAATATTTAATAGATCATTTCAGAAAGTGCTGCCAATCCTTTGAAGGTGACAGATGACCCTGCTGGCATATTCCAGAACTGGAAGCCAGAAAATCATACTGTAAGTGTTACTGGTTTTATTGTAGGTCTAAGATATCATACTAATATGACTATTTGCAATATAGCCTATTATCAGTGTTCCAGTGTCACGGCACATAATCATCAGTCCACACAGGCGCTGCTGTTCCCTCTGCTGTGTGGCTTTGCCTCGTGTCTGCAGCCTATGAAATGAATAGATAAATCCTCCCACTGATCATTTCTGCATTTTAAGTTGAGCTCTATCCCCTCTCCACAGGCACATTATTCTTCACTGTGGTTGATGACATGGCCCTCTTCATGCATTTTTGTTCTATTGCTAAATTTGCCATTGATTTGCCATGCTATTTTCTACAAGTGTGGTCCTGCTTTTTGCAGTGTGCATTTGCTTGTTTTACTCTTGCATATTAGTCCTGTTTGGTGCGATCGAACGCGATGCTGTGTGTTAATGGGAAAGCGAGCAGAGCCGAGTGTGGACCTGCATTCCTAATCCAATCATGCATGCCTCGCAGGGCCCACCCGTAGTCCCCTCCCCTGCTGGTGCTGGCCGTAACCAGGCCAGTCGCGCTGTGCCCTCTTCTCTGCTCACACTTCTGCCCTCAGGCCCCAGCAGGCTTGCCACATATTCTACTGCTGGTGCTGAACACTGGCTAGGAAAACTCACCCCCCACACACAATCATTTGGGTTTATTTATCTGTCCCATCTTCTCTCTCTCTCTCTCTCTCTCTCTCTCTCTCTCTCTCTCTCTCTCTCTCTTTTCTTCCTGTCTCTCTCTCTCTATGCCGTTCTCGTTTCTCTCTTTCTTACTGGTAGCAAATCCCGCTGTCCTGAGTCTTTCCATTTGTCATACGATCATGCATGTGCATGTGCATGTGCACGCGCACACACACACACACACACACACACACACCCACACACAGATTCACACACACACACACACACACCCACACACACATTCACATACACACAAACCTTTTTTATAAACACATGCATACATACATACAGAAAGCGAGAAGGAGTAAGAGTATTCCATCCCCATCATTAAGATTCTTTTTCTCTAATTGCTGTTCCTGTGACTTAGCCTCTCTCTTCTTCCCCCTCTCGCTCTCCCTCTCCCTCTCTCCCATTTACTGTCTTATTTCTTTCTTTTCTGCCAGAGAAGTTATAATTTTCAGTATACAATAAAAAATATGTGTGAATTTGTGTGTATGTGACTTTAGTGTTTGTCTGTGTGTGTTTGTGAGCATGTGCTTGTGTGTATGTGTGTTCATGTGTCATAGCCTCAGGACACATTCCCTTAGCTGTTGTATATTACGATTTTTTCCATAAAAATGTCTCAACACACAGTGACACACTTTCTGTAATAGTAACACTTGCTGTGAAGTCCTGATTGAAGTATGACCCCACATGGAGTGCAGAAAGAGCTACATGGTTACTTTTACAATCATAGCTTTGAACTGGACAGTAGTATAAAATGCAACAGGGAGCAGCCAAATCATGGAACAAAAAAATCCGACTGGGAGAAAAAGAGAGACATATTTTTCATTACTCAATTTCTGACATGAAATTTCAAGGACATGGATGGATTTGCAAAAAAAGGAATAGCTTTTAATAGAGTTGATATTCATGAGGAACATTAACAGAGCCTTTTTTCTTCTCCTCTTCCCTGGTCTGAGAAGAACTTGGGTCTGCAGGCAGGGAAATACATGCTGTGACCCATTCTGTTTTGTGCCCATATGGAGATGCAACAGAGGCTCCTTTAATCTGACATGTGTAATTTACTTCTTTGTCACTGGAGTCTTTGTTCCAACATAGTGAGGCGTCTTCCTGCTGTATTGTGCTGGGGGTGGGTGGGGGTGATTTCTAGGAGGAGCCGTGTAAGCGCGCATGCGAGTGTGAGGAGTATTGTCTGAGTCATACGCTTTACCCTCTATCCATCCAGGCTGTCGACAAGCTTGTGTGGAAGAACAAAAACAAGTCTGTTTGGGAACTGAACACTGGGTCACTCAGGGCAGAGGATTTACAGGGTTGGGCAGGACTGTGGAAGGGACTGTTTTGATGAACAGATATAGCAAGGAAGAGAAATATGGAGGGTGTAAGAGAGAGAGAGAGAAAGAGATGGAGTGAAAAAGGTGATAGAAGGAATGAGAAAGAGAATGAACGTCGGTGAGAAAAGCCCAGTGTTCTAGTTGGGTATCACAGCCTATTTTGAGCCAAGCAGCTGTTTCAGAGCCTCTGCTCTGTGTGGAGAAGTATTTTCTTGTCACAATACAGTTACAATATGGTACTGTTTGAGGACACTCATCCAAATAAATTATTTACATCTGAATAACATGCAGCACTGATTCCTACTCTCATTCAGGTCATGCTGGTAATTATAAACATTTGTACAGGAGTTTCTATTGTGGTGGATTTTAAAAGGTCAGGTAGTAGAGTCTTGGCCTTTATTTTCAAGAGTGTTGACTGAAGCCACAAGAATTGTGGGGATAAAGAATATTAAACAGTTGCTTGTTGATGGAAGATGTGTGGAGCAGTAACACTGTTCTTGACAACAAACACACATTGCCACAGTGTGCACTGGATTTCTTAGCCAAGGCAGGTGATGATGTCGATAATTATGTCCAACATTGACATTCACAGGACAATGTGGAAGCAGACTGTTCATCAAAGTAGAAGCTCAATCAAAGGCCACTAATTTACTGGGAGATCAGGAAACAGGATTATGTCTGTGGTAAATCTTATAGTATAGATTAATGTGCTCAGCATCGTTCAATATTTACATGTGGTTCCTCCTCCAAATCATGGCCTCTGATCATCATAAAGTGCCTGAACATGGATCTCTATTGAGCTGCTTTGTGCTATATGCTATTTGAAAATACAAGGTAAAACTGACCTGACCCTAATGCACTGAGATTACTATTTTTACTGTCTCTGCCCTAACCAAAATGCTAAGAGTAAATGCAGCCTGATCAGCTAGTCTATGGTGGTCAGTGAGAGGCTGAAACCTTGGTCAAGAGGAAGGTTCTTTCCAGTAGGTGATTGTTTCCTCTGCCTCCATAATTAAACTTCCTGTTTAATCAACTGCTCTGATGGCTGTGAGGCTGGTAGAGCCTGTTTTCAGTGGTGCCTGTTTATTGAAGAACATGTTTTTATTTTCTTGAGTAGGGGTGGATAACCTCATCAGTCGTAAGACTCCCAGTCAAGTTTACAAGCTGATTTTGAAGGGTAGTGTGAAGTACCAGCAGTGGGACATAGTATCCAACCAAGGGTGAGGCCACAAACGCATTATGGGGTGGGTGTGAGGTTTAGGTGCTTAAGCACCAAAAGGAAACACATGACAAGAGGAGAAGTGAAGTTAGAAAAGTCTCGATGTATTTATAGTGAAGGACTGCTCCGATTACACTCTTGTACTACATTAATGCCTGTCTGAGCACAGTGAAAGGAGCACTCTTTTATAGAGTAGGTGGCAGTGAGGAGATGACCCTGATGATCCGTCACAGCTCCATCTCTCTGAGGGAATATGGATTCGGTGTTATTCTTTCTGACTGACGGTTCGGCAGCAATCTCTAAAAGGTGTTTGCTCTATAAATCAGATGCTGGCTGGCTGCCATATACTGCCAAATGACAGAGAGCCAGATGGAGGTTTTGCTTGGAGAGGAACGTGCTATCATGTGTAAATACTGACTGCTTTGGAGACTTTGTTACTGTTAAAGGGCATGGACAGAACAAGACTATCAACCTTCTACAAGCACACGTTTAAAATCGAGCACAATGATCTAGCAGATTTACATAGCTCTGGGTACAGACAATCCAGCAGAGAGGGGACAAGTAACTCTTAGCATAGTAAATAAAGAGAGTAGCTGCTCTGAGATTCTGTTCATAAATTTCATAAGGATCCTGACTGCTAGCACAATGACATGAGCTTTATTTAAGTTTTGGGACTCAGGGACTACCAGCACAATTCACATGTTAGTGCAGGCAAATTCTTTCCATCAGAGAGATAGATTTCTGTGTATAGCTGGGAGTGAAAGCTCCTGGTGTTAGCAGTTAGCGTGACATCATGCTAGATAAGTGATGATGATGATGCCAAAACTATTTGACCAGTTGGATATCTGTGATATGCTATGCTATTGCAGGTTTTGTGTTGTGTTGAAGATGATCAGAAATTTGCTGTTACATTGTACATATAAAAACGTTGGGGCAGTAGTAGCTCGAGTGGTTATGGTACTGGACCACTCATCAGAAGGTTGCCAGTGTTAGTCTGATCCCTGAGCAAGACCCTTAGCCATCAAATGTTCAAGTTGAACTCAGAAATATTTGTAAGTGGCTTTGGATAAAAGTGTCGGCTGAATTTATGTAGCTAGGTAGTGTGAACCTACAGTGGAACATAGAAGCTTTAGTTTATTTAATAATAGATCAGCAGCTAATTGAAACAGGAGTTAAATCTTCACACTTTATTTATGAGGTACAATAAAAATGCTCCAGCTCCAGCTAAAATGAGACGCAGTGTGTAAGTGTGCGTGTGTATGTGCGTGTGTGTGCTTTCGCATGAGTGCACGTGTACTTGAATGTGTGTGTATGTGCGCGCATGAGGTTATGACCTTGTGGACCAGGAGGGGGCAGAATCTAACTGGCAGTTACTGACGGCAAAGCTGGCAGGGGTAAGAGACACGCAGGGAATAAGAGAGGAGGAATCTTAAGACGTCCTGGACTATTAGTTTGCCACGTCTATCTATCAACCAACAACGACCAAAGATGAATTTCACCCATTTATTCCCTAGAGTGGCAGAAGGTTGAAGAGCACATCTTAAATGATACATCATGTGTCCAAAACATTCTGTTGCAATTCAATGTCAGTTTGTTTCTTCATGCACTGAGTCTGGTTCAGCACCAAGGTTAGCAGAAGAGGATCCTGTCAGACAATAGTGCAGTGCCACCATTCTACCTGAAAGGCAAAGGCTGATGGAGATAGATTACAAAGGAAATTACTCCACACAGGAAACACTAGACATGCACATATGGTATAGCCTTCACTGACCACAGCCACTATAGCTAGTACTGTGCTCTGTGCATGTAGACAGTGGTTCTTGGTTTTTATCACAATAAAAACATTTAAATTGTTTATAGAAGAACTTTGGTTGACTATAAGTTAGTATATTATCAAATTAAATAAAAGCATTTGTAATTTGTAACTGGAATGTGGAGAAGTGAAACACTTTGATTGTTATTTCAATATCATACTCCACTAACAAGAACCAAAGGCAGAAGTTATTTGAGAGAGCAGGTTTCCCCTAATTGCAACTATGGTTACTAAATATGCATGTTGGCTTTGCCAATCAGAGTAATATCTACCAAATTTTTAGTTGATTAATACTTGAGTCCAATTATTAATGAATTAAAATACTATTTGAATGGCTTATACTATGGATTTAAATCCAAATGCAAAAGTCTTTCTTTTCCACTGAATAGAGTAACCATTCTCTATCAGCCAGCTGGTGCTGGTACTTTCCCCTTGTGAGAAAAGTCATGAGAATATGCCATAGCTTGTTGGTAGAGCCATGATACTGAGGGAGCCGTTCTGAACTCTTTGAACACGGTGGTAACACTTTATAGATAAACAAATACTTCAGTATTGAAGCTTACCATGTAATGAATAGCTCTACCTACACAAATAATTGAACCAACAATGATCAACAGCACAATTTAATGTGTAGTTCAGATGTTTTAGTTCTCAGGTCTGGCCTTTTGAAGCAATGCAGTAAAATTATTATAATAATATCAATTCTGAAATTGTAAAAGCACTGTTTTGAATGCAAATCCTCATATAAAGCATTCAATGTAAAAATATTTACTAACTTGAGCAGGTCTACAGTGTTGTCAGTTTTGTGATCAATATCACAATAGTGCTGTGTTTCATAAGAGTGCATTTATGAAATCTAACATGTAAGCACACAAACAATCTTGGAGGTTAATTATGATATGAAATGCATCACTGAAAGAAAAGAGAGAGAGAGAGAGAGAGAGAGAGAGAGAGAGAGAGAGAGAGGGGGGGGGGGAGTTAAAGGTCAGAATTAGTTTGATAATGCTCTGGCTGCCTACTGAGTGGAATGGCTGTTGACAGAGATAGGCCCCTACCTTTAAGAGCAAAGAGGGAGAGGCCTTTATAGTCCTCCTCTATTAGCAGAGGCCAGAATGATATTTCTCACCATGGCAACAAAAATGGAGGGCTTTCATCATGGACCAAGTAGCCATGGTGTTCATTTTTAAAAAAGTACTTTGGACTCCACAGCAATCAGGGAGAAAATTGGAATCCTTGAAGGTTTGGCTGCAGTCTCAGGGGCAAGATGATTGGAGCAGCTCTGGGAGACAGTACTGATGAGATACACAGCATCAAGACCTTCAAAACTACAAAGTGAATTGAAAACAATGCAGATTAATATGTTATGATGAGAAGCTTGCAAATATGACCTTACAACTACTCATTGCTAATTCATGATTGAAATGCTTCTTAGGGTTATATGCTGGCACTTTTAATAAGTCGTTGCTGAAACAAAATTTGACAGCACTAATTCTGAGATCCAGAAGCTCTATCACTGTGGCATTAAAAGATGCAATTAAAAAAAATTAATGCTACTAGTATGGCATTGCATGTTGCCTGTCAAGCCAGATATTATATAATGTAGTGGATAAGAGGAGGTAGTTTGATTAGCTATAGAGTAGAAAAACAAAAACAAACAACATAAACCAGACTATGGGCATTGTTGGTCCCAATAGATTTTGACAGAGAAATCCTTGAGATCCAGCCTGGCATTGGTATTTAGGCAGTGTGCCAGTTCTGTAGATTAGCCTAATCTCACACTAAATTATGCTATAAATCACTGTTCTCCACTCACAGTTCATCTTATTGTGGAATAATGGGTCCACTCTGAATCTCTGGGGAAAGGGCTGTGTAAGCGCATTACTCACGTTTAGGTTTTCCTGCTGCAACACACTTGGTTTTAGTTAGGCAGCTCTGCTCTGTAGGGACTAAAGCAGGAGTGGTACAGGACTAAAGCATGGAACCCAGATCATACTCAGAGATCATAAGTCATTATAGGTTCTCCAATTGTGTCTGTGAAAAAGAAGTGAAATAGTTCAAGTTAAGGGGGGTGTGGAACTGGGGCAGGTAAGATGAAACCTTTGTTGACAACATTGTCTAAATGATGTGACTGCTCACTTTTCTACATGGAGTAAACACAAACATGAACAAACAAACAAGTAAACAAACAATCAGAATGCTTCACAGAGAAAAGGATGACACACTGAGACCAGGGTGAGACTCATGTCAGTGAAAGCTGATCACTGAAAGCCACTTCGTTCACTGATAGCTACATTAGTAGCTAGATTACAAATCAAAGCGCAGTTGTGCTGATTAACAGCTCCACAACATCCCCTCCCCCCAACCCAAATGAAACTGAACTCTGCATCTGTGTCTCTGGTCCTGCAGTGCAGATCTCCCACCCGCTGTGTTCTCTATCACTCTGTCTGTCCATGCTGCAGCAAGTGCCTCCTCTCACCCATAATGAAACTCGTTCCCATTACTAATACATAGCTCATCTCCAGTTCCCTGCATTGTCCCCTGAGGCACCTGTCCAGGATGTTCAGTGATACAGAGGCGTGTTGAGAGGCCCACCACACCTGCCTCCCACCAGCTGCCTGCATGGTACCTGCACTTCCATCAGGCCCTCACCTGGAGCAATGGCTACCCAGCTTCCCATGCCCATGACAAATGGGCCTCTGTCTTGCCTTTACAACACTGATCTGAGCCTTTTATGCACCACAGGTGTGCTATAAGGCCAGTGTGTAATGGTAGGTTGGGTGTCCCAAGTCCCTTTGCTGTACTCATCCTGCATCACTTCATTCCGCTTGATGTTTCCCAGTCCTTAATGGCCTTTTCATTGCCCCATAATTCAGCACTAGCTATGATAATAACTGAAGATATAAAAAATATGCTTACATTGATATATAAAATAGATATATAATGAGCTATTAAAAAATTAAACATGCTATAGCCTACCTGATTATCTGCAAAGGGAAAAGAGGTGCTTTATGTGGTGTATTATATATTAATTTTTTTTTTCTTTCAAAGCTCTCTTGACATGTAGGGTTATGCTTAACATTCCAACTTACATGCAATATATCCAAATGACCTGTCCGGTTACAAAATTAAGAGTATAAGACTATTACAAACCTTTGTGATTGTGACTGTAATCTACTGAATATTACTTTGTACCTAATATAATTGGATGTGACAGATGATTAAAAAAATCTGCAAATCCTTTTGGTTAAGTGTATTGAAATCCATTTGAAATTACTATTATAATTCACAATTTGTATTTCTATCAACCAAAAATCTCTACAGGACCTCTGAGGCAACAGTCATTACTATGCAAGAGCTTAATCTTAGTCAAACAGATTTAAATGAAGAGCTGAATTGGAGTTTAAAGGGTTGAGGTGGAGCTAAAAGGGTTAGAGGCATTGGTGAAGGGGTTCAGGGTGGAGCTGAATGTGTTAAAGTGGAGCCTACAGGATTGGGTTAGAGCTGAAGGGGCTAGAGTGAATTCAGTAAAAAGTAAGTAAAAGGTCACAATTTTGGATCACAATGGAATAGAAAAATATCAAAGATCATAGATAATTAGTGATAAAATACAATAAATTAGATATGAAAAGCATTTTAGAATTCCTGATTGTGTATTTATTACACTTACTGTGAAATCCAGCATGAACTTTTCTTTTTTTTTTAATTATAAAAAGAAGTTCCAAAAAAACCCCCAAAACTTGAATGTGGTATTCTGTTTTGCAAGAGATTCCTCTAGACACAGAGGACAGAGGGCTGTGGAGTGCAGTATATTATCTGAACTCATTTAATAAAGCCTAGAGCACTTCAGATAAATACATCCTTTCAGCCCTATGGGACATCATACACCTTCACAGCATCTAAAGAGGTTATGGCCAGTAATGGTGTTGCTTTCTGAGCAGTCTAAGAGAGTAACAGTGGACAGGTAAAGGATTATAGATTTAATATGTAAAACAACCACCACCACCCTCTCTAATAACACCAATAACAACAACAGCAACAACAACAACATTAATAATAGGGAACATTAAGTGTCAGATATGATTGGTTAGTGTTATGGTAGGGTAGGGATAGGTTATATGTAGAGTTGATTAGTTAATGTTATAGGTATGATAGGGCTAGTAGGCTATGGTTGATTAAGGACAAGAGTATTTGCATTTAGGAATTTCAGTTCACACTGGAAAGAGTAATTAGATAGGGGATATGTAATTCCCTTTTCTCAGTTTCCACATTAAGCAAAAGTAAGAAGAAAGAAGATTTGGTAGATGAGAAAATTATTTCTTTTAAACATGACTTCTGAGGTTTGTCCTGTGTAAGTGACATTTTTTCAAAATCCTTCATGTCTTAGCCGAGGAACATTAAAGGCTTTCAAATACAAGGTTTATCCTTCCCCGATTTACGCTGTTAACAAACCAGTGTTATTTTTCCAACAGTTCCCACATTTGAAAACCAGACCAAAGCTAGCGGTGCTTTGGAGATGTTGTGGTTTCACTGGGTGTGACTATAATGTGCTGGAGGACAGGACGATGGCTGACATCATTCATGTCCTTGCCTCAGAAATGCTCCATGTGTCTCCAACACATACATATCTCTGCACACTCCCATCCCGTTGGCGTCTGAACCCACTGAAGTCATAACATTACATTGGTAAATGCTGAAAGCCATATTTGTCATGCCATTCAAAGCATGTCTACAACTGTTTATAATACTACTAGACAGTCCAGGGTCTTTGTTCACTGTAAACAAGATTTTTATCCCCTTCTGAGCTATTGTTAGTTCACTGATGCATAAATTCCCTTAAACCACATGCTTTTTTAATATGTATTGAATGAATATTTGATCAAAATGTTTCATGGTATCAAATGCCTAATATATAACCCTTCTAAATGGACTGAAGCCTCAGCTGACCACATAATGTGACATGTCTACCAACCAAATTCAAACAAATGATCGGTGTTCAGATATGGCAATCTTTGATATTCCTGTCTTCTGACCTATAAACTCCCAGATACTTGAGATTATGATGAAATAAAGACAATAATTGGCACATTAACCACTACAACATAGATCATTTGGAAGCAGCATCAAGGAATTGTAATTACTTGCCATTCTCATCACTTCACGTCTGCTTGTCATTCACATCACATCACGTTTCCAATCATTAAAGTGACAGCGGCAATGAAGTTAAGATATTGTGGCGCATGTATGAAGCCTGTAAACAATGGCCCAGGATAGCGTAGTTGCTTTTTGCCCAGTGTCCTAAAATGGCTTTTCAAAGGTTTTATATGTTTCCTTTTCCAGTCTGAAACCTGCACTTCCCCTCTTAGCAGGAAACCTACAGAACTGCAGGAACCTATAAATCACTGGTGAGTCATATGCTAAATTAAATCAATTATCTGATCACATGGGATTTGAAAATATAATATGCAAGATAATATACATACATACTCATAAATATGACATCACTGAATGAATAACTGCCTGCTTATATTTAACCCCCCCAAACTCTTTTGAAGTGTTTTAGTCCAGATCTTCGCCCAAAGTGTCATACACCCAATTATTTATACACAATGACTGGTCCCACGAAACAAACCAGGTTGAATAGAAAACTTGGATTTATTTATTTAACCTGAGTTCTAGTTCCATGTCATCGTAAACTCAGTAGCGTGCTTACTTACTAAAACAAATACCTCTTCAATTTCATAGTGGCGTAGAAGTACTTTTAATAGTACATTATTTTAAAAGGCAGGCCAATAAAAATCAGTAAGGTAGAATGAAAGTAATGTTTTTAGTTCTGAGTTCTTGAAAAGTACTCGCATACGGACGTGAGAAACTACACAAAACAAAGGCCTAAATGAAAGGCCTCCAAGACGTAAAGCCCACAATAAATTAACTATAGTTGCACCTACAGTCTCACGTCTGAGTAAAAATGCATCACCAGATCATTAACATGGACGAGAACATAAACATATATAAAGAGCAGTGATATGCTTGTAATAATAAATGCGAAAAACAATTCGGAAAATCTAATTATGCGTCGTGTCGTGGGTCGTTAAACGCTTTTTAAATGGCCAACAAACTCCGATTCGGCTGAAGAGCGACTAAAGCCCCACCCTCGGGCTCGCTCCCGATACGATAGGAGGAGACTTCACGCGATGCTGCTGTCCTGTACGACTGCTCAACGTTTTCCCGACTGGGAGCAAGCTGCTGTGTAGCTGGGGGCCGGACAAGGGTGTTCAGAAGTTTACTTACGGAGATCTCCGCGCAAGTGAAAACTGACAGCGGCCGTGCGAATTCTGTGAGGTAAACCATTTGCTAATATGTGATCTCCGACAGGGGAGGATGGTTTAGTTGTTCTGCGGGTGTAAGGATGACTTTGGCGTGAATGCATGACAGTCGTCGCTCTTTCTACGTTTACGAGCCATTCTGAATCCTGAATCCATTTCTGAAACGAATACACTCATCGGTTGTTACTCTAGAATAAGATACGAAAAACTTCGTTGCTTCCGTCTTGGCCATTTTTTTTTAAAGAGCAAGAAATAACGTTTTCGCGGTGGGCTAGGATCACTTTGCAGAGATCATCGTAGCGTCTAACTCGTGTGAAGCAGTGTCCCTCGTTGCAGATGCGAAACATCAGGAGCTGCCAGAACGACCAGCTCTGCAGTTGCGACCCAAACTGTCACGGTCCTATGTTATTATGTGCTACAGCTGTTTTATCGTGACAAATTACAGCAGTTTGAAAGTAGAATTGGACACTGTGACAATACAGGGAGAATTTCCCCACGCATACGAAGCACCCTGTGTTATATGCAGCAGTGTGACCCAAACCGGGGTGCTTTGTGGTTATATGCAGATGAGTTGTTGACTCATGCGACAGAACCAACTGTATTTAACAGATGCCATCATTTTCATTCATTCATTCATAATTTTGGCAAATCTCTCCTTGGAGCATGTGTGCGTCGCTGACTCCGACACCATCGTCGCTAGCTCACTCACTGCATAAAATTAATTAAGCGGTCTAATGTGAGGAGGTAAGGGCGGGGCATATGTGAGGGTCATTCGATCAGATATTAATAAGCGATAGCTGGAAGTGCCACACCTACGTCAGATTCACCTGCACCGATATCGTGACGGAGAGCGCCAGCCCCAAGTTGGTCTCTGAGAGCTCCCTAGAAGCGTCGGGTCGGGTGCGTAGTTACAGATTTACTGCACATTTACAGTCTTTCCTCTAATACGAAGAGCGATTAAGTACAAAGTAGCTCGGTTACAGTCAACTAGAACTCGTCGTCCTCGTGGAAACAGCCGTCAGTCAAGTTAAAAGACACATGAGTGCGTGTTTAGATACTGCATGGGGGAAAAAAAGCGATAGATGTTCCGGTTTTCAAATTATTTTATGTATAGATCCCATGACTGGTTATGACTTAATAAATAGTATTTTATGTGCATTTGGCAATGTCGAAATTCAAGTATTGGTATTTAGGGTTTGGAAGAAAAACTGTTGCCATGGAGGCTCGGGAAACCGACTGGTTGATTGATAACCGACAATGCAGGCCAGACTAATATTACTGAGAACAGTGGTGTCTAACGTAAGATTTTCCTTAACTTAAACCTCATTCTAATGAGATGGTCTGGATATTTGTTATTTTTTCACATTGTTAGATGTGCAGTCCAAAGAGCTGAGTGTTCTTTAAACATTTATTTATTTATTTATTTATTTATTTATTTATTTATTTATTTATACAGTGAATTGTAGTGCGTAGGGTAATAGAAGGGTCATGACTTTGTCACTTTTTTTTTTTGCGAGTCTGTCGGACTTAATACATTGTGTGTACAGTTGTAGATGTGCTTGTGAGTGTGTGTATGCATATGTATTGTGCATATGTGCAACTCTGTGCATTAGTGTGTGCAGGTGTACTTTAGTGGTTTTATGGGTCATGGTCGCGAGGTAGAATATTGTTTGCGGAACACGGAACTCTTCATCACTGCTGACATTTAGCCCGACTGCGGGTTGGCCGCGTTCTTTGTGCCAGACACCACCAGACACTCAGCTGGAGTCTGGATATAAACACAGGGATTTGCAAGTTTTAGAATGTAATGCATGTTAAGACTAAGATTTTACATCTGTGCAAAAGTGTAACTACTGAGCAGTATCTGACTGTATAATGTCTTTGAATGAGCATGTAATTCTGGTCTGTGTCATGAAATGTCTATTGATGAATGAAAATGATTTGGCAGTCAAGTCAGTTTGCACTTTGGTTGTTTCTTGTTTGTTTGAAAGTCCACGGATAGGCTGGTTTGCTAAAATTGGTGATGCAGCAATGTGTATTGGGACAGTAGAGTCAAAGCTGTTCATTTTGCTGTCCACTCAAGCAGCTTGGATTAAAGATGATGAGACTGTAATTGCAGAGTGTCCAGGGGCAGTCATCAACCAGAACTCTCTGTCTCAGAATCAGAGCCATTTGACCGTGCTCATACCACCGTGCCATTAAATTACCACCTGCCCATGCTGCCATATCTTCTGTCATTTTCCCTGTTCATCAGTGAAGCTACTTGGGCAGTTTTTCAGCCTCCTGCTCTATGATTGGTTGCTAGAACTTCTACAGATCTCTGGTGCTTCAAGAGATTTGTGTTTGCATATTACCAGTTTCACTCATTACCTTGTTTTGTAGAGGTCCCGTAAATCCTTATGTTTTATGCATGTTGTAGGCATGGTTTGTATATAGGTTTATATATACTAACCCCAGAGTCAGGCACCACTGACGGACTCCTGGTGATCTCAGTGGGTAATAGACTTGATGTAATTACAGTGTGTAAGGGCTGTGCAATCAATAGTAACCCTTAGCTTTAATCTGCTTTAAGTTCATTTGTTATAATAGTCATGTACATCTAAAGCTTGGTCTGAATACAAAAAGGTGTTTCAAACCACAAATCACTTCCAAAACAATAAAGACATTAAACCCACACATTAAATGATATTTTCTTAATTTTTTCTTCAGAGTTATCTTTTTAATCTGTTTTCAGTCTAAACTGCTTGAGTGGAGTATGAATGACTTTTGCTGTCACACTTACATATAGACATACAGGAACAAGCTGAGAGACTGACGCAGGGGCAGTAAAGTGTTAAATCATGTTCATAATGCTCCCATAGGTGTATGATGAGTTTTGTTCATAATACTCTTATAGACTTATAAGATCATGTCCATAAGGTCATATTTTATAAGTTTGTGATGGGTTAAGATATGCTTCCAACATTCCTAAAGGTTTATGATAGATAATGTTCATCATCCCCATACTTTTGTGACACATTAATTCATATTCACAGTGCTCATATGTGCTTGATGGTTTTAAGTCATGTTTATAATATATATATATGTATGTATGTATGTATGTATGTATGTATGTATGTATGTATGTATGTATGTATGTATATTTAAGTGTTAAGTGATGTCCATGGTGCTCATATAGGTTTGTGACAGTTTAAGTCATGTTCATAATATAGCTTGGTAGGCCATGACTGTCTTTAATCTCTTTATCCTCAACTTGGGTCTAAGGCTTTGCAGAAATAGAGGGCGGTTTTGGTTCTAGGAGAGAGAATCTTTGTACTAGGGTATATGTGCACATTTATTCCATTCTTTATTAACTTTTTTTTTAAAGTTAGAATATAGTTAGAATTGCCTATGATGATATGAGTGTATTACTAAGAATTTGATGAGAGAGAGCGTTAGGTGTATGTGTGTGTTTTTCCTCGTGTATGTTTTGAATAATGGCTGCCTGAATTAGGGAGGTACCAATATATACTGTTATAGTACAACAGCCCAGAGTCTTGTGTGTATGTTCAGGTCTGCTCTGTGTGTAATTTCTGAATGTGGGCTTGTGAGTGTTTGTGTGCATGTATATGCATTCTTGAGAGTGTGTTTTTGTGTATGTGTGTCTATGTGATGATATATGTTGACATTTTTGGTTCTGGTCCTGGCCTTCTTTGTCAGACAGAGGTGTTTGATCTACTTGCTTATATAACATCCTGCTTATTACACAACCTGCCAGTTTGGTTCAGTCCTCTCTCATTGCTTTGACGACAATTTTCGCTCCATGCTCCAGGCTGTTCTGCAACTGTACTGAAACACATGAACATCTCCACTGCAACAGGAAACATGTTCAGATGAACGTGACAAAATGTAGCCTTTTCAGTTCTTCTTGGTGTGTGTGTGTCTGTGTGTGTCTGTGTGTGTGTGTTTGTTTGTGTTTGTTAGCATCAGTGTTTCTTTGTGTAAATGCATGTATGTGCGCGCACATGTGCGTAAGCTTGTGTTTGATTATAGTATAAATATTGGATGGATTAGCTAAGCTCCAACTTCAGACAGGCCTTTTTCTAAATCCTCCTTAAGATGCTGGATATATACCTTTATCACTTATCATTACCCTGCAGATGTAACAGGCATTCATGTTTGGGCCTAAAAGCAGAAAAGAGCTTTAATTGTTTACATAAGAAAACACCCATATTAGTGCATGAAAAGCCGGATCAGACTGTACAGCCTTTATAGCCATGATTTCTCTTCCTAATATGTAGGTGTTCCAGGCAAGACAAGGAGTTTGTAATTGGGAAGGCTTTTAAGTAACCCATGGGACAGGGTGTGTTTGTATGTGTAATGGCCTTTAGCAGAAAAGAATCCAAGCTCTTTCCATGTACTGTTTCAAACATTTGGGGAGAGTCTGTTCTCCTGGTGCTGAATGTCTTGATCTTGCTGCTGTGTTGTCAGAGAGTACTGCAATGACATTTGTGGTCAGTAACCAAACATCAGCCAAAACATCTGAGAACACACAAATTGAAACATTCTTCTGTACTTTTATCATGATAATTTATTTGTTTTTTGGCTTTCAAATTTGTCCTATTTTTTCCAATACCCATTTGTTCCAACAACGTACATGTTAATTCCTTAGCATGTATGTGGTGGGCAACACACAGTTTTCCTCTAATGGTGTAATCCATAGGGACTGGCAGCCCCACCAGTGTTTTCTCTAGTGGTGTAACCCAACAAGAGTATCTCCTAGAGACTGCAGTAGTAAATGTTCCCCCTCATTTGGCACCGAGTCACAAAATTTTGTTTGAGCACTGCTAATGTCTCTTGCATAGTTTAATGTCTCTCATGCTTGGCTGTGTGTGTTTAAGTGTATGATTGATGGACAACATAAAGGTTCCCCTGTGGCCAATACCATTAGCAACTTGTACAGTGTTGAGGCGAGATCAGCGTTCTTGGCGTGTAGTGCAGGGCTGCAGGAAATGTTAGCTAGTTTACTTAACTCTGCACAGCTGCTCCAGAACACCTGTTTGAGATTAAATGTGTAGTTTCACCAGTACAGTGGATCTCTTGGTGACTAGAAGACATCATCTCCAGTCTGGAAACCTGAAGGCCGGTCCAGGCTTCTTGTAGGGCCGGGAAGTACTACTTCAGACGAACACGGCTAAGCAGTCACCCAACTGGCTAGTATGTCAGATAGCAATATGGGAAAAGAAGGGCCCTGCCAATGAGAATGTGGGCAGTAAGGACCTGCTGCCACAGACTGGAACTCAAAGCTTAATCCCATTCTTACAGCTAACATGTGCTTTGCCTTTGGGATATGGTTAAATTGAGCTTGGTATTATAGATATTACTGTGAATGTTTTTAGTTTACATTCTTACAATTGATATTCATTAAAATAGATATAGAACATTCCATTGCAAAGGCTGCACCTATGCAATGTTGTATAAGTAGTTATGTCTTTTTTGCCCAGTTTTTAGAGAGAAGGGAAATGTAATCCATTGTTGTCTGAATGCAATCAAATGACTGGAGGAAGATGAGATGCACGTGTATAATGCCATAAAGTTAGGTAATATGGGGCTTATTTAGTTTCTTCAACAAATTAATTAAACTTTTGCAAAAGTGAAAAATGTACATGTTTAACAAATGAGCAATGTCTTGACTGTTAAGCAGACACGTGGTACAAGATATAATCTGTCCGTAGGTTATTTAAGAGGGTCAGATTGTGGGCGCTTATGTTTTTAAGCTCTCAGCAGGTCAAAATGGATGCTAAAATGAGGTTAGTAAAATACTAATATCATAGTGCACGTTCCACCTTTCATATATATGAATGTCAGAGTAAGCGCGATTTAGACCATACTGTTTCTCTTGCTCGCTTTAGTAGTCAGGGTGGATTCGTGATTCAGGATGCATGATTGTAAACATAATGCACAGTAAAAAGAGTGATGGTGATACACTCTGAGTAGTCCAAGCTTGCATTTACAGAAATAATTAGTTCACTTGTGCAAATAAATGCATAAGTTAAATTACATTTGTTGAATGACAGAATATTAGTTGACCAAGAATGCCATGACTGAATATATTGATTTATTGACTTAGAGGGGCAAGTTGTACGGATACTATTGACCAGTATAATATGCCCTATAGCTAGAGCAGTTCATATAGCGGAACACTGCTTGTTTGTTTTCTTGTATATGCAGCAGTCATTAGCAAAACCATGATGAGCTCTCGTCTCTTGCATGGTTTCTTTTATCCTTCTCATTTGTTCCTTTCTTTAATCTTTTGTCTCTCTTTTGAAATCTCCCTCTCTTATCTCCTGACAGGTGTTGACAGTTTTTATTTTTGTTCTGTGTTGAGTTATTCCATTAGGTTTTACAATAGCAGGCCACCAAACTACTGACATAGTTCTGTGCCTATGTGAGGGTAATAGATAGATAGATAGAGAGAGAGAGAGAGAGAGAGAGAGAGAGAGAGAGAGAGAGAGAGAGCAGTGGCAATAGGAATAAGGTTTGGCTGTTTATACTAGTGAGCACGGTGATGATGTTTCCCCTGTCAGACAGCATCATTAGAAAATGTCAAAGCAGCTCTGTGCCCTTCCTGAGTATTGCCCACTAGTGAGGCCTGGCCCAGTTTGTCTACATGGTTACAAAAAGTTGGATGCACATTTTTTACAGGGTGACAGTCAAAATAAGACAGCAAACTCAAAAACAACATTACCTCCCACCAACCTAAACTGCCATAACCCAAACAGGGCATATCATTCTCACAAATATGCCCTCAAGTCCCACTTAAGATGAAACCTTTTTCTGCATCTGTTCATTTTCTGTATCTGTTCATTTTCAAACACACAATGCTGCCTGCTTGGCTAATTAGAGAAATAAAAGCTAATTTCATGGATAGCCACTGGCACCAGGAAAAAGAACAGCTATTTTACTAAAGCACCACCATTGGATTTTTAGCATTGGTGTAATGTCCAACACTTATTACAATTAATAAAATGCATTCTGGTTAATAATGTTATCAGGTGAGTGGGGAAACTTGTGCTGTACCTGCCAGTTTGTGTGGTGTGTGTGAGTGTGTGTGTGTCCTCTGATTGAGTGCTATGTCCTCTGAATGTGTTCTGCGTGTCCCAGGCAGGTTTGAGGATGCTTCAACTTCCTCCTCTGGGTCTGTGTTTAATATAACAGATGATGTTTGGTCAGTATTTCATATTTTATATGCTGCTATCTTGTGAATGATAGTCCAGATGGGTCTGGCTGTGTTAAATGTGCAACGAATTCCTGGAGATGCAGTGAGATCAACACTGCAATGCTTAGAGGTAAATAAAAAAGATGAGAGGCAGTGTATGTCTGGTGTTGCCTTAGCTTGAGGAGCCTGAATGGTTTGCCAAAGGAATCATGTTCTTTGTTGTTGTTAAAGTCAAATTTGGTGTAAGTAGGAGAATATCTTAAAAATGTCACCCATTCACAGTCTGAAAGACATGTTCTTATTTACATTCTCAGCTCTCTCTGTGTGTGTGTGTGTGTGTGTGTGTGTGTGTGTGTGTGTGTGTGTGTGTGTGTGTATCAGGCATTGCCATTTTAGGGATAGATAATCTCAGGTTCAGGCTGATGTGTTTGTGTTCTTATCAGAAATGTCTGTCGGAAGAGTGACATAGCACATGGCTGTGGACTGTTTTAGCACACTCCTGAGCAGACGTGACCTTTTTCCGACTTCCAGTGTGACTGCTGCTACAGTGGTATTAAAGATTTCTGAGTAACCCACACCACTGCACCCTGGTGGTCTGGAGGAGATAACCGCAGCGTGATTGTTTGAGGGCAAGGACGCTATTTTTAATTGAGGATAATGAGGTAGCATAGTGTGAGGAAAGAGAAAGAGAGAGAACCAAGGAAAGAGTAAGACAGAGGTAAAAAGATAAGAGAGACAGATGATTTGGAACAGATGGGGTGAAAGAGGTAGATGGGCAGAAAGAACAGTGGTGGGGTGGATAGTCTGAGTGAAGAGGCGATATAAGGGAGAGAAACTGATGAAGGAGCACAAACAGCTTGATTTGCTGCTACTAAAACTGTTTCTAAGAGATTGATTGAGTGGTGTTACACTGCCTTTCAGTTTCAATGTGTGAGTGTGTGTTTGGTAAGCTTACAACAGTCTGTATTTAATCAGAAGCTATTGGAGAAAGAACTCTGTAGGAACAGTCAAGTCAGCAAAATTATGTTGTATGATGTTACATGGCTGTAGTAGTGACTGCACAACAGCAGATGCTAAAATGTAATCATACCTGATGATTACTTTAGACTACTGAAGACATGTAATTCAAATGAGTGAAAGAGCTTCAAAATGCATGTATACTAAAAATTATTTTTCCATTGTGTGTCCATTTGTGTGTTTGTGTGTGTTTAAGATTATGTGTGTGTGTGTGTGTGTGTGTGTGTGTGTGTGTGTGTGTGTGTGTGTGTGTGTGTGTGTGTGTGTGTGTGTTAATCCCCAGGGGATAACTACTCTATGAAGATGCAGTGTACCACACTTGCTGCTGTAAGCATTTCAGTTAATGCCTCAGTTGGGAAAGAACTGCCTGGGCAAATTAACATTCTCTCTCCTCTCCATCATGTGTCTCTCTCTCTCTCTCTCTCTCTCTCTCTCTCTGTCTCTCTCTCCATCATATCTCTCTCTCACTCTTCCCTGTTTTTCTTTCTTTCTTTCTTTCTTTCTTTCTTTCTTTCTTTCTTTCTTTCTTTCTTTCTTTCTTTCTTTTTCTGTCAATCCATGCAGCACAAGTCCCATCAGTTGACTGCTCTATCTCTGTTCATCACTCCCTTCTGTTTATCTCTCTATATATTCATTTCTCTCCGTTATCACTACTATTTCCCTTCTTTCTAACTCTTCTTGTTCGTCTCTCCCTCTTATTACTTAAATTATCCTCACTTCTCTTTTATCTTTCTCCTCCCCAGTCTCTGTTCTTCATCTTTCTCCATCCTTCTCTCCCTCTGTGTCCGCTCCTCCTTTTTCTGCCTTCTTGTGTCACTCCATCAGAACCAGTCCCAGGTGCCTCTGCTGACATGATGAGTCTTACTGCCTGGGTGTGTAAAGCCATAGAGCTAGTGAGGCTGCTGCCCTCTCTCAGGATACTGCCTTACCCACATTGTGCTATTGTGTCCACATCCCGCTGTCCTGCACATGTCCCGCAGTCTTGCTGGCATCGTGTCATCTGTTTGTGCCCCTTGAGCCCCCCAGACTCCCTCCCCACGGCTGTCTTTGTTGTGGTCCCTGTGAGACTGTGTTACGCCGCTGCATGAAAGATAACAAACATTACTGTCTTTTCTAGGCCTGTCAGCCCACGGCTACTGAATCACTGCGCATTAATTAAAAATAGCACCAAAGAGAGTGTTTCCACAGGTAAAGCTATGCTAAATGTCTTGTGAAATGATGTCGTTTGTGCAAGAGTGACCTTTCTGTTGATTGCTGGACTGGAACAAGAGCGAAATTTTATGAATGTGTATTGCAGAGTTTTACGACTGTCTTTACTGGTTATCTTTGTCTATTATGGAGAAAGGAAATGCCTTGTGGATGGTGGGCTAATAACACTGATCCATATGGATGCTTATAAATGACTCAGAAGTTGAGAATGTAAAGTTAGTTTGTATAAACTAATCCAGGAAATTATAACTTGCCATTTTGGCTGAAGTAATGCCCTTTTTATTGGTCTCTCTGCCAAAACCATTGCCAGACTACAGCACTTTGAAAGCTAAGCAGCTAGAATTCTTAAATCACACCAGGTATTCAGCTCACATCACCCCCATCCAGCTGCACTCGTTCCTTGTCTCATCCCAATTTCAATACAAATTACTCCTCATAACCTTCAAAACCCTATATGGTTTCTTACTGAGTATCTAACTGTCCTTCTCCATTCATTAACCTCTACCTGTACACTCAGGCCCTTTGGTTCTAGATTATTTGTGATCTCTAAGTTTAGATTCTCCTCTGTGAGTAGCAGGTCATTTAGTGTTACAACTCCCAACCTTTGTAATTCATTTTGGCACAGTTTCTGCGATATCTTGTCGATTGCATCAAAATGATAAATCCATCTGTTCTCACAGTGCGATCTCTGCCTCCCTCCATCCAAGAATAATAGTGGAGCTAATATGCTTGCTGCGCCCTCCCTTATGAGCAGCGTGCAAAGGTGGTTCTGCCGTTTTCTCTCATGTGCTCATGCTCATCCCTGAGAGAATGAAAGTTTGGATTATTCATCAAGATGGTTGAATGTGACTGGTTCTGAAATGAAATGGTCAAATGGAAATAGAAGACTTCACTGTTATCATCAGACATGGCTGGTAGGAATTTTCTGGGGCAATGTATTAGGTCTTTGACATTTATTTATATTAATTTAGTATATAACAAAAGTATTTAAACTGGTACAATTTCCGTTATAGACACAACACAGCACTCCCACTGTCCTGCACATTTTCATGTTTTAATAACACTTTAAATGCGATCATTACTTGGTTAGCACGAATTTCACGTGGCAAACAGCCATAGCTGAACTTTAAAAGGTCATATAGGAGGCCGTTTATTTTGAGCTGAAGAACTAGAAGCTGATGAGAAACACAGGGCGAAGGACAGGAAGAGTGGCTACAGAGCAGCATGTGGAACACAGTGATGGCTTTGCTTCACTCCAAAAATTACAACGGATTTACTGCACTAGCCGGATGGTTTTATCCAGAGCCACTTACATGTTTATTAGTATGACAGTATATGTGCTCCTGGGAAGTCCAACCCATGACCTTGCTTTTCATAATAGAATATTAATATATGTGGTGTCATATGCACACTTGTACACTTTTAAGGGATTTCTAATGAGGTGACTTTCCATTTTTCTGGTCTAGCTCTAAGTGAGTCAGCTCACAAAAGCATTCACACCTGATGAGTTAAAGCAGACAGACCAAAGTACTGAACACCATGTGCAGGACATGTAGGCTATGATTAACTCTGTAGTCCACAGTGAATCATTGTGTAAAGTGAATCATTGTGTAAAGAAACTAGAGTGTAGTGCAGTGAGAACAGGACATTACTCAGAGATAAACAATGAAAAGGATGCAACTGTGCAAATGTTTGCTCATGGTACTGAAGTGTTTAATATTTGTTCTGCCAGTATTTTTTCTCTCTGTTAGCATCACCTGCATACTTATAGGATTCTTTTGAATTCTAATTAAAAATGCACAATATTGCACAGTAGAAAATCCTCCATTAACACCACAGCTAAGGGCCATTCAGAAATAACATAATGTGGAAAAACACTCCACACTGGGAGTCCAGCTGTAAAATTGCTAACATTTAAAAAAGGAAACAAGAAAATAAATAAGGCCAAATGCTTTTTCCATTGTATAAGGTTTATGGTGTGACCAGATTCACAAGCTTGTATGTCCTTTCTCTGAAGATTGCCTGGTCAGTAAAGTCTTGTTCCCACACTTACTCTTTGCTTTTTGCATTGTGGTGCCATCCTCTGCTCTGCTGTTGTCCTGAAGCTGCACTTTACTGTGAGACTAGCTGGGGTTGCTCTGGGCTGGCTGGCTGAGGACTGCTATAGTGTGTGAAGGTGGGTTTATATTTGTAGTTCAGTTTCCTTGGTCTGGATCCAAGCAGAAAATCATAAACTATTATGGTTAGCTTAGTGTTCAAACAGACATATTTACCATCCAGCCAAAAGATGTGAACAAAAGTCGGATGGATATGGTCACATCCTGAACAGCTTTTATGATAATTCGGACCGAACTGCAGCAATACTCTCTGCGGGGCTGAATGCACTTGTGAGGTGTGTATGTGGATGAGGTGTGTATATTTCCTCCGATGCAGAAAGTGCATTTTGAATACTTAAGCATTTTTCCTTGTCTGTTTTTTCCAGTGTAGTAGAGATATGCTCGTTGTAACAAATGTAAATGAGGTACTCTCTACCTCCTCACTGCTTCATGTGTTCCCTCATTTTCACCACCACCCACTTTGTTCTCTCACGCAGGTGTTAACAGTAGCATCTTGTGACATAATGTCGTGTGTTTGGTCTGTTTAGTGCCTTTTTGGGCTGTAGTGTGTTCATGCTTCAAACGAACAGCACCAGAGTTTGTTTGGAAGTGAACCGACAATGAACTGCTCAGGGGATCGTGTTGCATGCTTATTTGATGCCATCCAGGGTTCAAAAGGCAGTGTTCACTGCCTAATGAACTGCACTAACAGAGTAATTGCAATAAAGTTCATTTTAATCAAAACAAAGATACCTAGCTGATGCTGCTCTGGGCTGGCTGTGTGATGACTGTGGTGGCAGCTCTGGACTGGCTGGGTCAGGAGAAGCATGTCTAATGGGATGAGGCCACTGATGAATGCAGATAGCAGATCCCTGCTATGGCTTTGATCTCTTGCCTTCTGTTAGATTTGGTTGAAACACTGCTGGGTGCTTTTAAAGCTCAGCGTTTTCCTGCCTTTTTGTTATCATGTATAAACATGTGCAAGCTCATCAGGTAGTTCCAAAAAGCACTGTTGTTGTTGTTGTTGTTGTTGTTTTTCAGGTGGCATAGGTGAGTTATAAAAAGTGCAAGTTGTTAATGATTTAACTTAAATTCACTTCACATATCTCTCATCAATATTGCAGTGATGATACTGTATTCTTTTAGTAGATACCTAAAAAAAGCAGAACTGAGTGTGATGCCGAAGAAGGGCAGATTTTATCTCATGCCGAAGAAGGGCAGATTTTATCAAGTAGTAGGACTTTGCCAAAATACCTGTTAAAGTGGAAATCTGCATAGGTCTGTCTATGAGATTCTTTCATTCCTGACATAAGCAGTTGTTTGTGGAGGCTCAAGAGCTAAAACAGAGAAAATGAAGAGAATGAAGAGCTTATTGCCTGCATGGCTGGCCATAAGATTAAACAATGATGCAAACTGTTATGGCTGATTCTAATAACATGTTTGATGACAGGTTCTAGACCTAGAAAGCTCTTTTGAAGCATTCATCTGAAATCATCCTCTGGTTGACACATGCCTTCAGCCCTGCCCACTCACTCACTGTCCCGCCTCTCTTTGGTATCAGATTCAAACGGCTGTAGTCGCGCCGGCATGGCGTGTGGTTACAGCCCCTTCTTTTTTTCACATGGTTGCATTTGAAATTGCATCAATAGGATGATGCAAATCTACAGGTCACTAGCAAGGCAAAAAAAAAGGCTCTGACTTCATAACACTGCAGAATAAACCCACAGAGTCACCTAGCGTTCCCGAAGGACATGTTTGAAACATCAGTAAGGCTTTATAATACAGCATAATGCTTTATAATATGCTATATATTACAGCATTTATAATTCTGCTTTACAGTATAACTTACTGCCATTTTAACATCCCAGAGCACACAGTGAAACTTCAAGGATGAAGTGCATGCCTTCCAAAGCATGCCTGTTGTGAGCTACTGCAGTGCTGGATGAACACGCCTGCTAGGAGCTCATTTTCAAAGGTACAGAGCCATTTTGTGACTTGGTCCTATTCAAAATCATACAATGAAGTAGAAAACATGAGCACAATAAATCCCCGGAGTGTGGGTGAAAGTTGTCTGTCGAACTTGCATGCATAAAAATCATGGTCACAACTGCCATTGGCAAAAGCATTTGTTTTTATTGCAATTCATACAAGGACATTCCACCATAAGTTCCAGGTAATTATGTGGTACATATCAGAAAGTTACACTATGTTGCCAATTATTACTCTCTTGATCCTTCTTGTCTTTTTTCATCTGCTGTACCTACAAGTACCAACTGGAACTGGTAAGTGTTTTATATGTATTTCATATGGGGATTTCATAGTATTTCATACAGGGAAGTTACACTGTAAGTTGCTGGAAATTAATTGTTAAGCGACAGGAAGCTGCATTGTAAAACAGGGGTAATATTATTATTATTATTACAGCATTACTGTACGGGCCAGAGACTTGTTCTGAAATGTTTAAATCATTTGTTATATAGTCATTGGTAGACTGCTAGGGTTAAGTGACTGCTAATGCCTAATAATGAACTAAAAGGATCTCTCTATATGAGTAGCCTTTTCCTGGTTTGGACTGAACTTGGTCTTGGTGTTGAGACTCTCCTTGTGGTCACACCTTTGTTTTGTGCTTTTTCTGTGACTGGTGTATGTGCAGTATAGACAATATCTGTTCTCTTTTTACTAATGTGAAGTTCTCACATCATATTTGCAGCTTCCTAAATAGTGTTATTTTTAAAATGGCTGTTTTTCCCTTTTTGTTGTTTGTAATGTTTATAGACGGAGAGCGCTGATTGTAAGGAATACATTGAAAGGTGTTTTAATCTTGTCACCTTATCTCCAGAAGAATTAATTTGCACTCACCTTTAATTGGCTGTAGTCAGTCACACCTGGCTGCTTGGTCTGCTTCATCTCCTGAGATGATCACTTGGCAAGAGGGGTGAAACTGTGTTAGCGTAATTACTATGTGTCACAGACAAGGAAATGGCTTTATTAAAAAAAAATGATATATCAGATGATAACTTGAGCCCACAAAAAACAAAACAATATAAAAGCTAGCAGCAGAATTTGAAGTTAATTATGAGTAATTTCTCCCCCTCTCTCTCTGTATGTGTGCATGCACTCGTCATGTAGGTGTGCATGTCAGTTTGACCTGATTTAGTCACTGGTAAGGTTCTGGATTACTCAAGTTTTGCAGAAATTTTAACATATCTCTTATTATGAATACATAATGGATGGTTATTTCAACAGGCTTTTTGAATGTTATACTAGAATTTATAGTGACGGTGCCATTGGTAAGGTTTAAACATGCAAATTCTTTACAACTAAAAGTAAGTTCACAAAAGTGTTATCAGGGCCTGTTCAGAGCACCCACACCTGCATAGAACAGACTGTCTGCCTGTGTATTGGCCCAGCAGACATTCCGGTAAAATAAAGCCCTTTCGAATACAAGGCTTTTGATTTATTGGGCTGTCGTGCGTAAGCAGCAGTGTCAGGGTCCTGTACATTTAGTGAGACACTGTTTGGTTTGGGGATGCTTTCAGTGGTGATGGCACCTCACCCCACAGCACGCCTCTCAGTCTCTGGTTCAAACATAACTCAATATTTCTCATTTAATTTAAGGCAAAGCATAAAGGCTTTGTGCCAATGCAGATTTGACTCCTGATTCATGGTGGCACTCAGCTAGCTTAGCAAGGCAGGCAACAATTTTCTGTTGTTCAAAGCATGATGAAGAAAAATAATAATGACGAAAGCCTAGCAGCAGACTGCCAACAGGGGCAGTTTAGTTTGTAAGGCCCTGGTGTTCACTGTAATAAAGACTTCAGAGAAACACAGAGAAGCTTGATGTATCATCTACGTCCACTAGGAGTGGGAAATATGTTACTTTTAATGTGATAAACTCTGCTATAGTTTACCTTTCTTAGCATATTGGGGGTATGGGCAGTACTTCTACAATCACTGACTGGAATGTTTCAATAAAAAAGAAATAGAGAGTCAGTATTGGTATCGCATATTCAGATGAAAATACATAGTAACAGGTAGATGATATTAGCCCGTTATGGCAATGCTGTATTCCATTTATTTGTTTGAGTTTGTGTTTACTGACTGATTTTTCCCCCTATTCCTTCTAAATTGTTCAGCTTTGTTCCATTGTGAAGACATTTGCATTGAGATCCTTCAGTGTCTGTTTCACTGGGCAGCACTTTTACGAAAAATGAGCTGTAACAGGGACACAGCATTGTCATATGTCATAACTGCTGGCATGTTGGACACAGGACATTTGTTTCCATGAAGTCACTAGATCCTCAGCTTATCTGACAACTGTTTTTCTGGTGCTGACACATTGCTGATTATAATTAGCTATGATAGCTGCCCCTATTTTGCTAGCTACTGGACATGTGAAGGTTTTGCAGGGACACATAGGTTTTAACAATGTGAAATGTGTTTATTATTAGTCAAAGGCAGTTTTGTGAATTGACGTTCCTATATGAGATAACAGGCTTACCGTATCAAAAGCTGCAACAGTACTGGGCCTGCTAGCACCTGCGTCAAGTAATTTGTGTGCAGCTGTTAGTAAAACTAATCTTCCTCTTCTGCTTCTGGGCCAGAGAGTCGTTCCTCTCCACTGTGATCCAGAAAGAATTTACCAGTGAAGCACCTGAGCTTAAACAGGCTCTCTCCTTATTACTGGAGGTCAACAACATGTGAAATGAATGTAGCTGTAACACATTCACATTCATTCAGAGCTGCTGGCCTTTGTCAAGTAGCTTGTTGAAGCGCTGTGGAACTCCAGCCTCATTAACTCACACAACACCTGACAGACAGGCTGGCTGAGTCACTCCCTTGACCAGGCTGCACTCTTTAATAGACAGGTACTTCTCTGAAGCAATAAGAAGCATTCTTTCTGTGGTCTGTTGGTTTCGTCAGTTGTCTTAGGTTTCACTGTGGTTTTCACCATTCACCACCTCCACGTAAGACCTCCGGGAAAAGCTCCAAAGGAAGCCTTCTGGGTGATGAGGATTTTCACTCTTTGTCGATGCAAAGCCATCCATCATGCACACGTGCTCTGATCTTCCCCGGGTCACTGGTTTTTCCCTTCGTTGTTTGTTTCTTTAATAAGCAGGCATGCTGCTTTGTGCTTGGTGATAAGCGAGAGCTCGTAGTCTCCAAACAAGGTTTACGCTAATTAGAGAGCCTCTTGCGGCTCATGCAGGAGGAAGGCTCCATGACATGTGTCTGGAGACAAGAGAGCCGATTGTTTTGAACAGGCACAGCCTGCTGTATCACAAGCGGCAGAGAGGCGCATCCGTCATATCCACCTGCTGCATTTGCACGGCCTGCTAAAGGGATCGGATTACGGGGAAGACAGATAAAAAAGCTTCTGTCACCCTACCGATATGTGTGTGTGTATGCTTGTGTGTGTCTGTTTGTGAGCCAAAGTGGAGGGTTATTCCAGTGTGTCAGAAGTGGAGGTTTATTCCAGTGTGTCAGAAGTGGAGGGTTATTTCAGTGTGTTAAAGCTGTTGTGAAATGGGAGACTAGCAGGATGTTCAGAACCTCATCCATCACCACCTTCTCCTCCTCATTAGTTAGCAAGGCTTCATGGGGACACCAAGCATCAGTTTTAAAACCTATTCTAGATATCAGTGCAGATTTCTCAACTAAATTTAGCTGCGGATACCAACATCATGAGGCCGCTAGCATTTCTGAAGTGAATGATAAAAGGAATTTTTTTTCCCCACTGTGGACGATCACCCTTATGACTTCACTGGAGGGAGGAAGATTTTGCCTTTGAAGTTCAGAAGTGCATCAAGATGCTGAAGATCCGCTGTCTGTGACCTCACAGAGCCATCGCGAGCTGTGCATAATTTTTAACGTGTCCCGTGTAAACCCTCCTCTCAGCCTAAATGCCCCATGAGAGCAGCGAGCAAAGAACATGGTACCCTCATCAAGGCTCCTTGACTGAGACTCACTCACTTTGGAGATTCTGTTTTCAAAATGCTCAGAATTAATGGCACTGCAAAGAATGTTCTCCCCCTTTAGTTTAACTTTGACAAAGATCATTTGTCACCTGGGCCTTGAAATGTTTGATGATTTTCTCTGCAAAACGGTCTCCCCGGAATGCTGTTCTTGCCAGGCAAAGGAGTAGATAAGCGTGAGGACAAATAATGACCTTCCGCTGAAGGTTTCTCAGATTTGACTCTGGAATTTTATTCTCATGGCCACTGCATTTTAACAGCCTCTGTACTGCAGGATAACTAACTGGCCTTTTTGGTGGGTTCATGGGGCTAGTCAGAAAACATTAGAAGTTCATTTAATGGATCTCGTAAGAGTTGTAAATTGTGAATTGAGTTGAGGGATCACTTACAACTGTACCCATCTGTACACTGCAGTGCTGCTTGGTGTTTTATTGTGGTCTGTCTTACCAGGTGAACAGAGCCCATCTACTGGTCCACCTCATTCTTCATTTAGACATAAATCAGTGCCTAGCTGGTGGTTTCTAATCTGCCAAACACTTCAGATCTGTTACCTCCTCCTGCCTTCCACTGACTCTTTCTGTCGGTATTTAATCTCTCCTTAGGGGCTCCTACTTCCTGATATTTTCAGTAACATCACTGAGTAAAAGCTTTGAGATGGCTTCAGCTGGCCTGCCCTGAAGGTTCTGTCCCTTTATTCCTGTGTTTAAGATGGCTGAGAAGTTGATCTCTGTGCTCCGATCACCAGATATCTCAAGTTCCTCTGATTATATCAGAAAATGGTGCTGTCGGGCTTTGAAGGCCATGCAGCTTCAGCCTTTGTCCTTATAGGGACCTTACGAGACAACATCATATTATCTTTAGACTTTTTACTTCTTACAAAGCCAATTGGAAACCAAGGAGCATTAGCCAGCATTTGTAAAACCATTAATGGAGACCTAATCTGCTTCAGAGTGCTGGAATACACCGTGTGCCTTTTGACTGTCTGAAACTCCAAACCCCCAGCAGACCAGTTTGTGTTTAGTGAGGTTTAGAGATGCATGTTGCAGTGGGAGAGAGAATTGTGGTTGTTGTTGGGAGTTGTCATGTCTGTGTTTGCCACCTGCTCTGACACTGCTTTGTCAGCTGCAGAAAAACCAATGGCTGCTCTGCTGAGAGGACTGTTTTTTGATTTCAGTTCACAGTTTAGTCTGACAGTCCCTTGGACCTGGAAAATTCCCAAATCAGTTTGACTTGTAACAGTGCACTCTTGTTGTTGGGTTTGTTTTTTTTAGTACCTATAGCACAAGACCCCGATGCCAGAGACCTCAGCAATATCTCCTTCTCATTTAGTGCTAATAAAAAGGATTTTATTTGTCAATTTTATTTTTGCTTAAGCAAATGAGCCCCACAGGTTTAGCAGGTCCAGGTGTGGAAACTTCTAACACATGGAAACAGGACCATAAGCAAATATTTAAGGAAGCTGTGAATAATGACACACTGGTTTAATATAGTTATAAAGTTTAGGTGACACTGTTCAGTATTAATTTAGATTGCTTGAACAAGCATCGTAAGAAGCTGGTTTAAGAAGTTAATCACAAACTGTCAACTGTTGAATTTTATAATCAAATTATCTTGCTAGCTACAGAACTAACACTCACCTATAACATAGTACCCCTTTCACTGAAGCACATAACTTTATTTCCTAAGTTATTGATTAGTTAAATATGCCATTAGTATTATTGAAACTGGCACTATATTTATGCAGACATCAATTTCACACAGTAATAAACTATATATACTACAACACATGATCATATCTCTCGCATCCTTGCTCATAAGTACATAGTCAAGAATGCTTTTTTAAATATCCATCACAATTACTATTAAAAATAATATTTTTTGCCTTTTATTTTATTTTATCTTAGTTAACATCTGCTGTATTCCCTGTTCTGTATACTATCTGTAAAACTGTAAATATTTCAGTGTGTCAGTCTGTTTTGTAACATACCTGGCAAATAAAACTGATCCTGATCCTGATGTTATTTCTAATACTTGTGGTCCTATTTTCAGAGCATGTAGTATATTTATATATAGCTGAAAAACCTAATGCGTAGGTCTGCCACTATCACAGCATCTCTCCCAACATGCTTCAGCTGCTTTCGCTCCATCCCTCTGACCGCAAAACCCCTCTGTGGGGTACAGGGAATGTCACATGCTCTGTAATCGCGGTCTAAGTGAGGGAGGCTCACACAATCTTCATATCAGCTCCAGGAGTCTGGCAGGAACGCATTCTCTGCCAGCACCGAGCTGAACTAAAGCCTAGTTGTGCAGTCACCCTAAGTGTGTTGGCCCCCTTCTCTACTGAGCCTTCCCTTCCTCTAAAGAGATCTCCTCTTCTACAGAAAGTTCCTCCGCCACTCTCTCTATACAGTCCTCTCATTTCTCTATAGATCCCCTCTTCTTTGGAGCCCACCCCCTCTACAGCACCCTTTTCCTTCTCTGCAGACCCCTCCCACTTTTCTACAGAGACCTCACCTTCTTTGCAAAGTACCAGTTGCCCCAAATGTAGACCTTAAATAGCCATGTTTGAATGCTATATAAAAGAATAGTAGTTAATAAATATTATTCAATTCAGTCCTGTTATAGTGTAATGGGGAAACATAGTTTTTATTTTCAGAATAACTACCCATGTTTACCTCACTACTTTCATACTAGCCAGGAAGAAGCATTGATCTGCTAAATGATATATTACAATATTTTGTGTCGTTTTTACTTTGCAGTTTCTAGTTACTTGTTTACTATATGGGTTAAATATTATTGTATTTCACACCCGCTGTTCTAATTAATACATTAATACAATTAATACATCCACACATCCAAAATATTGAATGAATACTCTAAAATATGGAATATCTACCTGTAAATTCTACTAAAAGTATATGCCATGAATGGTTGTGCCATTGAAACAGTAAACATTAGGTACTGTGTATAGGTAAAATACATAGATAACTCAGGTGATTATAACAGGTTGAGCACTGTGAATGTTAGACTGAACACACATACGTGCTGTAGTGAGGTATACCGGTCTTAAAGACAAACATACATGTGCGCGCACACACACACACACACACACACACACACGCGCACACACATCATATATAGGGTTTTGCTGGTACACTTCAAAACCCATATCTCCTATGACACTCCCTCAACAGCTGGCTGGAGGTAAAAAAAAAACCCATGACAGGTCTGCTGGTGTGGCATTGTTCAATTCCAGGAGCTCTGAAAACGTCCTCAAATGCAGCCTTGGGAACTGCCAAGGGATCAATGTGTGTGTGAGTCTATTTGAGTGAGTGAGTATGTGTGTGTGAGTGTGTAGGGTTGGGAAGTCAATGGGTTACAAGGAACTCGTCCATGAGAATCCTTCCCCTCCCAACACTGTACAGTTTAGTGTTTCCTCATGGGCTTATTTTCATAAACTTCATCTATCACCCTCTTTATGAGCTAAATCAGGTGTGTTGGAGCAAGGACAGTAGTTTAGTGTTTCGGCTCTCTACTAATGCATTATGAATATTTCTCTAGAGCAGTGTCCTGCCACAACACACCTACCTCAACCCATCTGTTAACAAGCCCTTAGAGCAGGGAAAACTCTAAAACATCCAGGGCAGGGTTTCTCAAAGGCCGGCACTGAGAGAGCACAGCAATCGGGGAGTCTATAGCAAGAAAGGTGAAACAGTGTCTGAGGAAATTGGCAGGGGATATGTGCTTACCGAGCAGGTCAGTGGAATGTGCATGCGTAGTGTTTTTGTCCAGCACAGTTCAGCAATATTTTGAAACAACTTTTAAAGTAGTCACTTTATTGGTTTAACTTGTAAAATTTATTTCTTACTTCCTGTCTAATTTACATTTATCTGCAGTTAACTATGCTGTTTGTATACATTTTTTTATTTAATTGTTTAAATGTATTTAATTAATTCATTATTTTTTAAAATCTGTGTCCCTGGTTGCCTAGCGTCATCCAGCTGGCTACATTCTGGGTGGGATGAAAACTTGTGGATGTCACACCTGCAGCTCAGCTGTGCAGTCAGGGGTGTCTTGGGTGAGTGGGGCATATGGAGAGTGTGGGACGTGTGGGGCGCATGGGGTGTGTAGGGTGCATGGGATTCAAGTTGCTTGATAGTGCTGTGCCTAAGAGCACAGGCCCCAATAGGGAAGAGGGACTGGGGTCAGGAGAGAAATGGAAAAACGGGGATTTAGGGCCCAAATCAGAGCATTTGAGTCAAATGAATGGCAAAGATGAAGCTTACAGGAAGGAGAGGGAAAGAGGGGGAGAGCAGGGTATAGTGGACATGAGTTTGCCTTGGTTAAGAGGTCGAGGCCCTTCTTTAGAACAATGGTCAAAAAAAGACACATCCTCCCTCTTGTTTATGTTCTTTCCTGACTCCATTATTTCAGGCCAGAGGGCCACTCCAGTGGCCTTCAAGTCTTCTATTACAGCTCTTTACTGCAAGCGTGCACACACACACACACACACACACACACACACACACACACACACGCACACACACGCACACATACGCACTGGACAGAATTGAACATAGAGAGACCTAGCATATCACAAAAGAATCTTTTGCACTGAAAAACAACGTCAGACTCATAACAATGAGTAAAGGTCAGTGGTGCATTCTGTTGTTAGCACAGTATGATGATAATAAGATTAATGAGATACAAGTAATGAGGGTTTTAAATAAAGGCAAGAAAAGACAAAATATGCCATATATCAAGAATATAGCTATAGTAGGACTTACCTGTAATAGGGAAAAGCTACTTTGAATATAGGAATGTTAACTGTAGTGTGTGTGCAGTCACTTTGAAACAGTGGCAGTTAGGCTTTCCTGCCAAAGGTGCCCCTGCTTTATTTCTCTCTTTCTTTTTTTCTTTTCTCGAAAAACAAAGACAAAATTATTTTTGCAATGGAATGGAATAATGTCACATTATGTGTTCTCAGAGTTTTTTTTAACAGATGCCGCATGTTGTGTAGCTGACACAGCCCCACCTCTTTGGATATATACCCACCACTTTTAGAAGTCAGCTAGTCTTCCATTCCAGCAGTATGCCCCTAGTCAACTAGAGATGCTAATTAAAGCATGATATGAGGGCAACGAGATTAATGAGAGGAGTGAGTGAGAGTAGGGGGTAATTGTAATGATTTTAAATAAAGGCAAGAAAAGAAAAACATGCTATATATCAAGAATGTAACTATAGTAGGACTTACCTGTAATAGGGAAAAATCTACAAAAAATCTGTGTGTGTGTGTGTGTGTGTGTGTGTGTGTGTGTGTGTGTGTGTGTGTGTGTGTGTGTGTGTGTGTGTGTGTGTGTGCGCGCTGTAATTATATGTGTGGCTTTCCTGACATCAGTCATGATTTCTATTACCTATTCTATTATGTTTTATGTCAGTCACTGAGGTCAGTGTCACAGTGTCACAGTGATGATTGTCATTTCAGCGCCAGAACATCTCTGCTTATTTAGTACTAGCATGTGATATGGGTTTATTTTTGATGTACATTATAATGACATTTTGAATCTGATTATTTAAATTTTTTATGATCCTAAGAAGGAATAGTTTTTGGTTTTTTAGTTTTAGTTTTCCCATCACTCTTTTCTAGATTAAGGTGATCTTTTAGATGAGGCTTCTCATGACTTTTGAAGAGTAAGGAGAATTTTTATAATTCAGCCCTGCGGGCAGTGTTCCCTGTCTTCCTGTAGAATACCCTTCCCAAGGATGTGCTTTGATGTTTGTACCTTAGAACAAAGCTTTGCTTTGTGAAAGGTGCTATATTTGCATGGACTACTAACAGTGGAGAATCGGTTCTGTGAGATAGAAATTGTGATTAGGTATTTAAACATGAATTTACTGCTTTTAATGCATGTAATATCCTGTGTGCCTTCCCTGATGTTTAATAAGCACTGAAACCTCCAGTGTTAATACTTGAGCTTGCTTACATTCTGCTAATATTTTATACAGCTGCTTAAATATCAGTGTTGTTGTGTATAATTTGTACA
Source organism: Electrophorus electricus (assembly GCF_041902795.1). Lineage (NCBI taxonomy): Eukaryota > Metazoa > Chordata > Actinopteri > Gymnotiformes > Gymnotidae > Electrophorus > Electrophorus electricus. Next base: position 41,613,450 of record NC_137498.1, on the reverse strand, counting down.
GTTGCTTATATTGTGCACATTTACTTATATTGTATACGGTTGCTTATGTTGTGTACAGTTGTCTATGGAGTCCCTAATGTGAAGCAGAAAATGCTTGTTTGACATGTTGATTTTAGTTTTCTGGAACTTCATATTGTTAGATTTCCCTTCTGCTGCCAGGGTGTGGCTATGCTGCTTCAGCAGGTCCAGGATGTGCTGTTCAGCTGGGGTCAGGAGGACCAGCTTGTGGAGAGCAGAGGTCATGTCGAGTGGCACCACATGATGCAAACTCCTCTGAAGTGGAGTTCCCATTAATGGGAATGTTGAATGAGGTTGGGCTTAAGCGGCAGCTGAGATTCACTACAAGTTCCTGAAAAAGGAAAACGGTCATTTTATTTCCAACCTTTGCACTGAAGTTGTATGTGTAAACATGCACATGTCATTTTCCAAAATCTGTGCATCAGCTGTTTTATTCAGTGTCTGCTGACTCACTGGTAGTCTGCACCAACAAACATGTTACATGTGTGTAAAAGCAGTCCATGTTGCCTGTTTGAGGATATGATGCAGTGATATCATCACAGGATATTTCATCTTCTGTCATCATGTTTTCCTGCTTTCTCTGAGCCTTGTGAGTAAAAAAGAAAACCTGTGGCTTGAAAAATTCAAACTGAGTTAAAGGAAGATATAAGCAAATAAAATATATGACATCTGCTGATTTATATATAATCTTGCTAGAATCAGCTACATCACTGGTAACACACTTATCCACACACACAGAAACAAACAAACACACCCACACACACCCACACCCACACACACACACACACACACACACACACACACACACAAACATCAGTTTGGCAGTTTAGTCTCTCAGGTTCAGAATCGATTATATTTCTGTTTATTTGTACTCTGGCAGCCTAACTGATGGACTGAAATTCAGATATAGTTCTGTGTAAACATTTATTCACTGATTCATATCTGCCATGAAACGCACATTAACTGTAGGGAAACATAACAGCCGTGCTAGCATACGTGACCCATATAAATGTTGTCCTCAGCTTCTGTCTGCGTGAGAGCTGCAAACAGCCCTTCAGGGGAGCGTGCTCAGTCCCATTAGTGGAAATATGCCTTGACCTCTACAGGTTGCACTGCAGCAGTGGGCTAGAGCAGAATGGCATCTTAAACTCACATGAAACCAAAAGGCCCTGTTTGGTCATTCCATCCTATAGTGTAAAGTAAAGTTACAGCACTTTGCCTTTGACATTTCAATGACACACTTCCAATTTGTGCAAGTAATCTTAATGTACTCTGTTGTACTCTATGTACAGTACTGAAGTCCAAAGTCATGCTAATAATAGTTAGTTAATGGATACACACATCAATCTTCAAATCAATCTTCAAATCTCTAGTATTTTGTAATGTTTATTTATCATTTTGACCAATTCTATGCTTTAATTGCATTTTAGTTAACTAAAGATGGTCCCTGGATGCTATTAGCAACACAGTTAAGGTGGCAACGTCTCTCTCTCTATGTGTGTGTGTGTGCGCGCGCATGCGTGTGTGTGTGTGTGTGTGTGCATGCATGCCTGCATTCTTGGCTTAGCTGTAATTAATGGTTCCAGGAAATGCAGGGTGCATGGCGTCATAACAACAATTAAAAAAGCAATTTCCCAGATGCTTTATGTCCTCATGAGACGGTAAGAATGTGACTGAGTGAAAGGAAAACGGTGATTAATTATAAGTGGAATGGATGAAAGAGAAGGGCACTGGAAGGAACGAAGATGAAAGACAAATAGAGATGATGAGTCAAGTCAGGCATGAGCACCACCCCAATATAAATCAGAAGCATGAGTGGCTCACCATGACTTCCATCAGTCATATTATTAGTACAGAAGCTCTGTTGACCAGCTTCAAATTAGCCAAATACTGAAAGAATAACTGAAATACATGAACTTTGGTGGTGTGAGAATTAAGTCACGCTTTATCCCTTTGGCATGTCAGCAATGGCGAGGTCTGCAGGCAGAGGGACAGGATGTTCATGCCAAGGTGTAGGGTTGAGCCATGGATGCAGTGCACCAGCCATAGAGGAAGGTTGTTTTTGTGAATTTTCTGGAGAAGCATGTGTTAACTACTGGTTTATTTTGTTCATCAAATAACTTTGCTTTGAAGTGTTTTAATTTAATGCTGTGTTTTATTATGTGCAGTTTGGAAGAAGGAACGTCTGCAGTTGTCATTTTTTACTGAGTAGGAGCTCACAGTAAAAAAAAATCCAACCCCTGTCCCTCAGTTCACATTTCTATAATATTTCAAATTTTGGTCATGGGTATTGTTTTTTATTCCATCTGGAAACTATGTTTTGAGGTGCCTTCAACACTCTTTTTGTCAGAAGACAGCATCACCCCTGGAGATGGTGTGGTTGCTGAAATCTTTCAACTTCTGTCTATTATTCAGTGTTTTTATTCAAAAGTGTTGTTTAGCTGTAACTGCCAGCCATTGTTAGACTATAATGCCTCCTGTCTGTCACTCTGTGTGAATTTGTTTCAGTAGTGCTTTCCTTTGTTCCTCTTATCCCTCATCGGCATGCTGTTGCACACATTCAGTAGGAATACTCAGTCTGACACCTTTATTTAACAAGCACGTCTGGATTCATCCTTCTTGTAGTCTTGAATCTGGGATCTTGGAAAAAGCCTGAACATTTCAAGATATCACAGATAAGCAGCAGTTGAATTTACCAAGCCAGTACTGTAATAGACTATTTCCACACGAATCCGCAAAGATTTAAAATTGCCTTCCATTATAAAACTCTAACCGATCAACCTGTACTGCAACTCAGTTTCTTTACCTGTGTGTCTTACTGCATTACATCATTTACTGTAGCCGTCTGAAGCCATTACGGGTCTGAAATGTTTATAAGTCAAGTCACTTACTGAGAAACTGAATTTAATGAATTCACAGAGAGTTGCCATGCTTCTCTAGAAATAGCAGTGAAGTTCTCTTCTTTCCTGTGGCCTGGAGGGCAGTGGAAGTGACCTGTTTTAACATCACTCATGCGGCGTAGCACTCTCCTCCTCATGCCATCACCCCATTACCACTGGCCTAATTATACTCAAGCATTAAGCATCAGTGGGGATGGGTTGACACAGCACCCACTTCCCATGCTCTTCTTGGACACCTGTGCTCCTGCTCATCATGATCTGGCGTCGTGAAGCTTCTGCTTTAGGGACTGCAGGGATTTGTGCATCAGTTTCTGTTCTCTTTTAAATAGCATTGTTTGGTAGTCACGAGTGTGTGTTCTTGCCTTTGAACTGCTGCATGCTGTCACTTATTTGGAAAGCAGGGTCATCGGCAGAACCAGCGTTATTTAGTCACATAATGTCATCCAGTTTGGCTTCACTTTAATGCAGCTTGAAAGAACTAGGGCTATTCCTCTAAACACTGGCTTGCCTCATTTGTCTTTTTTCCCTGTGGTTTTAGAAGAATGATGATTTTTTTTAGTGGTGTTTAATGATTTAAAAATGAGCTAATGGTTAATTATATCACTTGCAACAGTTATTTGTAGCTAATCATGTTTAGGATTTTATCCAAATTAGGCCCTAATTAACAACGTCTCAGTTGGATGAATGTTGAGTAGCAGGTGTCTTGTAATTTATATTAGACTGTCAGATGAGGTCTGTGGGTAAAACTAACAAACAGCTACAATCCTATGTGATGGATTATTAACACAGTGGCAGGGTAGTCACATGGTAGGCAGGGTAGTCACAGGTGGGGGCTGAGCTTGTACAGTGAGGCTTTTACATCTGTGTTACTGCTGGGTTGAAAGTGGCCTACAGCTCAACATTATCCAGCCAGCATTGGTTCTCTAGACAAAAACTGAGCACTGGAGTGATATTCTAGAGAGGGGCTAATATAAAATATTCACGAGCAGCACATGGGCTAGAAGAAGATGCTAGTAAGAGCAAAGTCATGGTTTCACATCCCTGTAAGCCTACTAACACATAAAAGTGTATATTTGCGTAGGACCGAAGGGTTCACTTCTGTACTGCTGGATAAGGGCATCTGCTAAACTCTGTGAATGGTGCTAACTGTACAATTCAACCAGGGTCATTTTAGCAAAGTGGCTGGTGAGTGTATAAATAATATATTGTTCCATTACTGTTGAACAATGTTGTTCCCAGTATTGATTTGTGAGGCTTGGATACAAAGTGATTGAAAAAAAAACAACAACTGTAGTTTGTAACTGACACAGGTATTTTGAATTCAACTACTGACAAGCTTTTCCAACAAAGGAAAATAATTCTCATTGTTGGTAGCTTTGTTGACAGATCAATAAACTCAATAAACAAAGCAAAACAATGTTCTGTGTTGTCCAAATCTGTCGACCAGATCAAATTTGTTGAAAGAAATTTCAAAATACTATTGAAATTTTATTCTCAGATCATTGTTTCTACATCTCCCTTTTCCAGACAGCTGGCTTTCAGACTGGACCGTGCAGATGTCCATGCAAAGTAAGTCTGTGCAGTGCTGGTTATCTGTGTAGAATGAGTTTGTGTCTGGGTTTGTCTACTGGTAATTACTGATTACACAAGTGATGCCTCGATTATATGCCAAAAGTAAAGATCTTATGAGTCCTTTATAGAGATTTACTTCCATTGATGGTGGTGGATATTAGTGTTCTCTTTGATGAAGACACACTCATTGTCTTATTATGAGTTTTAGCAGTCCTGGTTGGGCAGCATGTGTTTATTCAGCATAAACAATGTCCAAAGAAGGCACTTTAGACCATTGACCATTGAACACAAAGAAAACAAACAGAAACATCCATTGCTCCATTTACATCTCTGCCCAGTTAAAATTAGGTGGTTGCTGCATTTCTATCAATTGTGTTATTTCTATACCATCTTATTGCAAGGGCTTGAACAAGGTGACTTTGACCAATCACTAATGTAGAGGGCTGGATTCCACTGGGTTTCTCTCTGTCTGTGTGCAGTGAGTGAAGCTGACGGAGCCATGAAGGTGGCGGAGTGGCAGCACACCTACTACACCTCTGACTCTGGGATCCAGTCTGGGGCCACGACCCTGCGCGACGAGGACGAGACCGAGAGCAGCAGGAAGTTTAGTGCCACTTGCACTGTGGTAGAAAGCAATGCAGGTCGGTCTCTCTCTCTCTCTCTCTCTCTCTCTCTCTCTCTCTCTCTCTCTCTCTCTCTCTCTCTCTGACCTGTTCTTGCTCACTCTGCCTCTCGTTCTTTTTTCTCTCTTTCTCCTCCTGTATCCTGATTTCTCTTTTATCATCTTTTTCTTTTTCTCTTTGTTTTTATCTCTCACTCTATCTCTGTCTCACACACACTCCCTCCACTTCATCCTAAGGGCTGATTTGAAACTATAAAGTATTTACCATGGTGTTAAACACAATCTAGAGTATACTGTGTGTCCATCATTTTACAGGGTCCTTTAGATTTTGCTATAGAGTGCACAGGTACATTATGCAGTCTGGTTATGGATGAGAATCAGAATGTTTGCTTTATTAAGGACAATCTAAGCAGCACAGTGATTATAATGGTCTGAGGTTGAAACATAGAGACATGAGTGCAGTAGGCAAACCAATGATCCTAAATGGGTAAATGAGAACAGTGACAATAACAGATAGAGCATTAATACAGGGAACTTTGAACAAAGAGACAAGGGAACCTCAGATATAGCAGCTTAGTGGCCCACGTTAATGGAGCAGGTCTTTGTAAGCAAAACCAGAAAGGAACCTGATTATATACAATAAATGAAGTGCTTCAGCATTTTCTAACTGTTACATTTGTAACATATGGTCAATTAACCATAGGCATAACCATACGTTTCCTAGTACTTTGAAAGAATGGAAAAATTACTTGTCTCAAAACACAATTAAGTTGAAGCATAATGGAAGTTTTGTTTCTAAAATTATTATCCTTGATAATCAGCCATACTCCACAAGGGATAAAAGACAGGTGGCAATAATAATCAGGGGAAGGTAGACGGGTGGAACTTGAAGGACCAATGTCAAGTGGTCAGCTGGACAAGAGGGTGGAGATTCAGGCAGGAATATCAGAAGGTGGAAGGGGGAAAGGTGTGCAGAGAGGGCAGAGCTTCAGGCAGAAGCATTTGTGACAATGGTCATGTTCTGCAATGATGTGCATTACATGAAATTAGTGCACTCAGAGACTCTGGCTAGCATCTTTGACTTTGATCGAGGCACACTGCAAGGAGCTGAGACTTTCAAGGGAAATTAATTTTCTACTTCCTGAGCCTTTTGCATGGCATTCAGGGAGCACAGGATTAAGGGTGAGGGGGCACAAATAACCCCAGGGTCTGTGAAGAGCTAATCTTGTCTAATCAGGTCCAGCAGAAGAGCAAGTGGGGATTCTTCAGTGAAAATCCTTTTTAGTATGTTGTTTAAAAACAGTCCTCAAAGTCATAGCAAACCCAATACATTCATCCTGTCCTCTGCCACAGTTCATAACCTTTTATGACAGCAATGTCTTTGAGAGCTGCGGCTGAGAGACCCAGAGAGAGACCGGGGTGTGTAGGAGAGAGACCGGGGTGAGTCACTGAGAGGGCGAGAGAGACTGGTATGTAGGTTAGAGGGTGAGAGAGGTGGGTTTCTTAGGGTAGCTGGTCCAAGCCCTTTGCAGTAGGGCATGATCGCAGCCAATAGCAGTGTCACAATAGCAGTGACATTGGCTGCAGGAAATGTGTATATAATGTAAAGCATTGGAGTATTAATATGTTTTTTGGGTGGTGGTGGTGTTAGGTGGGACTGATAAGTGTGGATTATAAAATTTTGATGAGCCATGGTTTGCGCAAGCAGAGATTAATTTACACGCACGTGGTGGTAGCTTGGTGTGCCTATTAAAAAGATAAGCATTAAAAACCGCAGCAGTAATCACAGCTATTACTAAATCCCCACCTCCATGTCAGTTTATAGGAAACTATGAAAAACTAGTATGACAGACTAATGTGAGAAGATTAGTTGTTGAGTTGTAAAAGATGGGCAGCAAAGGTCAACATGGAGTGATGTAAGACACATTTACAAGTAGAAAGACTTGGAGGATGTTTTGGGTATATTACCACATCACTTCCTGTCCCACTCACAGACATGGAGGCGCAGTACACACTCACTCGAGCTCAGCGTGTTCGTGCTGCCATGTTTCCCGAGACTCTTGTTGAGGGTGAGACACCCGTGGCAGCCGCTCAGAGTGACGCCCCCCAGCAGAGCAATGTGCAGAGATTGGCTGAGCCCTCACAGCTGCTGAAGACCGCCATCGTCCATCTTATCAACTACCAAGACGATGCAGAGCTGGCCACTCGGGCCGTGCCAGAGCTCACCAAGCTTCTTGTGGATGATGATCAGGTAGGCTACACCCACTGGATACTTCTGGAAGGCCATGCCCCCCAGCTACTGCTAGTAGATTTCCCTCTAGTGATGAACACAAGCCTGAATACAGCAGGCTGCCAAATTGCGCTTGGTTTGTCAGAAGCAAAACAACTTTAGCGCTTTAGATTGTTTGCGTTTGTGTCACCGGATTTACATGTATGTGGGCAGATAGGCAAAGTTTGTTTTGGGGTGGCCTTATTTATTCTATACTCATGTAACTCTTACAGGGGACAAAAATCCATTAAAAAATAATTTAAACATTTGGAGAATTTATATTGCATTTAGTAACAGTGTGCATGCATTATCATTTTGGGAATGTGTCCACCCGCAAAATTGTTAGGCTTGCCTCCAGTATGTTGTGCAATTATGAAGCATCCAGCATAACTAAATCACTCACTCCAGTAATTGAGAGTATTTCATTACGCTTCACAGACGCACAGAACTTTGATCCAACTGAGGCGCTAGTCCAAGTGCCTTGTCACTCAAATATCTCTCCCTCACCCTCTCTTTCTGTCCCTGTCTTCCTCAGTGCTGTAATATTTGTCAAGGTCATCTGCTAACTGAACTCATAGTGCTTTTGCCAAAGTAAGAGTTCGTTTGTTCGATACATATGAAATGAATTTCTGCATGACACACAAGTCTTATAGCAGTGTTTATAGCCAGTTAGGCTCCACAGGACTGATAGGACAAAGAGTCTTTCTGGTAAGAAGAAGGCTGGATAGAGAGACAGTCACATATACAGACAGACAGACAGCCATACAGGCAAGCAGACAAACAGCTTGTCTATCCTATAGTAAATTAGTAGCATTGGCTTATGTATAAGTATCGTTTACAGTGCTAAACCTTCTTCACAGTTGTTGGACTGTTTTTTTTCTTCTTCTAACTCAAAACTCTAATAGCGAAAAAACAGAAGCATGTCACTGTGCTCATCAACAGCTGGTGTGTACTGCTGTGATTGTGGAGGGAGAGGAGGTTTGTAGTGGGGAGGCTGGCGCATGCCTGTGAAGAAGCTACACGTTGTAAACTGGATCTGTTTGTGTTTTTAATTGCCGTTGTTATCAAAACACCCAGGCTCATGAATAAATGAAGGCCAGCCCCAAGACCCTCTGTGCTGCTCTAGCCACTGAGCTGTTTTTACTGTGTGCAAGGAGAGAAAATGAATTTTACTGGGGTAAAACCTCTGCAGCTTGTGTTTATATTTTTCTTGTTTGTAATTCTTTGCTTTTCTTTTTACTCATGCAATTCATTAAACATATCCAACCAGTCTTTAAAAATCATACATGAACATTACATTACATATAGCTTTTTTTATTATTAAAAAAATACAGAATTACATACCACATATTATTCATTTTCAAGTCCCAAACAGAGGAAAATCCATTTCCCTTTTATATAGATTCTTCATGTGCATCCATTTCCGGTCCAGTCCCAGATGTCTGTAAAGCTGGTGTGTCATTGTCTTTTTGTAAAAAAGAAAGAAGAAAAGCCCAGAACTGGACTGCTCAGAATAGGGGCTGATGCTAGCAATAGCTAGAGTACTCAAAATAACTGGCGTTGGTGTTGTCATAGATCCAGAACCAGTGATGAAATACACTGTAATGCATTACTACTTCATCGCCAACAATACATGAGAGCTTATGGTATACAGTTATCATGACATTACATGTGTAACGTTAATTGGCACCTGCTAACATACTCACCATTGCTGACAGTTTTGCTTCTGATGCTCATCCACCCAGGTGGTGGTGAACAAGGCGGCTCTGATTGTGAACCAACTGACGAGGAAGGAGGCTTCACGGCGCGTGCTGGTGCAGTCACCCCAGATGGTGGCAGCAGTGGTGAGGGCCATGCAGAGCACAGGCGACCTGGAGACGGCTCGCTGCGCTGCCAGTGTCCTCCACAACCTGTCCCACCAGCGCGAGGGCCTGCTCGCCATATTCAAGTCTGGAGGCATCCCCGCACTTGTGCGCATGCTCAGGTTAGCTGAGAGGTCGGGGTGAGGGTGGACGAGTGAGTGAGCACTGGACAAGGACAGCACACTGTTGGAACTGCTGTTAATGTCGGAAAAAATGTTCAGCGTGCTAGAATACAGATTGGTTTTTTTTATAGTCATTGCGTGTGGGTGTGCAGGTGTTTTGCAGTGATAAAAGCATAGCAAATGACAGACAGGTGAATTCGCATGTTTAAAGACTCGAGTACTGGAAAACAAATCGTGGACTTGACATCAGAGCTTGAAGGATGTCACAGGTGTGACAAAAGATGGCATGACATTCAGGTGACAAAAGATGAGGCTAGATGGAAGAATTGATGGTTTGATGAAAGGAATGAGTGATTAGTTAAATACTAAGTTAAATACTGGGTCATTCTTTAAAATGTTATAGGTCTTTAATATTTATGTATGATTCACTCCTTTAAGATTCTGTTGGGCATGCATAAGCATTGGGCTTCATTGTATCGATGGATGTTTTTTGACACTGGACTGAAACTGGATTATCAACCAGTCAACTAAAATGAACTAAGGTTAATTAATTAAATGTCTGCGTAATTCTTTTCTGTTATAATTATTATTCTAAATACTGTAGCCCCTGACAACCTGCTCCAAAGGCATCCATAATTCTCACCCAATATGTGGACAGCCAATGCGAAATTAACCTGTCTTAATCTAGTTTTTTATTTGATGGATGGAACACGTCTCCCTGAAGTCCTGCCGGTGAAGGCGCGAAGTGTCCGATCAGCACAGAACTTTCTGCCAGCCGTGCCAGCTCCTCCCCCCCCCCCCCCCCCACCTTGCCGTCCCCTGTGCTGTGCCCCAGGAACAGCCTGGGGTGAGACACGCTGCACACACAGCCACTAGCGGTGGCTGGACTCACACCGCACGCCGTGTTCTGTGCTGTCCTCCTGCTACCTTGCTCCGCCTCCTTCCCCAGCACCGTCCACACGGGCCCCAGGCCACCTCATTATAATGCTGCTCCAGTGTTTGCCAGGCATGTCTGCTTTGCAGGGGGATCCATTCTGATGATGAGGGGGAATGTGACTCGGTTATAATTATGAATTATTAAGACCATAAGTACATAAATAATAAGTAATGAATAAAACAATGTACTGTATATGTAACAATCTGTATGGTTTCCCTGACACCACACAGATTGTTAGGCATTATCAAACATCACAAGGATAAAATTAAAGCACTGTAATTTAAAATATCACTTCCCGTTTCTCTGCTTTGCTTTGGCCTCAGCTCCCCAATGGAGTCGGTGTTGTTCTACGCCATCACCACCCTGCACAATCTCCTCCTCCACCAGGAGGGGGCCAAGATGGCTGTGCGTCTGGCTGACGGCCTGCAGAAGATGGTTCCCCTATTGAAGAAGAGCAATCCCAAATTCCTGGCCATCACCACGGATTGCCTGCAGCTCCTGTCCTATGGAAATCAGGAGAGCAAGGTGAGAGTGTGTGTGTGTGTTGTGTGTGTGTGTGTGTGTGTGTGTGTGTGTGTGTGTGTGTGTGTGTGTGTGTGTGTGTGTGTGTGGGGGTGTGTGTGTGTGTGTGGGTGTGGGTGTGTACGTGTGTGTGTCTTGGAGCTTTCTCCAGCAGATTTTTTTCTAGTGTTCTCTGTTCTACTCTTGTGTTTTTTTGAAAGATACTTTCATATAGCCTTTCATGCTATACCAAAGACGCAGAGTCTATCCTATATTCTGCATTTTAACTCAGATTTTGTCTGAGCATGTCACATTGTGTTGAGAACAAAGACAATAAACACCCGTTTTGGGTGTCTCAGTGTGCCATTGCTGTAGATGTATTCTCTACTTCTGTTTGCACTGTAGCTGATCATCCTGGCTAACGGTGGCCCAGAGAGTTTAGTGTCCATCATGAGGAGCTACAACTATGAGAAACTCCTGTGGACCACAAGCAGAGTGCTGAAGGTGCTCTCTGTGTGTCCTAGTAACAAGCCAGCCATCGTGGACGCCGGTGAGCAGACATGTTTACTCGTGTACTCGGGCATGTGTGTGAGTGAGTGAGTGTGTGGGCTTGCAGCTGCTTACTTGCGTCATACGAACATTTTTCTAAGAGGAGTTTGCTGCTAGTCTGTTTGGTGTTGCACACAAAAGTGCTTCCCACTTGCTGATACATTAAAGGTGCATTAAAACAGGACAGCGTTTGTTTCTCTGAAAATTCAAATGTGGCTGAGCAAGTGCTCTTTCATTAGTTGATTATTCGTGCAGAATTTGGTTACAGGCTGGTCTTTCTTTCTCTCTGATTGGCTCTCTTTTTTCCCTTTCTGTCGTCACAAGGGTTGGTATTAGGTTTAGTTCCAGAAGGACATTTTAGAATGTTTCTCCCTTCTTAGCAGGTTGGATCCCTTTCTTTCTGTTTTGCTTTTGAAGACAAATCTCCTTTTTTGGCAGCCTGCTGCTGTGCATTATTCTGCCCCCTCTCCCTCCTTTCAGCAATAAAGAATTCAATTTATCTGCATAGGTTTCAGAATGCATCTCTTTTCGGCACACTGTGGGCGGTGTGTGGAGAAGCCCAGACGCTTATCCTCCCCACTAGGGAGATTTTCAGTACTGCTGGACAGCTTCCTAAGTCCCATTCTGCTCTGCGGCCAACTCTGAGTTCAGTTAACATGGCACCTCTAAAATCCCGGTCCCTGTGTTTGGCAGGGGGCATGCAAGCACTTGGCCAGCACCTTACTGGCCCGAGCCAGCGTCTGGTTCAGAACTGCCTGTGGACACTGAGGAACCTGTCTGATGCTGCCACCAAACAGGTGGGTTGTGTGGTTTTTCTTTTGGTTGTTTTGTTTTTCTGAATGTGGTGGTGGCTGTCTGTGGACTGGGATTGAGTGATAAGCAGCTTCTCATTTCCGTTTACGAAACATGGGGTTTATTTCTGTCTGACCACGGCAAAATGTTATAATTTATTCTCAGACTTCATTTATTCTTTTAGACTTCATTCACTGTGAAAATGAATCAGAGCCAAAAGTAAAAAAAAAATTAAAAATTAAAAGGACCATGTGCAGCTTCCAGTGGATTTATTTATTTATTTTTTGGTGTTGCAACAACTGTTTCAAAAGGTTTTGTGATTACATTAATATGGTTTGTGAAACATCTGGTAGGGAGGGTTATATTTGGCTTACTTTTACAATCACAGTGATCTACACCATCATATAACAATATCGTACCAAAACGGTGCCCTAACACTACGACTGGACAAGTCCAGCAGAAGTACCATCAAACAGGTACTGGACAACTTGTAACTTTACAGTCAAAAGTCAAAAGATAAACATTAGTTCCACAGGGTCCCATGGTAAATAATTTCAGTTAGTTGTTCCTTAGGAAACAGAAAAGGATTCTTTCTTTTCCTCTGTCCATGGAGTTGAGTTGTAATGCCAGTCCATAAACCCATTAATTTTCCCAATCTATATGACACATCTGGAAATCATACTAGTACTCTACAGCCCAGGAGAGAGAGAGCAGCTGCTGTTTTGGATGCACTACATTGGAACAGGGAAGATGTTTTGTGTGTGTGTGTGTGTGTGTGTGTGTGTGTGTGTGTGTGTGTGTGTGTGTGTGTGTGTGTGTGTGTGTGTGTGTGTGTGTGTGTATATATATATGGTATGGCCTACATTTCTCTTCTGAAGCAGAGGATGAGATCTGTATGGCCATGTATGTTGTATTTGAGCACTGAGCAGCAGGTTCCGGGTGAATATAGCACCTGTAATGTCTAATCCTTCTCTTTCCGCACTCTCACTCAGCTAAAGAGGACTGTGTACCACAGCTCCCAAACCACAGTACTCATTTTACATGCAGATCAGCCAGTATTATGTCATTTATGCATGTCCTCTATGTCATGTGCACATTTCTAACCTTATGTAGGAACACAGGCAGTGGAGTCTTCAGGGTAGTTTTAGGGTATTTTTAACTAGTTTAATTGCCATGCTAAACTAATGGCTGAATGTTGTGCTTATTAAAAGCCTGTTTTACCATATGAAACATCCATAATCCATTTTGGATTATAAAACTCTCCACCTGAGATGTCTAGTTTGTACAGAGGGCAGGCTCACATACAGTAGGTTAATGATAAGTCATTATTCAGCAATCCCTGTCAATGTATCCAAAAAATATAATTTGTAATTTTCAAAATAATGCTGAACTCTTCCAAAGTACATATTTAAGAGAACAGCTAGTGTTAAACATGCATATATAAAGAGTTGCATGATAATTAATTAGTTTATTGATATAAAAACACAATTAAAAAAGCTGAGAGTGGAGGAGGCTGATGATGTAGAAGTGAATCGTGGATGTAAAACTGGTTAGCGTGTATGTGTGGCTGTGTACTGGTACATGCCTTGTCCTTGTTAAGGTATTACCATCAATTAAAAATAAACTGCAAGTACAAAAAAGGGACAACCATACAATCCTGGCATTTGCCTAAATCAAAGCAAATTTCAAAGCCCACAGCTCAGGGACAGTGCTAGCAGCAGTGCATGCACAATCAGCCTGGCGATTTTTCACGCTGTACTCTAACAAGCAGTGTTTTTTAAAACTGGTAGACTCAGTCCCTTTTCAGGGAGAAGCTTTGCTGTACTTTAGTTTCAAACAGTCGCGTTCATGTAATTAAGCTTGCTTAGCAGCAAATCAGGTTGGGAAGCTTCATGAGCTTCTGGTGACAATCACAGGGTCAGGCGTTAGCACCCTGTGCTGTGTCTGTTCATTGTCACAGATGCATATTTGATTGGCACTTTATTTTTTGCGGTTTATTTCATTACGATCCTGTAAACCGAATGACTGTGTAAGTCACCATGCTCTTCCATTCCTCTCTTATCTGCTTCTCACTATGTTCTCTGTAATAGTCAACGTGTTTCCTTCTTTATCTCTATTTTTCACAGTTTTGCCCTCAGTGTCACTTTGTTCTGTATATTTAAGTCTCCTGTACTAAGCAGTATTGAGACTCCCAGAAGTGAAGACAATTGGCAGATGGCCAATTTTTTAGTCAAGGATTAATGCATGCATAGGCAAGCCAGGCCTAGACCTGCATCTGCGATGGATATTTCAGAATAATAATAGTAAAGTAATGGCTGCTAAGAGCTTTACACTTGGTTGGAGAAGCCAGTGGTTCTGGCTCAATTTAATTCCAACAAGCTCTCTGCTGTTTTAGTGTCAGGATTTTTCTTTACATTATTGTTCTCATTTTGTGTAATTGCTGTATGATCAAATAAGGAACCTTAATTATGTTTCCTTCTGAGTAGAGAACAGCCGTGAACAGATGTGGAAGTTGGAAGTTCATTAAGAGCCAGTATGTTAAAAAAAAAAAAGAAGCATACTATCGAATCTCCATTATGCTCCACTACTCTGTCTCGGTGTGTGTCATTAGTGTACAGGGCTTGCCTATTACTGGAGATACCTAAGGCTTTCACTGGACAACAGATTTTTACAGAAGGCATGATTCTGAGATAAAATTAGCCAATTTTAATTAAGTTGAAGGTGCTGAGCACGATTTTGACAATAGAAATGCTGACTTGGCTTCCGTTTCTTAGAAATTCACTGTATTTTTATGCATTAGAAAAATTATGAAATAACACATACTGTAACAGAAGTCTTGTCTGTTTGTGACTTTGCTTTGCCTGTCGTTTGTGGACGTGCTCAGGATAATCTCTGACTAGCATCCAACAGTAATCAGCCAACGTAGAAGTGGACCACTTCCCCTGGTATCTTTTCTCAAATGCTGAAATGTCCTGATGAAAGCGTTCGCCGTGCTCATCGCTTACCATGCTGCAGTTTTCAGGGAAAAATTCCAAATGGGAATGAAGGAAATGGATCTTTAAGGACATTGTCGATCCAAGCTTGTGATACACTGACAACATGTCTTTAACCAATTCCAGCCCTGACATTCCCGAGGAAGTTAGTTGACACCAGACGAAATGCATCCCAAGCCTTTTTCTCATCACCCTTAAACAGGTAGCCGAACATCTTGTCTATGAAGACTTGACGGATCTGAGGACCCACAAAAATTCTCTCTTTAATTTTTGCTTCACTGATCTGAGGGAATTTCTCAGACAGGTATTTAAACGCTGATCCATTCCGATCCATGGCTTTTACCAAGTTCTTCATCAAACCAAGTTTGATGTGTAGGGGTGGTAGAAGTATTTTTTTTCCGGTTCTTCCAGTGCTGAATGCTGCACATTCTTCTCTCCAATCTTCAGAGACTTCCTCAGGGGCCAGTCTTTCTTCACATAGTGCAAAGAACGTGCTCTGCTGTCCCGTTCACATAGGAAACAGCAGTACTTTGTATATCCCAGCTGCAGACCCATCAACAGAGTGACTACCTTAAGGTCAGAACAGATATGCCAGCCATACTTGCTGTATTCAAGACAATCCAGCAGCTGCTTCATGTTATCATATGTCTCTTTCATATCCACAATGTGTCTGACTGGAATAGATTTCCATAATGCACCAATACTGCCTTGAGACTCATTTTTGAAGAGTCTATAAACAATCACTATTCTTGTGGGTCATGTTGGATTCCGAGGGCATTCAACAAGCCGTTGACATCAGAGCAGAACACAAGCTTATCTACCTTCTGAAGAAAGGCTTTAACTGCAGATGCCGCTTTCAATACAATCACTCATACTCACTCGTCACTTGTACATTTTCCTGAAGAAGATTCCATTGCTGAAGTCTTGAGCCTAGTAATTCTGATTTGCTCTTGGACAGCTCCAGATCACAAATGAAATCGTTCAGTTCTTCCTGCGTTATTCTGTGTGGCACAGATGATGCACCTTGACTAAAGTCAGGATCAGTTTCCTGACGATTATCCGACGTGAAAGGCCCAGGAAACTCCAGAGTAATTTCGTCTCCATCGTCATCGTCTGAAGGATCATTAGAAACTTCTGTCGGAGGTTTGGGAACAGGAAGTCCTTCGCCATGCGGAACAGGTTGGATAGCAGAAGGTATATTTGGATACGCTATTGCCCACTTCTTCTTCTTTATAATGCCTCAAGAAACAGGAGGCACCATGCAGAAGTAGCAGTCAGTTATGTGATTGCTGGGCTCCCTCCAAACCATCGGAATGGCAGAGGGCATCGACTTTCTTTTTCCATTCATCCACTGTGACAGATTTGTTGCACACATACGACAACATGTGTGTGGGGCCCAGGACTTGCCCTGGTCACCGATCTTGCATTCGAAATACAGATGATATGCCTTCTTCACTTTTGCATTTGAAGCAACGTCCTTCTTCTGATTTCCGAAAGTCACTTCCCCACAAATGTAACAAAAATTGTCCGCAATATTGATACAGTTACGAGGCATTGATACTTGTTGATTGACACTATCTGAATCACTTCAGTAGTGTTTATAAAGCAGCTGAAATAACATTTAACATGACATTTAGCACAAGAAGTAACAGAAATAAATCGTTTGTCCTATGGTGTCTTGCTTTATATATCTCCCTATTGCATAATCTTACGTCAGCGATTGCGTAATCTTACGCCAGACTGTGATGCAATAGACCTTCCTGGGTATGATCATCATGATCTGATACAATATAATGCAATATTTCTCAGTATTTTGAAATATTAAAAATTTTCATCTTATAGCTGGACCTAATACAATGTCTCTTATGGACCACATGGGGTTATCGTTAAAACGAGAGCCAATAACAAATTTTCATGGTTATATCTGCGTTTAGGATGTTGAAATCATTGAGAATTGCACCTTATTAACTCAGACGCATTTTTCTTGTTGTCCACTTATTTGTACCTATAAGTTGGCAAAATAACTGTTTGAGAGGAATTTGATTATAAAAACATATGGAACAAAATGTGTATTAGTTTTGGTGTTACTATTACACCTCCCTGTACCTCACTCCCATCACTCGTTCACTGTCTTTCTGTTTTCCTCCACCCCTCAGGAGGGTCTGGATGGACTTCTCCAGGTACTGGTGAGCCAGCTAAGCTCAGATGACGTGAACATGCTCACGTGTGCCACAGGCATCCTGTCCAACCTCACGTGCAACAACGCACGCAATAAAGCTCTCGTAGCCCAGAGTGGAGGAGTGGAGGCCCTGATCCACGCCGTGTTGCGAGCCGGGGAGAAGGAGGACGTGGCCGAGCCTGCTGTCTGTGCCCTGCGTCACCTCACCAGCCGTCACCCGGATGCAGAGTTGGCCCAGAATGCAGTGCGCCTACACTATGGGATCCCCGCCATCACAAAGCTCCTGGGCCAGCCGCATTACTGGCCTGTTGTCAAGGTGAGCGCGCGCGTGTGTGTGTGTGTGTGTGTGCACGCGCATGTTTTTGTGTACAATTATAAACATGCAAGGTAGTGACAGGATGCACTGCAGCAGTTTTAAAACAATATATCCTTGTTTCTCTGGTCTGAAGTCAGAGGGGCACATGGCTTGTCTCATGGAGCTGGCTGGGATATGCCTATGATGGATATGTGATTTTTGGTTAGATTTTGTCCAGCAGAGGGAAAACCTGCATCAGTTCTAAGTATGACGAGATGAAGAGCTCCCAGCAAAAACACACACACACACACACACACACACACACACACACACACACAGAGAGAGAGAGACAGAGACAGACAGAGACAGACAGACAGATAAGCTATGTCCTCTGCTGCTCACTGGCATACAGAAGAATGACTTTGGACTGCATGCAATGCTGATATACACTAGCTAACAAGCTGAGGCGTTTTGCAGTGATACCCACCAGCTAACAAGCTGAGGTGTTTTGCAGTGATATACACTGGCTAACAAGCTGAGGCATTTTGCAGTGATATACAATGGCTAAAAAGCAGCGCATTTTGACAGACCTTAGTTCTTATTTGACCTCAGAATCAGACATTTGTGGTCCCAGGTATATTCGTGGAATTTGAGGAACAAATTAGCCTTCACATCATGAAAACACTTCTTATGCTTGTAAAGAAACATTTAATTACTGACTTCTGTACTATTATAGACTGTATAGTTAAGATATGAGGTTATTAGGTTTGTTTGTGTGGTTCTTCCAAACAAAAGCACCTTTGTCTGGTAATTCTTATCTTATCTCTGTCTTTTAACGTCAGAAGCAGTGCATGAAGGATTTTTGTAGGTATGCATTAGTTCCAAATGTTTTCTTTGCTACTTCAGTGATGAAGGCCTGTTTCAATATAACATTACTTTAGCCTTTCTTTGTAAGACTGGATGTCAGTCTCTCAAGATGTCTTTCCATTAAAGCTAATTTCCAGTATTTTCTTGGCTCTGTCAGGATCAGAAAGCTTGTATTAAAGTATGTCTCTCTGTGATTGGCTGGTTCCAGGATGGATCCTGCTATTCTCTCAGCAGATGCAGGACTGTGACACGCATGATGTCCTGTTCAGGGTGTGTGTGTGTGTGTGTGTGTGTGTGTGTGTGTCTGTCAGAGAGAGAGAGCGACAGAGAGAGAATGAGCTCTGATCTGTTCTCTACAAGCAAATCAATCTGGAAAACACCTGCCTTTTTTAGTCTTGTGCTCATGCTGACTTGCTCTGTCTATGGTACATCCCAAACCAGGAGAAGAAAAACTAGAGGGCAGCGGTGTCTCAGTGATTAAGGTACTTGACTCGTAATCAGAAGGTTGCTGGTTCAAGTCCCACCACTATCCAGTTGCCACTGTTGGTCCCCTGAACAAGGCCCTTAACCAATTACTCAAGATGTACTCAGTCATGACTGTAAGTCACTTTGGATAAAAGTGTCAGCTAAATACTGTAAATGTAGAGGCTTGTATTCAGGGCTCTATTACAAAGACATTGGTAATAGTATCTTTGAATTAGGTAGGATTTTTATAAAGGGTTGACATTACAATAATTTCTTTATGTTATGATGATCACATATCATATTTAAACATAATTATATTGTTTTTTCATTCACTTCACAAGAGTATTGAGTATAGATGTAAAAGAGTATAGGTGTAAAATATTGCTGGTGATGTACACAAGCATGATGTAAAACAGTAATTATATACAATACATAATATAACATGGAACAAAGAGAACACTGAGGAGTTCAGTGTGTTAAAATGCCATCTAAATTTTGATGGTATGGTTTTGTACCATTTGGTAATCATACATTATATAAAATTTGCTTTGGAATGTCTGGCATTGACACAACTCAATTAAAAACCATTTCCAACTCTGTTTAACCAATATTAGGAATGCTGGAGTGTACAAATTGAAGAGGGTGTGGAGAACACGGAGATTCACTTCACAGAACGCAAACGGAGATTCACGTCACAGTACTGGAGCAGAGCCTCTGAAGCAGGGCCTGTGATTCTCTGGTCCACATTTATCTCTTACTGCAAGTGTCCGGCTGCGGGTTCTGTAATGAGCTGGCATGGGAAGGGCGGAATATCATTGGTTAATGGAGTGTAATGAACACTGTGAGGTGGAATTAATTCTTTGCAGAACATCCCCTGTGTCTAGATGTCTGATTAGTAGGCAAACCAAGGAAGACTTTTCTAATGTTGACAGGGCTGTCAGATACTGTAACTGACAACAGAGGACGTGAAACTTTCAGCAAAACAGCAGACAGGCACAGTCAGGCATGGTTTGTCTATATCAGAAGATTCACATGTGCTGTAATGTTAAAACCTATTCAAAATATGATCCTCATTAAATGCAGCGGTCTTTGACCTGAAAACCTTGATTAAAATATTGTGAAGGAGAATCCCCACTTTTTAAATTATTTTAAATATCGTGTGTGCGTTTTATATTATGCATTATTATTAGTGGCTGTGAAAATTTGTGAATGTCAGAGAGTTGACTCTAAATTTAATTAAAAATTCTATTTAGCCTGCCAGGGATGCTTTCACAGGATGGAGGGTTTGTATGCTTCAGTTGGCTAAGAAACCGACATGACTCAGAATAAATGGAGCTAAGATAAATTGTTCATCCACTGAAGCATATTAAGGTTTCCTGTTAATACCGTCTGGTTATCGAAAAAATACCATTTTCAAATATGGAGTTTAATTTGGCACTATTTCCATGTTACTAAGACTCTGAGAGTTGACGGTGAATTTACAAAGTGAGAATAAAGTGAAGTAAACAAACTTAGACAACTAAAGCAGGGTTATTAAAAATTGTGACTGCTTTTACAGTCCACTACTGCTGTTTCCCCATAGGCCACCGTCGGCTTGATCCGCAACTTGGCACTCTGTCCAGCCAACCAAGCTGCACTGAGGGAGGCTGGAGCCATTCCACGATTGGTTAACCTGCTGCTGAAGGCTCATCAAGACACACAGAGACTTGGCTCTAGTGCCCAGCAAACATACCAGGTCAGTTGTCAGTTCCCTACAGGATAGTTCATCTGTAAAACGCAGGGCCCATTGTATTCTTGTCACAGTGCTTCAATGTCATTAGCATTTTCTGTCTATTACAAGTCAGAATATAATATCAAGTCTATGTTGCACATCAAATACAGTTTATAGAATCAATCACATACTCTGTGTAATGCACTGCCTGTGCTCTTTCAGGTCATCCCCATGACATTTCTTGTCATACACAGTAATGATCCTAACTTAATATGTTATGGCCACTTGGTGCAGTGTGTTCATCTTGTAAATAGGTGCCTTACAATTGCTGTGAAATTTTAGCAGAGGCTGCCAGTGTTTTCAAATTACCATGGAATATATAAACAGATAATTCTAGGTGTCCAAGTCCCCTTAGAGACTAACAGCTTTCTTTACGTGGAGCTATGTGCTATTTAACGCAGTGCTGCTCCCATGTACGGCTGCAGCTGTCAACAGTTCAGTTCTATTTTCATCAACTGGAGCTCAGTAACTAAATAAGTTCGTTGTGAGTTTGACTTGGAACTGGGGAAAATAAAGGAATTATGATTGCTGATTGCTGATGCATCAGTACTGCCAATATCCTTCTCTCCTTCTATCCATGACTTCTGTCATGCCACAGGTCAAACAAACACACAGTGGTATTATTTCCTTCATATGGTTGAAGAAATGGGGAAAATTGAAAATCAAATTGACTTAGTTTTACATAAACAATATATTCTTTTCACTCTGGTTTCTATTACCTCAGAAGGAGCTGTTGAGTTTTGGGTCTTATGTTTGCATCTTTCATTTTGAGATTCTGTTGCTAAGAAGTAATGGAATTGCATCTTTACTGGAAGTCTTTTTTGTGTATATAAGTGCAAGCCCAAAACTTCACACTTTTTCATCAAACCACATCTGATTCTTACATAATGGCACAAGGCCCTGTGATAACTGTTTTATGCAGAAATAAACCCAAATTCACTGCATACCAAAAAGATATAACTTTAATGGGGGCATCCATCATGCAAATGTGTGAGTTATTAAGATGATAACTTTCTATAGATCTACTTAAATACTTTCTATAGCTAACAGAGTTTAAAAAATGGATGGCCCTTATTTAAAAAACAAAAGCAATTGCTTAATTAAAAACTAGGTTACATTAGCTTCACAGTTAAACTTGCCTTAACAGTGTTGTTTTATGCAAGTCTGGAGATTTGGACATGAATTCAGAAAAAATTCCTGGTGAGACTTCCATTACTTGCTAGCCGTTAGACTCTTAGCTCCAGTGCAGAACTAAATAAGCAAATGTCGGATACTCTTGGCTGGTTGACTACATTTGGAGTAAAATTGTGTAAATTCTTTTTTTTTTAATATATATATTTTATTAATATTTTCTTCAAATGAATAGCCTGACCATTTTAAATTTATGTTAAAGTTTTAAATTACACTAGTGAATATTGAGCTACATAGTATGTTAATGTCAGTAATGCTGGCAGTAATGTTCTGGAATTAGGAAAGATTTGTGTTAGATGTTTTTTAGATACAATATTTAATACTGAACTGCTGCTTTCCAACCTTTCAAATAACTATAACTATGGTGAGTGTTTTTCTCCTGTTTGTAGAGATAATTGATTTTGGCCATTGTCTGACTATGTGTAAAATGGCTGAGCTGATTAAATGGCTTGCTAAAGTGAACTGCTCATAGGAAGCTTAGTAAGTCTGTTTAATCAGTCTTGCGTTCAGTTTGAAAGGGTGAAATTGTGTGTGTGTCCCAGCAGACTACAGCTTAAGGTTTTCTGTCCTAGCCTCAAAGAGCCGACCCCTTTAGTCACTTTCTTATGTAGGTCAGAAACCCCAGAAGCCAAGCACAAGCTAAAGACAATTAGCACTCGAGAAAGAGAAGGAAATTCAGCAATATAAAGCACAAGATGTTGGTGTTAGTGGTTGCAATCAGAACATGGTCTTTAACAACTCAGTTCCTTCTCACACTCACTTTCAGTCGCATCTTAATTGGTAGAGAAACAAAAGCCAGTCAAGATCATCTCTCTCTCTCTCTCTCCCCCCCCCCCCCCCCAGGATGGTGTGCGTATGGAGGAGATAGTGGAAGGGTGCACTGGAGCGCTCCACATCCTCGCCAGAGATCCGATCAATAGGGGCGAGATCGCCAGTATGCAGACAATTCCTCTGTTTGTTCAGGTATGACACTCAAGGCCTTGGGAGTGAGTGTGTGTGTTTGTGTGTGTGCGTGCACGTGTGTGTGTGTGTGTGTGTGTGTGTGTGTGTGTGTGTGTGTGTGTGTGTGTGTGTTTGGCACTGAGCTAGTTTAGTTATTTTTCTGTGCAAGCATATTCTTCCTGCTCTTGAAAATGATACATTAATAGTCAAATCAGTTTTAATTCAGAAGTGCTCTTCTGGTATAAATTTCACAAATTAAATTATTGCCAAATAATATGGATATAAACTGTACAACAAACAGGCAAAGTTAATCATCATAATAATAATAGTCATTTTTCATGTTCTTAATACCTCTTTATCTCTCTTTCTCTTCATCCTTTTTTCTTTCACTCCCTCCCTTCCTGTCTTCTCTCCCTCTATCTCTTCTTCTCTTCTTTCCCTGTCCCAGCTCTTGTACTCATATGTGGAGAATGTGAAGCGAGTGTCTGCCGGCGTGCTGTGTGAGCTGGCCCTGGATAAGCACTCTGCAGAGATGATTGACGCTGAGGGAGCTGCCGCTCCTCTCATGGAGCTCCTCCACTCACCCAACGAGGGCATCGGTGAGTGCCATTATCACGGCATCACAAACAAGGGCGTTGGTGACTGCCATTATCATACAACCACTGACAAGGGCATTGTTGAATGCCAGTAGGAGCCAGTGTTATGTGTGTAGTTTTCTTTGTAGAGCTGTGAAAATATCACCTTAAACCACTAGGGGGTGAGCTGCATTAAGTGATGGGTCAGGTGACAGGTCACGTGTCACACTCATGAGCAGGACGGGGCACAATAGGATTGGGTGGCCGGAACATGTGGCTCTTACAGCTCCCATAGGACTTTGAAGGAAACTGCTTTGCTTGTATTTACCACAGTGCCAATATCACAGCACAACTAAAGTATATGTATCTGCCATAGCACCTCTCCGACTATATTCTTGTAGACTCAGCCAAAGGTGAACAACGGCATATAGGGGCACATAGGGATCTCCTCTCTGTAAGGCACTGATATTAAAACCTGCCGGGGTAGATAAACAGGTGATTTGATGTGCTCCTTGGCCCTGAGTCTGAGAGGTGGTTCAGAAAACATTATCAGCCTGCAAAAGTGTGTCAAAGAGGCAGGATGGAAAGCAGTGACATCCAGAGACGAAGGGACGAAGTGGGTGACTAATGGATTTACTGAGTCAGACATGGCCAGGGGTAAAGATCCTCAGGGAAGACCCAGTGCTGAATTGTTTGTGTTTCATGATTCACATAAAAGTGCTGGCACATACTGTCCCTGTAAACAGGAGTCAGCACATACAGTGCATCATTGATGGGTGTAGGTATCAATATTTAGTGGTTCTTGATGCCAGGCATGGGTTTTTTATATGCCACTTTGATCTGTAGATATCAATACTCCCATTTGCAGCATTCTACAGTGCCCATGAGAATGTTATCGCCAACCTTGGCAAGCTACAAAGGCTATGCAAAAATGCCCTGTCTGTTTATCAGCTAGAAACGCTGCAGTAATGCATGGTTATTTTCGGTGTCCTGGTTGCATCTGTTATTCCTGCATGTGCTTAACATGCTCTGTTCTCCTCAGCCACCTACGCCGCTGCCGTGCTCTTCCGAATCTCGGAGGACAAGAGCTCGGACTACAGGAAGCGTGTGTCAGTGGAGCTCACCCACTCACTCTTCAAACACGACCCAGCCGCATGGGAAATGGTGAGCCAAGTGGCACGCATGTAGCTCAGGCTTCTCCTCTCGCCTACACACACCAGAGGGATCCTCTCGCCTACACACACCTACACACATCAGAGGGATCCTCGCGCCTCCGCACACCAGAGGGATCCTCTAACCTACACACACCAGAGGGATCCTCTCAGCTGACCTGGAGCAGAACTTTGTTCATCTACCAACCTGAACCATGCCTTTACAAGCTCTGCATCACATGTTAAAATGCTTCTCACCGATGTGTGTGTTAATTGGATGTAAAAGCTGACTATTGATACGAAAGCATCCTTGGATATGAGAAATATGCACTAATTGAGTCTAAATAATTTTTATTAATAATAATAATAATAATAATAATAATAATAATAATAATAATAATAATAATAATAATAATAATAATACTAGACGCATGCACAGGATTGCTGTTGCAATAGTGTGCTAATATAGCTAACATTGCATTTGTTAATATTATTCTAGAAAAAAATGGGTATTCAGTTCTAATATGTTTTGCTTGGTTGAAGGTTGGTAGTACTTTTAATATAAATTATGTTATAAAATGCCAGTACATTCACTGTTATATTTTGCTCATGGCTACTGCCTGATAAGCAAAGAGTTCAGTGTTCGGAATTCAAAATAATTCGGTGTTTCTTTGTTGTTGTTGTTGTTGTTACTTTGCCTAATTATAGACTAAAAGTTATTCCTGAAGTATCAGTTAATGCAACAGGTACAAGAAGAAATTTTTTTTTAAAACATGTTATTTTTAAATGCATTGATGAAGTCCATGGATCCATACGACTCAGATTAATTGGATAAGCAGTGCTGATCTAGGGTCAGTGTTCTTTGATAATTAACTTAGTCACATGGTAAGGTGAGGTAAGGTGAAAACATGCAAGTCAATGCTTTAAAAATGTAATGTGGAGGTTGTTACGAGCAGAAGCAACTTTGTATTGGGGGAAAAATTTTCCATTTGCAAAAAACTCAATATGAAAGAAGAAGCTTCAACTTGATTAAAGACGATGTGTGGGATCTTCACATGAGAATTATTATCACTGCTCGACCAATGTGGAACGAGAATTATGATGAGTGCTCGACCAATGTGGAACGAGAATTATGATGAGTGCTCGACCAATGTGGAACGAGAATTATGATGAGTGCTCGACCAATGTGGAACGAGAATTATGATGAGTGTTCGACCAATGTGGAACGAGAATTATGATGAGTGCTCGACCAATGTGGAACGAGAATTATGATGAGTGCTCGACCAATGTGGAACGAAGAACGTGGTTCTCCTTTGATACTGCCATTTTCTTTTGCCTTTGAATTGCCTTTTGAAGACCATACATTAATTTATTTGCCATTTCATCGCTGAATTACTTCTGTATTAGGCTATCAGTCTTTGGAATTAAAGGTTTACATTTGTGAAAAACCACTCAACTGTGAAAGGAAGTCAGACTTACCTAGTGTTTCCGCAACGTTTCAATTCATATTCTCTGAAAAAAGAAAAAAGATTCTTAAGAAGGGAGCGTGTCTAAGAATTCTCTCTGTCATTCTAATGAAAACTGGATTATTTTATCTGCAGAATGATACTTCACATGGAGAGTATTTAGCAGTGCACTTGAGAGTGTATGTCTGTGAATGTGTGTGTGTGTGTGTGTGTGTGTTTTTCTGTCTCTGTGTGTGTGTGTGTGTGTGTGCTTTTCTGTCTCTCTTTATATGTGTGTGTGTTTTTCTGTCTCTCTATGTGTGTGTGTGTGTGTGTGTTTCTGTCTCTGTGTGTGTGTGTGTGTGTGTGTGTGTGTGTGTGTGTGTGTGTGTGTGTGTGTGTCTTTCTGATATTCATGTCTTCTTTCTCTCTCCTCCAGGCGCACAATGCAATTCCACTCGACCCTGGTTACACGCGGGATGGTAAGTGCAGAGCGGCATGCCACAGAATGTGCATGTACTACACCATTTGGCAGACTTTATTTTTGCAGAGCAACTTAAAGAAATGAAAACAGCAACCCCAAACATCCCCAACACACTGTACTTGCACCGCTCATTTGTGGGGAGCAGTACACATCATAAAGGCAAAGGCTTTTTGCTGGCAGACAGACTCTGGGAAGGACAGGATGCTGTACATCCTCCCATGGTGTTACTCCGCACTGTAGGCAATGCAGGAACACATAGAATGCTGCAGCTGTAGACAGAAGCACCGGTGCTTGTGTTTACCTGCAGAGTTGGGGGGTGTCTGTGGTGGAGAAAGAGATGAAATCCATGTTGATTACAAGTCTGAGCTGCTTAATGCCATGGCGTTCAGTCTGCCTTCCCAGATTAACACTGCTTTGTGTGTACACGAGGTGCTCACAAAGAAAATGCCCGGTATCACTGCAGTGCACACGCCAACACCCACACACATGCACACACTGCACATGGCAAAAGCATCTTTTATTGTGCTGTTGTTTAGGAGACCCACTGTATGTGTACCCTGTCCTGTACTGACGGTAATGCGGGTAGACATTTCTGCCCTTCACCCACCATTCCTGCCTCTCATTCAGATACATTATTTCCTGCAGGCATAGACACGGTGCTCCTACACACACAGTCACTCACACACACATGCACGGACTCACACAAAACACGTGTGTGCCCTCAGCCAGTGCTTTTGTTAAACTGATTCACAAAGCATTGCGCTCTCTCTCTCTCACACACGCACACACACACACACACATTTTCTCTGTCTGTATTTGGAGACATATTTTCAACGTGTGAAGATGAGGGCTCTATTCTGAGTGCTCTGCTCTCTCCTGTGTATCAGAGAGTAGGGGACAGAGTGCTGCCGGATGCTTAATAGACTTGGCCAGAGTCCACTTGACACAGCTCCTATGTGTCTGCACTGTGCCCTCAGGGGCAGAGAAATGTATGTGTGCGTGAGTGTGTGCATGTGTGTGTATGAATGTGAGAGCAAGTGTGAGTATGAATCAGTCGATTTGAAAAAGTCTTAATGTGAAATCCCCTTGGGTCATATTTCCATGGCATTTCCATTTCCATTAACAGCCATCTATCACTGTTAGCTTCTCTGTCACTGCTCTCTCTCTCTCCTTCTATCTCTAAGTCTGCCCTTTTCCATTTTTCCACAGGTTGCATTAAACAGTAGTTCTCCTTTTGCTCAAATTTTTCCCGTATATTTCTACTCCACCTATTATAATAAAATCATTCTCATAATAAAATGTTGGAATTAGTCAAGCTCACATCTCTCTCCTCCCACATTCTCTGTGCCAGACTTGTGACACCAGTGTGATAGTCTTTTCATCCTCAGCACTTCTTCCTTAATCACTCCTCACACACCAAAGCCCTCTGAGCTGAACGGTCTTCACATTTAATTGAATTCAAAATTGCAGTTAGCAGTATGGGTTCCTGTTAGATATGCATTCACTTTAAAAAGAAATGCACATCAAACAGTTCCCCTTGAAAGAAAAGATGTGAAGTATTTGGAAATGTATATGAAATTTTTTTTTTTTGCTTTGCCAGTATCATAATTTACATATGAAAGGACTGTGTCTTGCCCCTCCAGGTGAGTTTCACATGTCGACAGGCCATTACGCATCAGTCCACTCTCTTTTAATATACCTGAGCTTTACTAATGTACCATACAGTACCATACAGCAACAGGGTGGTATTCAGCACAGCCTGTTTTACTATTTTCCTCTCTATCTGTGTCCCCCTCTCTTCCTCTGTAGATTTAGAGGGTGCATACCCTCCATATGGCTACCCTGACATACCCATGGATGGTCTCCCTCTTGAACCAGAGATACATGAGCGCTACATACCAGAGATGACCTATGACCCTCGACAGGTCTATCCAGAGCCACTTTAATACCACACCAATGCAGGTTAGCCTACAGGAAACTATTGTGTGTATTTTCCTATACAAAGAAGAGCACAACTGCACACACATTCAGGCACATAATTTTATATTAGGTAGAACTGCATCTGTATCAGTTTATAAAAACCTTTAGTCCCATAGGTAAAATCTCTCACTGTCCAGAATGCTCTACTCTGTTAGAATCCTGCTCATATGGTACACTGTGTAGAACGATTCCCAGTTTCTAGAATGGTGCGTAAGCTGCTGTACAAGGAGCAGGAGTAGATTTGATCTGAACCTCAAATAGCCACTGAATTTTTTTACCCCACCCTCAGGGACAGAATCCTGTCTTGGTGCACTAGTTTCACTGAAGTTATTAAAAATAAATATGTACCTTTTACATGGTTGCTGTAATATCCTGGCTTGTCAGTACATAGTGCATACATACCAAATAGAAATATTTGATACATTATCAACAAATGACCAGTGATTAATTTCCCTCAGTTACGAGACACTTATTCTCTTATGCGTATTAACATGGACTAAAAAAACACAACTTGATGCTACTGATAGCTAGTCATCTTGAACATTTTATATTGAGTTCATTTTCAAAAGAAGCCTAAGCTACAATACTTGTAATCAGCAACGTTCATTATAGTAAGTTTTCTAACGTTGCAGTTCTTTTCCTACATTACTAATACAATGTTTCCACCTAGTGGATTCATTGTGAACTACAATATACATTACTTGTGTAACTAGCGATCCTCCTACACAAGAATATCTCATGAAGCAGGATTTATTGCTTAGCCAGTCAAATTCTGGCTTAGTTTGACCGAACCCTGGACTTTGTGTTTCACTGTACTGGACTTATTATCTGGCTACATCATAAAGGCAGCTTGTGCTGCACACTTCACCTGTATCAGGACCAGGTTAAGTTCAGCATAAAGAAACAAAGGATTCTTAACAGCTCTTAGCTGTTAGCTTCCCTGCTGTCTCCATGTGCTCTGTGGAAATGTAGAGGCCATCCTTTAAAATTCTGTACACGTCAGGATTAAAAACTGTGAGACAAGCACTTTAGAGATTGCTAAAAATTCTGCCGAAGGTAACCCAGCGCCCCACCTCCGGTGTGCCCGACACCCAGTCATCAATTCTTAATTTGTTATTTATTGCTGGATGGTATCTTTCTAATTTAATCTTTAAACTGCCGGGGTTGCAGCTAAAGATTAATTATACAAATAATATGAATATAATTTCTGTTTAGACATAAATTGAGTTCAATATATGGTTTGAGCAAAAAAGTAAACCGATGAACTCGACATGTTTTACTGTATTGGCTCTCAGGTTTTGGCGAAAGACTTCAGACTTTTATGTGCACATGTGCAGGGATTAACATCTTGAGCATTTAAGCCTGTACTTTTTAGGTTTTGTGAGCCCAAAACTTGTTCAGGCACCCTGTCTAAACTAAACATGCTTTATGAGACAGGTCCGTGATGACTGTGTTTACTAATTCATGGACATTATGCTCTTGCGACTTAGATCCAGTGAGTGAACTGGAGGATGACTGACAAAAGACCAGGAGGCAGGGCTTAAGGGCAGGAGTCACTCAACAGTGTGGCATTTCTACAAAACAGGGTTTGGCCATACCCGTGAAGAGCATAGAGATGGATAAACCTCCTTTGCTTCAGTTCACCACCAGTCTGTGTACATGTGATGTGAACTCAAAACACACAAATGGCTTTTTTTGTTTGTTTGTTTGTTTGGTTGGTTGTTTTTTTTTGTTTGTTTGTTTGTTTGTTTATTATCTTGTGCAACTAACAGAGCTGAAAAGCCTAGAATTAATGGGATAAGCATGTATTCATAATGTTTCAATTTTGTACTTGGTAAAATTGCTTGACAGATGACATCCATAACATAAAGTCTTAGAAATGTAGCATAGTTAGTTAGCCATTTAGCGCTGGTATAGCTCTCCAGCTTCCCTGGGAGTTCTTCAAGTCTGCATCTCTGAGTCAGATTATCAGGGACTGTTCAAACTGTGGAAAAGCAAATCAGTGTTCTATACAACAATAACATCAGTATATTTCATTAATTCATTATTTGATTATTCAACTACTAACCTCTTCTTTATCAGAAACTATAGATCTGATTGTAGTTTCATGTTTTTAGTTTTTGTTTGTTTGGTTTTGGTTTGTCTGTTTGTTTGTTTCTCTCTGTCTGTTTGTTTCAGCCTTCCTCTTTTAGCTTCCAAACCATTTTGGCCTTTGTTTTCTTCACATAAAAATCAGTAAAATCATGTTTATCTAAAGTAACAACCCTGAGAAGGGAAGATGTACATTAATATGTACTTAATACACATGATCCAAAACCAACTAACCTAATCTCCTCTCATTCCCTTTCTGTCTCTCTCATGCATACACATGTACACACAGTAACAGCAGTCATACCTACATTTTTTATGTCTGTTTTAATATACAGTATATGAAATTTCTGTTATTCCTCTCTCCCCCTCCATGTATAACATGCAGAATTGGGTGAAACACTGATCATTGGTAAATTCAATGATTGTGATGATAAAATGTGAATCATTTTTGTATGTCCTAAATGCTTTGAAGAGTAAGACTCAGTATATG
The DNA here is from genome assembly GCF_041902795.1 of Electrophorus electricus. NCBI lineage: Eukaryota > Metazoa > Chordata > Actinopteri > Gymnotiformes > Gymnotidae > Electrophorus > Electrophorus electricus. The sequence goes on along the minus strand of NC_137498.1, from coordinate 41,582,387 downwards.
TAATGTGCAACAAGACTTTATGTTTGGGAGCAGGAATGCTTGCAAAAGTCAAAAAACGTAAATCACTAAGGGAAAGAGTAAATCCGCCAAAGAGATTTATTTTGTGCTGATAATCATACAGGTATACATGCCATGTCCATCGCACTGCTTTAAATGTTGGTATATGACGTAGCTATTTGCCGGAATGAAAGCTATGTACTTGTCTGAAAGGTTACACAAGATATATCATTGCAGCTGAACTGACAGTTATGACAGATCCATCTCAATCTACTTACAACACAGTGGAACCATGAAACACACTTATAGGACAAATAAAAAAATGTTTAAAATAAATGTGAAACATTTTTTTACATTTTCTGTCAAAAATAAATTTAAATTAACATCAATTTCAGCATAATTTGTTGTTTTAGAGATGGGACATTTCCTGATTTGTGGATCTGTAACTGACATAGTGTGAGCAGGTCAGACGTTTACTGTGTGGCCCAGAAAAAAATTGATAAAACTTAATACAAACAACCTTACTAAGATATTGTCATACAACGTGTTTCTAATACGTTCCAAAATTTTGGTCTGTCATAATAGACATTTGGAGCTGCAGTTGATAAATAACCTGGAATTACCCTTTGAAGTTCCTTTCAAATTTATAAGAATTACAGATATTTTTTTTTTCATGTAATGTCAAAGGTTTTATACTGTTGTAAAACATTTACAATAAAGAGTCATTGATGTATGGATGGACATCAACACATTTATATTACATATTGTATAGGTGATCTGTTAAAATGATATGGTCGGGCTAAAGTTGGGGCAGTGTTTGAAAAATTTAAATTCAAGATAAAGGTGTCACTTTGTGCCCACTATTGCTCACAGGCTTGTAAAGTACCACTTTTGCAGTAGATGTTTGTGAGGGCTGTGCTTCATCGCTTGTTAAAATATGGATGGTGGCTTATCAGCATTGCTGAGGCCCAGTTAGACTGCAAGATGAGGTGTGTGCAGTCTTCCAGCTGTCATTAACAAAAGAACTCAGCAATTCCTGATAATAATCAGTAACAGGATTGAAGTTAAATGTATCTTAAGTATTTCAGTTTAATTTCAGTCGATTCAGCCAACAATCAACATTTAGACCAATAAAAGACATTTAATGATGCCTTTTTATTTTTTCATTAATTAGCATTTAGAATTTCATATATATATATATATATATATATATATATATATATATATATATATATATATATATATATATATATATATATATATATATATATATATATATATATAAACTGATGTTTATGTCCCAATACTGGTGAATAGATACCCACATGGCAAAAGATATTTCATCGTTATGGTGATGCAAAAGAATAAGGGTCCCCTTCAGTATTACAAAATAGTTAATGCCTATTCCTTGTTCCAGTTGGAATAGGGCTGTTCTGAAGTAAGTGGTAAGTTTACTGCATCATGTGTAATGAAAACCCATGAGCACTTTCCCATCTGTGAGGAAGACAAAGCATAAGGGGATAAAAAGGCGATGGGTATATATGTGTAATAATACACATTTTTAAAGGACAGTTTTAGTTTTCTTTTTTTTCTTTCTTCATGAAATAAAAAAAATTATATTAACTACAATGATCTGTCATGTCTTACTGGATGTTGCTTTCTTTTACTTATTCTTGTGTATGTGTTTTAAAGTCATGTGAGAGCTTTTTTGCTTGTAGAAAACTTCTCTTTGTAAAGCTAAAACATTTGGATTCTGGTTCAGACTAAATTGTTTCTAATGTAAACTTAGAAACATACATGTCCAATTACATGAAACACCCACGTACCAGTCAGACTGAACAACCAGAACAGCACAATGTTCTTTAAAGTTCTTATTGTTAAATCTGAATTTCCTTGTTTATTTTGATGCTTGGAGTTTGAGGACTGTTCGGTTTTCTACTGCAGTAATCAGGTACCAGACAGGATGTTTTCCACAGAACCCGCACCCCCTACTGATGAAGGTTCCGGTTTCAGGACCATTAGCGCCTGTTCATGTTTTGCAAATGCTGGCCAGTATTCTGCTCTGTACAGAGCCACATGAGCCAGTGATGATCTTGTAGATCTTTATCTTGAGAAGGACTGGAATCTCAGAGCCGATATGGCTCTACCTCAGCCACGCAGCGCTGACTCGTGCACAGGCATGCAGGAGGGTGTCACCATCTGTGCAGACCAAGTTATTGGAACTAGTTGGATTTGAGGTATTTCCTGGTAATATGGATACTACCATCCATCTGCAGCCCACATTCCATCTACTCCGTCTTCTTGATGTTCTGTTACATTTCATTTTCTTGCACCCAGGCATTCCCATGTTTCACTTGTTCAAGGTGCTAGTGCCCCTCATTAGCCAGTAAGAGGTCAACATAGAGAACTGACCACCAACGTGGCATTTGGGCTCCAGTGGTCACCATGTCCATGCTAAAGATGAACAGACAGGGCAAGAGTGTTGATTCTCTGGTGGTCACCAGCTGAAATAGCATTGTTTTTCTTTCAGCTTGTTGCATGCCTGCAGTGTCTACTCAGAGGTAAGCAATGATGTAGAAACAGGAAGTTTTGATTTCAGATGTCATGTGTTGTAGTGTTGCGATACTCTAAAAGTGCAATGTAAGGATCAACATTGCTGCGCTATGACCTGTTCAACAGGCTCTTAATTGTCTGCACTGTTCTCTCCACTTGTCCTTTTGATTGTAGATTGTTTGGGCTGGATGCCACATGTTTAAGCTCCTGGTTTTCTGCAAAGGCCTTAATTACCTCACTCGCATTCTATGGGCCATTGTCATGTATGACAAAGTCTGCATTGCCATGCCCAGCATTGTTGACCCCTCGACCAGTTGCTTTCTGAAAATCAGCTTTCTGATTTCTGGGTACTTTGAGAAGTGGTCTGTACAGAGCAGAAACTCTCATCCACTGTAATGAAACACATAACCTTCTCCCATGATTGTCCTACTAGTGTGTATGAGAATAGTGGATCTATTGGATTGTTGTGTTGGTGCTTTTTGCATTTGGCACATCAAGATACAATTTCTTCAATTTGAATAGTCATTCCTGGCCTGTAGAGAACGTCTCTTGCTCCAGCTTTATACGTGACCATTCCCAGGTATGACTCATGTATTTTGCTTAGAATTTTTTGCCTGAGTTGTTTTGGGACAGTAACCTATTTAGCTTTGAACAGCAGTCACCTGAATAACTAATCTCCTCTCTGAAAGTCCAGGAAGGCTATCTTATTTTTGGCACTGCACCCCTTCTCCTTGGGCATCCTTACAGACCTTACAGGTCTCATCAAGATTGATTAGCCAATTCTGGTTGGTTTCTAATGCTGAAAAAAACATTTGGTATAGAGGTTACACTTTCTAGCACAGTCAGCAGTGGATAGTGTTCCTTATTTAGTGTTTGGTTTAAATCTTTTAGGTCCATGCAAATGTGAATCTTTTTTGGTATGATTACAGTGATCATGCTGTGGACCCATTAATTCAGCTCTGTCTTTGTTGTGATGACTCTGATTAGATCTACTCAGTATAATGCATCATCAATGACTCTGTCCCTGAGAGCAACTGGAATCTTCTATGGAGGATGTACAACAGGCTTCATTGTGCTATCAATCTGTATGTGGTGCTGTCCACCCTAATCCAGAAAATTAATCAGCAAAGTTCTTTTGAATGTCCTTATCTTTCCCAATATCATACAGGCTCTTCACCAGACCTAGCTAATACTGATATCAGTATCAGTATACAGTGTCTTGCTGTATGAGTTCATATTCAATCTTGTATTTTTGTCCTTTGTTTTCACATATCCCATAAGATGAATGTTGTCAGACATTATGTTGTACCCTGCAACACTGTCAAGCTTGAATGTCACATTCCTCTCAGATTTTCTGAGAATTTCATCATGTTTCTCATCTGAAGTGTTAACAGCTCTAATGCATTTCTCTTGATCTATTCCAATTTTGTCAGTAAATGTCAACTTTCACTCTGCTAAACTCTGTGCATCTTGTAGCTCTGTGACTTGCACATTTTTGCGAAATGATTTTTCTTGTGGCATGAACACTAGACATCATGCCATGACTTCTTGTGGCATGACCATTGGATAATTCTTCACTTTATAGTTGTAGCCACATCTACTATAGTTTGCGCATTTTCCTTCTTGTTTTGTCATACTTCTTTCACTTGAGTCAGGAAATTGTGCACTTACACTTCTCACATGCTCGACAAATATCACTTTTTGCACTGTGAGGTCTGTCTCCCTCACTAACCCATCTCTCATTGGTCATTCTTCATGCCACACAGTTCTTTCATGTACTAAGGAATCATGAAATTCTCAAAACTCACTGTCCTTTGCACATGTCTGTGTAAAGAACATATGGCACGTGTATGATGTTTTTTTTAGGATCCCAATATTTTTTAAACTTTTGCCTTAGCACTGCAATTTTGCTCTTCTCTCCCTTTCCTGGAATTGCAGTGACACATTGCACAGTCACAAACTTCTGTTATTCTGCTAACAGTGGAAAATTCAACATGCTGAATCCAGCTTTTCCAATTTTCAGAAAGATTGTCTTGCAGGCTCAAATCTGATTGTGGATGTAACTGTGCCATCCTCCTGTCTCTTTATTTTCTGTTATATTAATTCTGACACCATGTTATGTTTGATAAAATCAGATGGACAACTTATAAACAACTTATTTATAAGTGGACCAATTATAAACAGATTTTATTTTACTGCAGGCAGTATTTCTATCAACACATATTTACCATGACATCACTTCCTCCATCAACTACGGATACTCTAGAGAGACATGCAGAGCCATTGCATATACATGAAACACCTCTGCAACAAACTGGCACAAGAAGGGTGGCAACCCTGAAATTCTATGACCCTGATCAATAGGTGAAAGTGAAGCTGAATCATGAAAATGTTGACCATCTGGCCTGCCTAGAGTAGGTACTTCAGGTTCTTATACTCAGTTACTACCAAAAATGGATGCTGTGCATGCTCTATCTAATGCCCCAATTCTACAAAAACCAGCTTGATGGCCAAGAGCTCCCAGTCTCCCATATAATTCCTCTTGGCAGGGGACAGCTTATTTGAGAAATAGGTCATTGGTTTATGCTTGGCACAGATTGCAGAGCGCTGGGACAATACCATTCCCACTCAATGTTTGAGGCATCTACCTATACAACAAATGGTCTGGAGGGATTGGTGTGCTGCAGGATAAGGGCAGTGGTAAAAGCCTCTTCATAGACTCTAAAAGCATCCTCTGCTGCTGGGGTCCATTTCAACTGGATTTTTTTTCACTGCAGATGGACTTAGAGCTAAAGGTCCTGATGAAATGCCTATAAAAGTTGGAGAAGCCCAGAAAGTACTCCATGTCATGGCATGTCTGCCGCCTGGGCCTCTGAGTTACCGCCTCCACCTTGCTAGTCTGCGTGTGTACGCATATCTCAGTAATGAGGTAGCCTGGGAAGCCGACTCACTTCTCAAGCTGACAGTACAGACAGTTTTCCATGGGAGTGCAGAGGTCCCTGTGTACATTGAGGATGCGTTGGTCCAGGAATGTGGAATAGAACAAAATGTCAATGTAAGTGACAACGGGTTTACCCAGTAACTCCCATTAGACCTTGTTTATGAACGCATGAAAGATGGAAGATGCCATAGCTAGCTAGGCCATATGGTAAAACAAGGTGCTTGTAGTATCCGGAACCATGATAAAACATGTCACCTTCCTTATTATTAGTAGATATTAGTAATGTAACATGTAATCAAAACTTACTGGTACAAATTACTCACAAGGTCAAGGTAAATTCATCAAATTATGAAACCATTTATCTTTTTTGGTGACTTTTTTGCTGAAATAATATATGAAATTTTCCTTAGAAAATTCCTTAGAAATTTCTAAGGATTACAGAATATGTAAAACAAAATACATGCATTTTCTTTATCCCCCCTGCACACATTCTTGCTTACCCATTTACCCTTTCTGTATTACTTCTATATATATATGATTGGCCCTCGCCCATCTTGTCTCCTTGGTTACCCTGTCTCGACCCTTTGTTTTGTGTTAGTTCCATTCCTTAGATTCATCTTCTCTGTTTCTGTTCTGGTCCTTGTTTTGGTTTTCACTGTTTTTATTAGTTACTTGTTGGCGCTCATCAGTCTGTATATTTAAACCCTGTGTTTTTCCCTGTTAGTTTGCTAATCTTTGATAATCAATGCCTCCGTGTCCTTAGTTGAATATAGTGAGCCCTGTCAAGTTTTTGTTGCCTGTGTTATTGTTCTAGCTGTGTTCCATGTTGTACATTTCTATTTAGCCACTTTAGTTATTGTCCTGGTTATCGTGTTTTACTTTCTGCTTGTCTCATGTTTCCTGGATCCCTCCATGTTGGTAAATTGACCCTGGACTGTGACTACAAGTCTGATTATGGACTTACCCTTAATAAATCTCTCTCTTCTCGGCATATGCATCCGCCTCGTGATCACTCCACCGTACAATATATTGATAAATATAAGCATATATAAACACGTAAATCATTTCAAAATAAAGAAATGTATATATTGATTTATAGATAATTACAGCAATTTGCTGCAGTATTAGTTTAGTGGCAGCTATACTGCCATGATTTCTCCAGCAAAAGGGCATAACTTTTTTGTGCATCATCCTGTAAAACCTATACCAGCAATATTAACACAATAGCACCACTTAATGGATTTAATGTTACCTGTAAAATCTATTTTTAGAGATACTGAAATAAAATTTAAAAATAGTAAATAAAGTGTCACTTAAATCCTGTTAATTTTACTGTTATATGCCAGGATAAACTTGATTTTAAAAGCCAAAACAACAAAAACACATTAGTCATTTGTCACACAAGGCCCTCTTACTTATACAAAATGGATCACGGATCATGAATACTGCTGCATATCCCATGTGAACTGTATCACTATGTTTACTTCAGAACTTTAACCACCGATGAACCATCTTGTCTTACTTTTTGTGAAGCAAACCTTAAAAATTATTTTCTTCTGCTTAGGTTAGAGTGTCGAGTGCTGCTTCTTCTGACATGATGCTGCTGCTTATAAAATCCATCAATGATACATCACTTCTGTAAACAAGATAGAAACTAATATATTTTTACATGCTCTTGAAAAGGTCATTAATATACAAATTAATAAAATGCATTTTTTGAAAATTCACTGAGGACTCGACGACCAACAGTGACTATCATCAATGTAGCAAAATATAACAAAAAACAATTGTAGTTAGCTAGCTAGACTAACAAATCCTACAACACTGTCTGGTAGAGTGGCATGGAGAGATCTTAGTAACACTATTCATGATAGGATTAGCAATGTTGATATTTTAGTGTGCCCAGCAGTCTCCTCTGCGGGAAGGGACTTTGGAGACGGGACTGGAGCGCAGGAAGGCGAGTAACCTGGTAAATGTACTCGTGAATTTTCAACCTTAAATTCTCTCTCTTCCTAGTCTTACATAATACAGCTTTAAGCGTTGTCTCTTAAGTTACTGAACTGGTTACTACATTTAATGCTAAATGAATAAAATAAAAAAGATAGATACATTAGATACATTATGTAGCAGATGTAATATTTTAAAAGTTTCGTTCTTACCTGTCATTTGCTCAAATGGCGATATCGGTACTTCTCACTTGGCTGAAGCTCTGAGTGCATGCATGCATTAGTATCTCCCATCAGAGACATGCTATAAGGGTGAAGACAGCTATCCTGAACACTTTACCAAACGTTTGAGAAGATGGGAGCATGCCACAACTTGGTCAAAACTCTTAGGATTTTATTCTGACATTGGAAATTTGTGTGTGACTGTGAAATCTCTTGAAAAGTTGTGTGGCCTTAGGCCAGCATTAGTCTGAATCATTGTTTTTGTTGACTTCTAAGTGACATGGTTAACACATCTGGGTCAGTGTGTCTAGCTAGCACATGATATCCTGTGATGGATGAAAGACGGGTGCAACATGGTGTTGTACCTGTCCCCGAATTAAGAAGCCATTTCAAAACACAAAAAATATAAGACCATGAGACGCTAATGATCAGTAAAATAATTCTCAAATTAATTCTCTTATGTGTGCAGGGGGGTGTCATATAGTGAATAAATCATGTAAAAACATAAATGTCTTCAATAGGCTATGCAGAGAGTGAGAAAGATGATTACCAAGAGTTGTTCCACTCATTATTTTCGAACCAGCGACAATGGAAGGACAATTGACAGTGGCATCGTCTGTTGGCCCAACCCTAGTATGGGTGGCTTAGGTGTTGGTATCTCAACTTCTCAAGTGCCATTTTATTTCTCATTCCAGTCTAGAAAGTCCGGATTCCCCCCTTTGGTCATATATAATTCTTTCAGGCCAGCTAGGGCATGAGGGGTCATAAACATGTAAAACCTCCACTTACACTCCTACTCGCCCACACCCACTACTAAGCCCCAAAAATGCCAGTGTCACTGCTGTGTTGAGAATAGCTAACCCTCCAAAGAGCAACTCATTAGCAAAAATAATTCAAAATGTAGAAATTAAAGACTATAATTATACTATTTCACATGTCCCTATTAAATAGGTGTACCCCAGGGCTGGACTGGGAACTAAATTCTGTTCTGGACTTTCATTCTAGATCAGGCCACTACAGTCATGGGCTCCAAGATGAAATCACCCAGTTGTTTTTGTAAGAAAGACAAACTTTGCATAGAATGGGTATGATACTTCTTAATAACCTAATCAATACACTGAAAAGTTATTACGATATATTTAAATTTTCCACAAAGAAGTCACACATCAGCTGACCTTTTGTCATTTTTTTACATTTTATTTGTACTGGTACTACATGGCTGACCAATAGAGGAACGCAACGTATAAACAGCAGATAATGGGAGAGAACACACTGGAGTCTCTCTCAATGTAAGCGAAACTGTGCATCTACACTGTCTCCTGGTGACAGACAATGACAATACAAGAAGAAAAATACTCAGGCATTTATACTCATTTATTAGGGGCACCTGAAGATTAGTCAAAGGCTCAGTTTAAGGCCCAGGTTATTCACATGTGCTTCAAAGCATTCCCTATATTACAAGCTTTGTACAACTTAAAAACAGATTAACCATTACTACCATATTTCCCTAAATAGTTTAATGTACTTCTGTTATTTTCCTTTTTCTAAAAATTGTGTACCGATGAGCTGTAAGGCAGAATGGGTGGTGGGGGTTTGATGACTTCTGCAACAATTATTTGACTCACAGGGGCATGTGAGCTGCACATAATTCAAGATCTGGGAAGGAAAAAAGAGAAGGGAAAAAATACACAGTGCATTGTTTACCCCTACCACATAAAGATGTATGCATGAATACATCCACAGCATTAACTGGCCTTGCAAAATACTGTCCAATACCATCATAAATGCAGATGAACTGAATCAATAAATGATAATCGAAAGTGTCAGACATAAAGAATCAATAACGAGCCCCCATCCCACCCTTTCTCATTATGGGCTAAGTTTACATAATTAAGGACAGCAGAGGATTATAGAGCTGTTAGTTGAACACAACTACCATGATAGTTACCAAGTCATGTTCCAGCAGTATTACACAATTTAGTAAGACCGTCCCATAGCCTTCCACCATTAATTGACTTTTTCCAGTAACTGGTGATAGGCCACCAAAAACAAAAGTGTGTTAAACTGTGAAACACACAGCACTCCTGCGGCTCCACATGTACAGTTGTAGCATTTCAGCTTAAGTTTGGTCCCAATGTGTCACATGCAGTTTAAAGAGGGTCCAACCAAAGTGAATCTTATAGTGCTTAACCAGCTTCCAGTTCATTTCACCCCTTTGGGAGTGTAAGTAGTGTAAGTAGTGTTAGTTTTCTCTCACTAGGTGTGAATGCAGTGCTAAAGCAAGGTTGTCAAACAAAGCAAGTCACTGGGCTGCACGTCTGTGGTTTGCCTTCGTCCCAGCTGGCACACCGTGAAGCGAGCTTTCTGAAAGTGGGAGCAGATTTATCATCTTGTCAAGACAGAACAAATGGAAAACATGCATAAGCCTGAATTCCCCTCACGATGCACGGCTATGAGATGCAGTCTCTGCAGAGCAAAGCAAAAGCAACATTTCCCCACACCATTAATAAAAAGGTTTTAAAAAAAGATCAAGAAAATCAGAATACATCATTGTTAGTATGCCCAATCTGGACAAAAGTCCTACCAATGGGAAAGGAAAGGCATGGGACGACTAAGACAGAAGCATGCAATAGGAGCTGCTCCTCTTGGCACTTCTGGAAAGAACTTTGTTATAATAGTTATTAAATTATGAGGGGCAAGTATTCAAGTCCCAAAAGCCCCCTGAGAACTTAAATTAATGGCTGTTCCCTGATAATGGGGTGTGTCAAACGAACATTTAAATAAAAACAAAACAACAACAACAACAACAACAAAACAAAAACAAAAACACCACAATAACCCAGCTAAAGCAATTTTAGTGCTTACAGTTTACAGTTCCAGTTTGCACTCAAGGACAGGCATGCAAATTTCTCTGCTTTCTAAGTCATTAGCATATTCACAGTGCATCAATCTGGAACAGGTTTTGGAGAAAGTGTTAACCACAGCATTATTATTATTAGTTTATTAACTACAAGTTATTAATTTAGTATAACTTATAATATTAATAATGATAATAAAGGATATGCGCATCAGGATTCTTCCAAACCTGTTTCTTTTATCTTAAGCCATACCCTCTTACACAGGTCTGCTGAACCTTCAGTACCAACAGCTGGTGTCTCAGTCAACAACGGCAGGACTGCGCTGTGCCACCTCACTGTCCTTCCTTAGACTGCAGTGTTAACATCCACATAACACACAACATCTGGAGGAAAGAAAAACTGGCCATTGGGGTAGAATGCAACACAATGTTTTTTTCTGCTGCTTTCCCTCTCCGTACCCAGTGGAGTGAAGTCTTTTCCCAACCCGTTGCCAACAGAGGTCTAGAGAGCGTTGCTTGCATGATGGAGTTCGCTCGAGTGAAATGGAATGTTTTCCAGTGAGGCAGAGGATGTTAAGGTGCAGGCTTGGTGTGTGTGGGTGTGTGTGTGTGGATGCAAATGCGCAAGCTTCAGCTCCCACATGGCACCGTAAGACTTGTCACAGTGTTCACCTCCCCACAGGAGGAAGTGGAGGAGCTCCCCTCACCGCTGCCCAACAGAGACATAAATCATAAGTTATCAATCACACCACAGCTCAGACAGTGACCACACTTTCACTGTAATCACCCACAACAGCCACCTTCACATAACTAGTGCAAAATGTCACTTGGACATCGGGGCATGATGTGCAAATTTAAATAACATTAAGAGATCATGGTTGTCCTTAATCGACAGGGATAAAGGTTTACTGGCCTAGTTTCCCTGAACAAACCAGCTTTTTGCTTTATGGGAGGTGCTATAAAACTAGTTCAGTACTGCAACTAAGAAAGCTGGCAAATAAATCTGTGATTCTGAGCAGCACTGCAGAATGAACGATTGCCCAGGCCTTACCTCTGTTAGCTTTGCTGGGATAGATCTTTGTGAAGTGTCTGTACTCCTCTGGTGGGGGGAAGTCATCCAGAGGATGGAAAGAATACTTAGACTCAAAGTCATCTTCAGCACAATCCAGAAATGAAGAGAGTTCATAGAGGGAACATAAGTTCGCAGTGAAATCATACCATACTCTGTTCTTCAGTATCAAATATGACATACAGTAGATTTGACACTTTTTTATTTGTGAAAGCATTCTTGTTTCTAGATTCACCTACAGTCACATTCTCCTATGGTATTGAAGCTTAATTTCCAGGTGCTGTGGTCAGCAGTCAAACATCATCCTTTACAGGTTTCATGCATTTCAGTTTGCCATCGATAATTAAATGGGAAATAGTTTTTAGTTCTGCAGCCTAAGCAATCTTAGATTAAACATGTAGACTAAAAAATGCTTGCCAAGTTGTAAATATTGTAGATATGGTCAACCATTGTGAGCGTCTGGTGCACTTACCTACAAAGGAGCGGGGAACAGAGGCATGTCCGTTGCGGATGGGTGGTGGTGGGGGTGGGGGTGGGGGCCCGGCAGGGGTACGTGAAGGGGGAGGAGGGGGCTTGCCCCTGCTGGGGGCATCAGAGGGGTTTCCGTGAGTTCGGTACGGGGGTGGCGGAGGAGGAGGGGCTTCCCGGCTGTTACGTGGTGTCTGCCCTGGGACCGGGGGAGCTAATTCAACACAATTTACAAACAAGTGTTTAAGACACAATGAGCAGTGAGAAAAGGCCCTGGGGTTTACAATAGATGTGCATTAATACAAAGCATCAATAGTACAGTGTTCCACTGATAGGGGTTTTTCAATGGTCGTGGCTGGTGCACATGCAGACATTTTAGATAGTAGGGAGGCTGATGGTTGATATATAATGCTGATATCGTCTTTTTCTGCACCTTCTAAAATTCAAAAATATAATAAATAAAATGAGGTACAACATTTCTAAAATTAAATGAATACTTATTGTATACATTGTTTGCTTAAAGAGAGCGGCACTCTTGTCTGCAGTTCATTTATTTTTGTAAGAATATCTGCAGGTAATCAAAAAGCTAAACTTTTGGGTTTTTTGGGGGGGGTTTGGCTTGGTTGTTAAAAAACAAAACAAACAAACAAACAAACAAAAAAAAAACCACAACACAGCAAAACCCCCCACATAAAACAAATCATCAGCTGGTTCCAATTACCTCAAAAATGCAATTAATCAATCTACAACTGCAATGAATGATTAAATGAATACAATTTAATCTGTTTTTTTTCTTTAAATTATATTACAAAGTTCCTTTTACTACTAACATAGCAGCAGGCCAAAATAGTCTGAGAGACAAATTCTGAAACAAGTACCAGTGGCTGCAGCAACGATGTTTAGCCAAACATTTTAAAAACATCTGCTCAGAGTACATGCATGTAGCCTGTCAGAGACGGGCTGCCATCTGAAGATATATATATATTTTATTATTATTTATTTATTTATTTATTTTTTAACCACCATTTAAAATAAATGCACTGCATTGTTCATGAAGCTGAAGTTCTTTTTTTTGTTGAATCGCCAGGCCAGGCTAGAAGAAGCTATTTTCACCTACATTCAATCACCTTGTTGTTTTCTTTCATTTGGTCATTAATGGCAAGCATTTCAGTGCTTCTGGTATCTGTGATGACTAGCTGGGCAATGTCCATAAAGACTGTGCCTATGGCCATGCTTTATTTCTAGTTGATAACTTTTTGATTGCCTGAACCATGTTTATTTCTTCTGTGTAGTTGAACCTCATTTGCTCCTGGATATTTAATCAATCATTTTCTGAACTTCTTCACTCCTGTCAAGTTTTCATGACTGTGGGTATATTGCACTACTGCCCTTTAATGCATAGTAAACGACAGTAACCCAGTTATCATCACAATTTGCAGTGTAAAATCTTTCAAATGTTCCCTTATGCCTCAAACTTCTTTAATGTGTAACTTCATTAATGTGTAATGCACAGTCTAACAGGAGGGAGATAGTGACTGCCACTGGGGGACTCACCTGCTCCTCGGCCTGGTGGATCTCGTGCAGGAGGTGGAGGACGCCCAGCCTGTGGTGATGGAGGAGGGGGTGGAGCATGTGCCCTTGTAGGTGTATGGCCACCCATGGCTGGCTTCTTGCTGAGCGAGTTATGTCGCTGGGGCAGTTCTGGGGCAGTTTCATTCACTGGGCTGGAGGGACCGTTGGAGACCACAAGCTGCTGGCGGTATGGGGGTGGTGGGGGTGGAGCCAGGGAGGAAGAGGATGAGGAAGATGAGCGGTTGCTTGCTGGAGAGGGAGGTGGTTTGACAGGAGGTGGTGGTGCAGCATCACGTCCCGGTGCAGGAGAAGGGCCCCTCTGCCCTGGTGTGGGTGGGAGGGGCTTTTCTCGGTTGTATGAAGATGCATGGACTTTTTGCGGCGGGGCGAGTGGAGCATTACCACGGCGAGACATGGGTGGAGGGGGAGGAGGGGCAGAGGAACTGTGTTTCATGCCTGTCGAAGGGCTGCTGGCTCCACTAGAGGGGCGTGACAGATCTGGAAGCGAAGGACGCTGAGAGCGGCTTGATTCAGGCGGAGAGGCCTGTTGAGTGGGGCTGCCTGTGTTTTCAGGGCGACCTGCTGGGCACGGGGCAGCAGGCCGAGAGCTGGGAGGCTGCAGAGCAGACCTGCCTAAAGAGCCATCTACAACGTGCAAACACAGAGAGACTGAATTCAGTCAGGGAAGTTTCAGTGTTAAACGAAAAGGATGTGCAGGCAAGTTAATGCATTTAAAAAAATCATCATTGATGACATCTGGGAGGAAACACCATGTGAATGATCACCATCTCAAAACTGACAGCCTAAGACTTGTGAAGCATAGAAATCTAAGTGATGGTAGACTGTATGAGGTACACCTTCTGGAAGGGTCATGTACCTGGACACATTTATTCCTAAAGTATATCCTGTTTAAAGAAACCAGTGATGAGTCAAACCTAGTCCAATACTGAAACAGGAGGATTAAAACATGCATACCTCCTACAGGCCGCAGTTTAGGTACACCTCCCTGAAACAAGCCACCCATTGACTGAGCTCCCGTAGACATACCTCCACCAGTGGCCCCGCCTCCAGCCCCTCCTTTCGGCTCTGTAGGACAACAGAGTCACTGTCACTCAGCCTGCTGTGTACTGAGAAATCGTAATACAATATAATGGTAAAGGCTTACTCTCAATCATGGGAGCACTCCTATCATTGACAACATCAACCTTCTTTAGTCTGGTTCCTTTGCAGATATCTGACAGCAAAGCTCCTCTGCCTTTTGCTTCATCATGAGACAGTTTAGGTGGGGTAGTGTGTGCCTTTATTAAAACAAACAAACATTACCAGAAAATCCATGAAAAAGAAAACTCATGAAAACAACTTTGGGTAATAAACATTTTGACTTCTATATAAAAGACGTGATGGATAAAAAGAACTTACTTTGAAACAGAAATTACTTCAAAAGATAGGTTTTCAAAGAACAGGACAAATATGGTAGTAGACTCACTGACGGCACATAATTTTATTGGTATTTCATATCCAACTGCGGGGAAAAATACCCAAGATCCTAGAGGATTACTTTCTTGCAAGCTATACCATTTAGACAGCTGAAATAGTCCATTTTGTGCTCGCACTAAGTCAGTGAGCAATGAATATTTTTAGCCTTTTCTAGACAATACATTTAAAAAAGCAAGCATATGTAAGATAGGTATATAAATATATAAATTGTGGGATTTGAACCAATCATGCAAAATGTAGTAACATTTTCTTTGGTGTAACTCATTATTTTTACAATAACCCTAGTTTTCTGATCTGCATCCTGCATAAGAAATTAAACATGAATGATACAAATCACAAAAAACTGAAATCACAAAACTTTCACCAAACAGGCTTTCCAAAATAAAATCCTTAACTCAAAAAACACAGTGTCAAGAAGATCCAATTAAAACTTTCCTCAAGTATACCCAAAAACTATGGAAGGTATCTCAAGCCTGTGATTTGACACCTGTCAACTGTACAATATCATTTACTCTTTAAGAAAGACAAGTGACAGATGCTCAGGGGCTGCAAACAGCCCTTGAGATGTGCTGGGGGTTGGACTACTCACTTGGCTGAAAGTGGGTGGTGGAGGGGGCCCCCCGGGTGGTGGGGGCGGTGGAGGCGGGATTGGCATCCTGAATGTGCCTGCAGTTGTGGAGCTATGTGTGGGATACTCTCAGATACTCATGGAGGCAGTCACCTGTTGAAACATGTATACTAATCAGTTAAAAGCTTCCTATAGTTTTGGGCAAGGTCTCTCTAACTGAGTGTAGTCACTGTGCAGGTGGCTGTTTACCAATTTAGACAAAAGTAAACAAAGGGCATAAAAATTACAAAGGAGATTCCTCAAGTAGGAAAGGACATTGTTCTTGGTTCTGCACCCTTCATAATCAACTAACATCTGGTTAGCAGTGATCCAATGATGATCAATATATATGGTAGCTGGAAAATTGTGTATGATAATTGATGGAATCTGCAATTGCACATACCCAACTATATGTCTGATAAATCAAAATTTCTGCTCTATGCTAGCACCGAACACACTTGAACTTGAAAAGTGGACTGCACGGTAGTCTCAAAGACTAGTTTGAGAAGCACTGCTATATAAAACTCATTAATTAGTTCATGTAGCTGGACAACTGCATGGTTAACAAGTGAAAGAACAAGTGAATAAAACACATGAATTTGTGAAACTGGGACTTTATTCTTCATGCTTGAAAATCAAGGACTTTGAATTCGATTTGTTTTTTTACCTAGTGGTCTGCACAATTTCACCTAGACATGCCACAATCCAGAATATAGTTAACAGCAACAGGAACAGTGAGGATCAATATGCCAAGACTCCACCTCAAATGGATAGGCTGAAGTCAAAACTACACATTTGGATTTTGAGAAACATGCTTTATTAGACAGTGTAAATAGAGACATTTTCCAATGCTATGCCAGCTTCCCCCACAATTTACTATCTGAATGGAGGTCTGTTGAACAAACAGCTATTTTGTGTGTACCAATTAGACTAGTTAACATTTGTCAAACAGCATTGTTGGTCAGTTGCAGATAATCAACCTCTCTCTCTCTCTCTCTCACACACACACTATTTACAGCATTTTGCTGATGGCTTTATCCAAATCAACTTACAATTATGACTGAATACAACTTGAGCTACTGAGGGTTAAGGGCCTTGCTCAGGGGCCCAACAGTGGCAACTTGTAAGTAGTGGGGCTTAAACTGGCAACCTTCAGATTACTAGTCAAGAACCTTAACCACTGAGCAACCACTGCCACACTTTGTTATAGGTCATAGACTAAAACAAACCTTAACCTTGCAGAGCTTATCCTCAACAATAAAAAGGTGGTATTTACAAAGTTGTCAGTGTAATATTTAAATAAATGGCAGAATTTGGAATGCAAGGGCTCATTCTTCTAGTATTCCTTGGCATTTAAATATTTAAAACATCAATACTGCACCACTCCCAGTTTAACATCCCAACCACACGCCTTGGGCTACATCCAAACCAGCTGTCCAGTCCTAAATATTTATAAACCAAATGCACTCTTCAGGACCCCAGCCAAAGAAGCCACATGGTATAGCGGGTAATCTACTGCAATAATATTTGCAGCCAAAGATTCTGCATATCATAGTAAGCTCCATAAACAAAACAGGATAGCCAGTTGCAGGGGCCTTTCTGAAATGAAGGCGGACACACAACCAACAAGAAAATGTTTAATAATATGAATCCGCTATAATAATTAAAAACTAATCGACTTGCTAATAAAATTTCCCCCGTTTTCAAGATACTTCGCGCAGATATCAAAACATCAAGAAACACCTCTTCATTCATACATACATTATCCGATGTAAACATTTATTTGCACGCAAAAATCCCTCATAAACAATGAACCAGCAATTAATTGTATCTAAAATTACACACACCAACGAAACTCGATCTAGCTAGTTAGCTCGTTAAGTAGCTGGCTAACTAGAAAGCCATTTACCAAAATACCGTTAGGGAAAAGTAAGGAAAGACTAAGATGCCTGCCGAAGATAATTATCTTTTAATGAGACTGACCGTTTTGCGTGTTGGCTGCACAGTTAACAATCCCGGCAAAGATTGCCAAGACAGTTAGCCAGCCAGTTTAGCTCGGGTAATTTAAATTACCCGTAACCAGCTAATTAAGCTTTCTGGTTCGAAATATTAATAGACGACACTGCACATGGGCTCCTAACTACTGCATTTTATGAGCTGACAGCGTTAGTTGGGTGTGTTTCTTGCAGCTCTGTCGCTATCGTCGATCTAAACAAATCGGCCCTCTTCATCTCTTATGCGATAATAAAAAGTTCGTTAGCTAATGCTAGGAATCTAGGTTACCCGCAGTCCATGTATTAAAACAGATTTAACACTATTTAGTATTTATGTGAGTTATTAGAGGAATTAATAGTGCCACTGTATTATCGGACGCTTATCTAGACACTAAAGACCTCTGATTAAGATGATTATTGGTTTTACTGTTAGAGTAAGGTAGGCTAAGCTAGCTAGCAATAGATATCTGCGAGAGTACTAGCTAGCTAGCCACAGAGCTTCAAAGCTTCATATTGTATCGATGGGCCGATTTAGTTCCTGAATAGAAAACGACATGTATTTGCCTACTTTTCTTTGTAACACCCGAAGTCTTCACCGTTAGCGTCTCCCTTTATGCATGGTATCACTTCGCACAGATTTATCCCTGTGGTCAACCCGGAAACGTTTGAGTGCGCTGGGACCAGAAGTCCTACAGTGGCGGAATCTGATGCTACACTGGCTTGTCTGTCAATGACACGATTAGATGGTCCCATCGCACAGGCAACGCAGGGATGTTGGCTGTCTGCTTTCGGCAATAAATAACGGATAACCAAGTAGCTAAAGCACAAGAAAGCACAATTTCAAATAGTGACAAATAATAATTTTTAAAAAACATACAAGGCAAACAGCTAGTGTTATGGAGAAGGTTTTAAGTTTTTTCTTTTCTTTTTTTTTTTAAACAAGTGTACTTTGAAGGCTATTTTTCCTTCAAGCACCCCTATCACTGCTAGTTTTCGATACCCAATTGTATGTCCTATAACCTTCAGGTGTACTGATCGCATGCATGCGTAACTATTATTTAGGGCCTGCGTAAATCATAGATCATAAGATTACATGAACTCGGCGTAATTCAACCATAAACCTGTCTATTTATATATATCTTGGGTGACAATAACAACAACAATACTCCTCCTCCTTATAATAATAATAATAATTATTATTATTATTATTGTTGTTGTTGTTGTTGTTGTTGTTGTTGTTGTTATTGAATACAAGTAAAATCCTGAATGTCAGTGAGATTTGTCCAACAGTATTTCCTGCAGGATACCGCAAAAAGTAGGTCAAGGCTGGATAAACAAAATTGTCTCACAAATTTTGATGCAACATTCGTCCTAGGTTTAAACACCAATTCCAGGTGATGCTTACTGCTTGAACTCTTGTAAAGGTGGAAACTTGTTTCCTGGTGTTGGTGATTTCCAGATAGAGACCCCACCAAATCTAAAAAAAAGAAGCAATGGTGTAAGATGTGACAAGATGTAGTGTCCACATCCTGAAATCAAAGCCATCTATAGAAATGGACTCATAGTCTGGCACTTTTGGTCTTAGCCTTGGAAAGGACAGGTGGAAGGTAAGGTTATACATTTCCTTAAAAAAAAAATCCTTAAGTAATTATTTGCAGTAGATTATTTTCTATTTATGAAATGCAATTTATTGAGCAAAACAAATATAAAAAATGTCACTAAACAAATAAATTTTCAAAGGTTTCTGAAAACTTGTAATATTACTCATTTTATTATGTATTTTTGTAGTGGAAAAAGCATAAAAGCAATGTATAGTGTTTGAATAATAAGCTGTTCACAACAGAATGGCAGAGACAAAAAAACTACTTTTATTTTAACAGGTCCAACAGGACATGGGCAACAGCAAACACAAAATACAGGCAGAATAACAGAATGATTACAAGTGCTGAGAAATGTAAGACAAGCAAAATAGACTTCACAATGATAGACTGAATATGCTGCTTATACAGGGGAACACCACAGGAGTAACTAGACACAGGTGATATTAATAATCGGGTTATCTGGAATGAACTACAGGCTTGTGACTAATGTAGTGTACCTTCTGTGGACTTTGGCTGGAAGGCATGACAATAGCAAAAAAATTGACAACTATTTCTCCTTCTTAAATCAAGCGATTGTGACAGAAGATGACCGATGTGTACTTTCAATGGATTGTTTCAATGGATTCAGTAATTTTAATGCTATTAATATCCACATCATGGAAAATCATTATCAGGCCTAACAGACTGTCACAGGCAGTCAGTATTTTCTATCTAATTCTCTCCAGCAGGATTAGCAGTGATGACAAGAGTATATCCGATAAAGGTTCTTGAGAACATTTTATGTTGAGTGACAGTTAGTGGAATTGGAATGGAATTTTGAGAGAGGAGGACATTCTTGAAAAAACAGCAGCTTTAGGCCAGTTTCAGATCGCAAGCTGTACTGCCATTGTGCCACCACTAAACCGCCGAGCCAATGATGAGTTTTCACACTTGTACTTGCTTTCGCTGACTTTTCATCTGAACTTTCATTTAAGAGTGTGGAATTCAAAAATGTAAGGATTATTATGTTTTGTTTCTTTCTTTCTTTACTGTTCCATATTTTGTTAACATCAAAATTGTTTATTGTAGCTTTTTAGATGTATTTTACAGCCAGTATAGCCAGTTGTTCATTCAAAATTTTCACTATAATTTATAAAATAAAATATAAATCACAAAGCAAAACACACCTGATCCCATCAAAGGCACATTAAGATGATTTACTCATTGATATGGAGATTTTCGCTTGTTTTCTGACTGTAGGACAGAGTTTAATAAATAATTGTCAGCATCTAAAAGCAAAAGCAAGTTAAAGACTATTAGGAAATGAAATATGCTGAAATCACAAAAGTTACTCTAATATTTCTTACTAAGAACAATCCCATCCCTTTCTTTTCAATCCCTCATCATCCCTCACAGTCTTTTTCCTGAGACTCCACCCAAACATATACATGTCTATCAAGTGCAAAAGCTAAATCATTTAACAGCCAAGAAGGACCACTTGTTTGTAGAAAGTTTTCCTGAGTAGATAGTACAACCAAATCTTGTTGAAATGCTTACTTGTTGAGTACAGTGCCCAGGACAATCCCAGAGACTTTCTCACAGCATCTCTTTTTGTGATAACTATCAAAGTTTAGTTTGGGCAAACTATTAAACAACAATTTACACCAGCTTTAAGGGAATATTATAAATAATACTTGCAATTGCTGCTTCTAAAGAATACACCCCTTCCTTAAATTTCATATCCTACATACAAGTGTTTTAAAGCTCCTTCTAAGTTCTGCTAGAGCAA
Source organism: Electrophorus electricus (assembly GCF_041902795.1). Lineage (NCBI taxonomy): Eukaryota > Metazoa > Chordata > Actinopteri > Gymnotiformes > Gymnotidae > Electrophorus > Electrophorus electricus. The sequence continues at coordinate 41,561,295 of NC_137498.1, read as the reverse complement.
TAATAATAATAATAATAATAATAATAATAATATGATTGTGTAGTGTAAATACATATTGCTCTGTGAGAGGAACTTTTTGTATGTAATTTTCCTTCTCTTTGTAACTAGGTCTTTATATATATATATATATATATATATATATATATATATATATATATATATATATAAGGATAAATTCATTATAGTATTGTTTCAAAATGAATGTTTTCTCTCTGCATTATTCTGAAAAGATCTGAAAACACTGCAACTGTTTTTGATTAGTTGTCATTTTCTAAAAATAAATGCTCTAAATGTCAACATTTCTATTTGGAATATGGAGACAATGTTGTCAGTAGTTTATGGAATAAAACTTTGCATCTCTTCTGGTTTTTCATCATAAATCCCATGTTTTTAAAGCCATAATTCAAACTAGAAACCCTACACTTGACTCTAGCTTATTTGTATGACATCCTTATGGCTCAAAAGAGAATTAAAGTATTTTATTGCTTTTTGTCTCCTAGGTGTATATAGGAGTCGATGAATGTGTTCCCTTCTTTGCTTCTCGTGCAGAAGCTCATTCTCCTGTGTCCCCACCTCAGGACTACAAACAGAATAAGATGAAGAAATTCTAAATTGTGACCTTCACACCTGAATATGACTGAGACATATTCAGTCACATACATGTACACTTCCTTAATTTAGTGTGCTTGTGATGATCTAAATCTATATTGACTATATAACCTAATAATAATCTAATACGCTTCAAATCAAAAGGTTATGACCTTTTCAGACTTGTGAAACACTAAAGTAAAAATAACAAAATTCCTTTTATACAGGTCAAAGCAAAAAGATTAATAACATGGCAATTTGTACAGGATTCAAACAACCTGTGGTTCTTTTGGTTATCAAGGATAAAATCACGGATCATGGATAATAAATTACCCCTATCCACATGTAAAACAAATTCTGTTCAAACAGGACTTGAGAATATGTTGTGCTCATATTGAAAAATGTTTTATTACGGGGAGAAACTGAGGTTGATATAGTACATTTGGAATGAGGAAATCTGTAAAGCAAACAATATATGATTTTGATCTTTGTGTTAATTAAACTTGATCAAGAGCTTAAATTGATTTGTGTGGTTGACTATGGATGTAATAAGGTATGCAGATGTCACAAATGAACCAGTGTGGAGTGTATGTAACATGTTGTTATGGGCCTGGTGGGCACGTTTGTGTAAAGGTTATTGCTACATTGCCTCGTTATGATCCACTTTCTTCCATGTCTACCGGGGATTCTTGGTCTGTGGAGGAAGACATAATGAAAATACGTTTAGCTCTACAGATGAAAGCGACTGAGAGGGCAGAAGCATGGCAGTTTGATTATAATCTGGCTGTTCGGAATACGAAAATGAGATTCGGACGCGTGAGTTAGAAATTAAAACAAAGGAGTTCGCTTTTGTTCCGCCACCGCCGATTTCCAGCACTTCCATTGACGTGCCTGTGTTGATACAAGCAGGTATGCAGACTGAAAGTGCCTGTTGTGCCCACTGAATCAGACCTTCGTACTTCCACAAGTGACGTGGCTGATATTAGTAGGTGTATGTCCGCTATCCCTCCTATTAGAGAAAGCGAATGAGATGCCAATTGTAGTGTTTTTGAGAAGCTTGCTACCGCGCTTCACTAGCCAGGAGATATATGGGCAATATTAGTACAATGTAAGTTGGTGGGTAAAGCATAAAAAGCACGTTCCGCTTTGTCACACATAAATATCTCACAGTATGAGGTAGTGAAGGCAACCATAGCAAGAGCATACGGACGTGTGCCAGAGGCTTATAGACAAAGCTGTAGAACCCAGAGAAGGCGGTCTACACGGACTTACGCACAGTTGGAAAGGGAGAAGTCCATTATGTTTGATAAGTAAAGTTGTGCCAGTAAAGCCACTGATTTAGTATCTTTTAGAGAGCTTGTCTTGCTTGAGGAGTTTAGCTGAAGCTGTTTTCCCGAGCGTGATAGTATATTTGAATGAGCGAGCGGTTGCTACTGCGTCGCAAGCGGCTATTTGTGCAGACGACTTCGTCCTCGCTCATAACAAATTCTTGGACCAGCGGACGAATACGTGACTGAAGGCCGATTTAAAATGAAGCAAACTGGCTGAATATCTCCATTGTCCCAGGAGACTAGAGAGTGCTGTTATTGGCATCGACCTGGGCATACTGCAGTGAATTATCTGGTGCTTAAGAAAAAATAAGAAAAGCAAAGTAATCATACTGCTGGTTCAAAAAGCCAGCGGGAATCGCATTTGTGGGCCCGATAGAGTCTGATGGTATTTTATCTAAAAAGGTCTTTTGTTTTAGCGGGCGTTTTACCATTTTCAGATCTATCATATTGTGGTTCGCTTGTTGTATGTCAGGGCTTTGAAATAGGATGTGATAAAGCACCTTTGCACTTTATCCAGTTAACTAGTGAGTTGCTGTCAGGTCGGTTTAAGGTTGCTGTTCGTGATCAGTTACCTGTTTGTGGAATCCAGTTGATTTTGGGTAATGACATTGCAGGAGGTGAAGTTTTGCCTCACTTAAATATTCTAGATACCCCTGTCGAAAGGATTGGGGAACAGCTGGATGTTTTTTTCCTGCATGCGTGCTTACTCGAATTCAGTCACGTGCAATGGGTAACGAGGGTGAACACGGACGAGGATAAAGTGCTGTTAAACTGAGTGAACAGAAGAGTGAGTCAGATGAAGTTGAGAGTCAGTAGTTGGAGTGTTGTAGTGGGACAAAATCAGCTTATAGCAGCACACAAAGCAGATAATAGTTTAAAGATTCTTTTCTATTCTGATTAGTAAGGACGAAATTGGTAGTAAGCAAGTGGTGCATTATCTCGATGATGCAATTTTAATGCGTAGGTGGAAAGCTGCTGTTAAATCTAAACTTAACAGCGTGCCAAATTGTGGTAATAAAGTATGTTTTAAGACACTTCATTTGGCCTGCAATGAAAAAAGACATCGTTGACCATTTCCTGCTTACTATTCCTGTGTGCCGCTACATGTTTTCCGGAGGCCATACCACCTCAAGTATTGTTCAAGCTTTAGTGAAGTTTTTTCTGTGTTTGGCTTACCTAAAGGGATACAGACTGATCAGCGTACCAATTTTCTGTTAACTTTACTAAAAGGACCCTTATAAAACAACAAGTGATGTACCTGGTGGATCACAGCTTTGCCAAGCCCAGCAATAATCAGTGGTGTTCACTTTGTTTGTTGGTTCCTAAACCAGATGGAACATTTAGGCTCTGCATGGACTACAGGAAGGTAAATGCAGTCACCGTTTCTGATTTCTATCATTTACCACGTATGGATGATTGTGTTGATAGTGTTGGTGCTGCTTGTTTTGTAAGTAAGTTTGATATGCTGAAAGGTTATTGGCCAGTTCCTTTGACCCCTGAGCCCTCAGAGATTTCTGCTTTTATTACTCCTGATGATTTTATGCAGTACACCTTTATGGCTTTTGGACTTAAAAATGCACCTGTCACCTTCCAGAGACTAATCGATACCACTTTAGATGATGTGCTGGATTATTCTTCTTATCTGGATTCCTTGGTTGTGTATTTGCCTGATTGGTCTAGTCATGTGCAGTCCTTGCGTGTTCACCGTTTGGAGAAAGCATCTCTGACTTTAAATTTGACAAAATATGAATTCGGCAAAGCAACAGCCACATACCTGAGAAAACAAGAGGGTGGTGGTTATGTTTGCCCCTTGGATGCTAAAGTGACCGCTATCGTGAATTATGCTCTCCCAACCACACGTGAGTTATACCTATTTTTAGGTATGGCTGGATATTACAAATGATTCTGTAGAAACCTTTCTCCCATAGTTGAGCCCCTAACAAAGCTGCTTAGTCCTTCTCTTTCTTTTCTTGAGTCATTTGAGTGTGATCATATTTTTAATAGTGTTAAAGCCCTTTTGAGTAATACACCCATGCTGGTTGCTCCCAGCAACTGATATCATGCATGTCTAACACACTGAATGAACGTGAGGTTGTCTCTTTAACTCAAAAGAACTCACCTCAAAATCGAAAACAGACAGTTGAGCTACCCACCTCTGCTCTATGGCACCCAATTTAGCAGTCTTTAAATGACAGAGGGGATTATTAACAGTCAAAACAACAAACTTTGAGCCCTGTAGGTACCCTCTAAATTTGTCAGCTACAGCCCATTTTAAAGTTCAAGCTTCATACAACTAGTTGCGATCATTTCGTTCAGCATTACACAGCCGTCTGCGGGCATATGCTAGGGCTCTTTTAGTGGAACCTTGCTGCTGATGCAACACAGCGCCTAAACCATGAAGACTGGTATCGGTTTGTAGTATAAATGGGCACGTGAAGTCTGCAAAGTCTAATATGGGGGCTGGCATAAACTTTTCCTTCAACTGCCCAAAGGCACTGCAACACTCCTCAGTCCACAGAGACTTAAACATGGGACCTATTCTGGATTGTTTTTCTTTCTGCATGCAGAGATTTAGTAAATCTTGTAATGGACAAGCTACCCTAGAAATTCCATTGATAAACCTCCTGTAGTAACTGCAAAATCCTAAATAGGACCGCAATTATTTGATAGTTTGAGACCTTCCACTCTTTCAAAGCCACCACTTTTCTTGGGTCAGTTCCAATTCCATCAGCTGAAATCTGATACCCTAGGAAATGTACTTCCTTCTGTAGAAGGTTACAATTCTGCAATTTTACTTTCAACCCTGTTTCCAATAGACATTTGAACACAATTTCCAGCCTCTCTAGTTGTTCAGCAAAGGTTTGAGGGGGGAAAAAAACATGTCATCCAAATAAACAAGCGTTATTTGTAAATGTAAAGGTTGGTGCCAGGCCGAGGCCCCCTCCGGGCACCAGAGAGAGGCCTCGAGTCAGGCACGCCATGAATCAGGTTTAACACCCAACAGCTGGTCTAGACCTTATAAAAGCCCAGTGACCCAGTCATTCAGTGCTGGGTCTTTGCTAAAGTTTTGATCCAAGCTGATAGCCGGTAACTCTGGGTATTGAGGTCTGTGAGCCCTTGTGCTATGCCTCTTTTCTGCTCTGCGAGAGTGTCTGTGTCCCCTCCCTTTTCCAGTTTTCCCCTCTCGAGTTTGTCTCTCTCCCAAGGCTTCCCATAGCCATTCAAGTTCCTCCCCATTTTCTGCTTTTGTTTGGGAAGTTTTAGTTTGGTTTTTCCCAGTGCATCTCCCTTCTGACTGGGTGGGCTCTGGCATGGGCCACCCTGGTCTGGGAGCACCAAACTGATGTGTGTTCCACTGCAGCAGAATTCACTGCTGCCCTTAAGCTGACTTTCGACCATCCTGTCACTGGAGGAGAGATGATTTCCCGTCTCCTTAATATATGTCAGGGAAGAACAGCAGTGGCTGATTATGCGATTGAATTCCGCACCATGGTGACCGAGAGTTGACGGAGCCCAACAGCGCTGATGGCCGCTTTCCACCAGGGCCTGAGTGAGGAGCTTAAAGACAAACTGGTCCACCACGATACTCCCGCCTCTCTTGACGACCTGATTGATCTGGTCTTGCATATTGACAATCGCTTCCAGCAGAGTCATCGAACACGGGATAGCAGAGATCAGTCGAGGCTCTCACGGAACTCTGTGCAGCCTTAGTCCTGTTCATGTGTATGATGAGCAGGGAGAGTCTGGATCCCAGCCAATGCAGCTAAGACACACCCGCCTTTCCCGAAGTGAACGCGATGCTCGGATGCAGGAGCAGAGGTGTCTGTACTGCAGAAGCGCGGGTCATCTCCACCCAACTTGTCCTGAGCTCCAGGGAAAAGGCAAACGTCGATCAGGTGAGGGAGGTCCTCTGACGGACTCGATCAGTTCTCCCCAAGCTCAGGGGTTGTTCCTCAGCACCACAATGGCTTGGGGAATATCTGAAACACGTCTCAAGGATTCTGGGGCAGGAGGCAACTTTCTCGACGCTGGGTTGGCCAACAATTTAGCCCTGCCATTGGTCCCACTGGACGAAACCCTTGCCATTGCTGGCATTGATGGCCGGTCCCTTGAGCCAGGGGTTGTTAGTCATCATACCCGTCCAGTCACGTTGCAAGTCAGAGCACACACTGAACACATTGTACTGTTCATTATCCATGCACCCGACTTGCAACTGATTTTGGGGTACCCGTGGCTTCAGCAACATAATCCTCTGGTAGACTGGCTGAGCCGGTTGGTGCTGTCATGGGGTTCGACGTGTCAGACCTCCTGCCTGCAGCTACCCAAACCCTGTTCTGGGGCTGGTCGCAACCCCAATGGTCTGGATCTGTCTCGAGTCTCCCAGGAATACTGGGACCTTAGGAAGGCCTTTAGCAGACAGAAGGCCCAACTACTGCCCCCCCACCAGCCATACGACATGGCCATAAACCTCCTCCCGGACTCCAGTCCCTCTAGAGGCCACTTGTTCTCCCTTTCAGGTCCTGAATGTCAGGCAATGGAAGAATATACCCAGGAAGCCTTAGCCCTAGGATTCATCCTGCCATCTGCTTCTCTGGCTGGTGCGGGTTTTTTTTTTTTTGTCGGGAAGAAAGGCAGTGGGTTACGCCCCTGTATAGACTACCGGGGCCATAACAAGATGACTGTCAAAGACCATTATCCTCATGACCTCAGCATTTGAGGTGCTGCAACAGGCTTCAATTTTTACCAACTTGGACCTGCATAGCGCCTACAACCTGGTGAGAATCCGAGAGGGAGACGATTGGAAGACTGCGTTCATCACCCCCTCTGGGCACTATGAATACCTGGTTATGATATTTGGGTTGATGAACGCACCTGCTGTCTTCCAGCAGTACATCAGTGAGGTCCTAAGGGAGACCCTTGACAGATACGTGTTCGTCTAATTGGATGACATTCTAATATACAGCCAAACGGTAGACAAACACGTCAAGTTGGAGAAGTCAGTGTTCCATGCCTGTACCATCTCCTTTTTGGGATTTGTTGTCTCCCACAATAAATTGTGCTTGGACCCCGCCAAGGTGCGGGCTATAGAGAACTGGCCTAGACCCACCTCCGTGCATCTGGTCCAATGCTTCCTGGGCTTCACATATTTTTAGCGCAGGTTCGTTAAGAACATTAGCACAGTTGCAGCCCCACTGTTCGCGTTGACCAGGAAGGCATCGGGTGAGTTCTGCTGGTCCACCGAGGCCCAGCAGGCGTTTGATGAACTGAAACGGCATCTGATCAAGGCCCATATTCTGCAGCTCCCTGTTGCTGAGTTTCCATTTGTCGTTGAGGTGGACGCATCTAAGGTGGGCGTTAGTGCAATTCTATCCCAACGGTCCGGAGAGGACAAAAAACTGCATCCCTGTGCCTACTTCTCTCGATGTCTGTCCCCAGCGGAATGGAACTACGATGTGGGCGAGCTTGCACTCGAGGAATGGAGGCATTGGCTGGAGGGGGTAAAACACCCCTTCCTGGTCTGAATGGACCACAAAAACAGGCCAAGTAACTTAATCCGCGCCAGGCCAGATGGGGACTGTTCTTTGCCTGGTTTGATTTTACCATATCTTACCGGCCGGGCACTAAGAACATTAAACGGGATGCCCTCTCTCAGCAGTGGGAATCCTCACCGCCTTCTGCTCTGCCCTCAATTGTTATCCCCGGGGCCCGCGTCGTAGCGCCAACCCAGTGTGGGGTTGAGAAGGCAGTACGTGAGGCTCTCCTTACTGAGCCAGACCTGGGTGGAGGCCCGCCAGGACGGCTGTATGTCCCTAAGGCGGTTAGAGCTCAGGTCCTCAAGTGGGGACATGCATCACCCTTTTCTGCGCACCCAGGAGTCACACGGACACTTGAGTTTCTCCGTCGGCGGTTTGGTGGCCCCGCATGGAACCCGACAAACGAGTGTTTGTGAACTTCTGTCGCACCTGCATTCAGTGCAAGGACCCCAGAACAAGGCCCACTGGTCTGTTGCACCCATGGTCTTCGCGCCCTTGGTCTCACCTTTCACTCGACTTTATTACAGGGCTGCCCCCATCAAGGGGCAACATGGTGATTTTGGTGGTTGTAGACAGGTTCTCCAAGGCTCGAAACTTCTTTGCACTGCCTAAACATTGGCGAAGGAGACAGCTAAGGTATTGCTTACCCAGGTGGTCTGTCTTCATGGGCTGCCTAGCGACATGGTAAGTCGGACCACACCGCCATCTTCCTCCTACCAAAATATAAACAACGGCTGAAACGGGAAGCTCCGGTTCAGAGGGAGGTCGCGCGCTGGACAGACCAATCGGTGGCCGCTCTGCAGGACGCTCTGGATGACGAGGACTGGGACATGTTCCGGCGCAGCACTGATGATGTCAGCGAGTTTACGGAGGCAGTAGTAGGATTTATTGGGAAACTGGTGGACGACACGATCCCAAGAATCACCATCAAGAAGTTTTCCAACCAGAAGCCCTGGGTGGACAGAACCATCCGCGAGGCTCTGAACTCTCGAATTGCTGCCTACAATGCGGGGATCATCAGCGGGAACATGGACGAGTACAAGTCCACAGCATACGGAGTGCGCAGGGCGGTGAGGGAGGCAAAGCGGCGCTACGGGAAGAAACTAGAGACACAATTCCAGCAGAGTGGCTCTAGATCCCTGTGGCAGGGACTACGGATGATCACGGACTACAGGAGCCCACCCTCCGGACTGATGAGTGCGGATGAGTCTCTGGCGAACGAGCTGAATACATTCTTTGCTCGCTTCGAGGCTACATCTAGCAGCGCTAATGCTAGCAGCACAAATGCTAACGGCGCTAGTGCTAACAGCGCCAATGCTAACAGCGCTAATGCTAACAGCGCCAATGCTAACGGCGCTAGTGCTAATGGCACTATCGGCGCAGCCAGTGGCACATGCGTGGGGCCCACCATAGAACAGCGCCCTCTCATCATCACGGAGAGTGACGTGAGGAGAGTGTTTAAAAGGGTGAATACCAGGAAGGCGATGGGACCAGACGGTATCTGCGGGAGGGTCCTCAAAGCCTGCGCAGATCAGCTAGCCCCGGTATTCACCGACATCTTCAATCTCTCCCTGACGCTCGGTATTGTCCCTTCCAGCTTCAAGCGGTCCACCATCGTCCCCGTCCCGAAGAAACCTCGACCCTCCTCCGACCTCAATGACTACCGCCCTGTCGCCCTCACATCAGTTGTGATGAAGTGCTTTGAAAAGCTAGTCAGAGACTTCATCACATCTTCACTGCCAGCCTCCATGGACCCACTGCAGTTTGCATATCGCCACAACCGCTCCACTGACAATGCGATTGCACATCTGCTCCACACTACACTGACTCACCTGGACGAAGGGAGGGGAAATTATGTTAAAATGCTATTTGTCGACTACAGTTCAGCATTTAACACTATCATCCCCTCCCTACTCACTACTAAGTTGGGAGATCTAGGACTGCATACATCCCTGTGCGACTGGATCTCCAACTTCCTAACAGACAGACCACAATCAGTACGGGTGGGCAACTGCTCCTCAACCACCCTCACCCTCAGCACTGGAGCTCCTCAGGGTTGTGTCCTAAGCCCCCTGCTCTACTCACTGTACACCTATGACTGCACAGCCACTTCCAGCTCTAACATCATTGTCAAGTTTGCTGACGACACCGTTGTCGTGGGTCTGATCTCGGACAACGACGAGAGGGCCTACCTGGAGGAGATTAAACACCTGGAAAACTGGTGCCAGGAAAATAATCTCCTCCTAAACGTCAGTAAGACAAAGGAGCTGATCGTGGATTGCAGCAAGAAGCAGGAGCGGCACTACCAACCTGTGAGGATCAGTGGAACCACGGTGGAGATGACTGTATATCTGTACATCTGTATATATAGATTTAGATTTATACTCAATTACCCTGTTACACAACAACTGTAGATATGGTATTATACAAAATGGATCTGTACATTCTGTAGATTGTGTACATATATACCCAACCATATACATTGTACATTGTGTATATAATCATAATATACATATATTATACATACATTGTTAATATATTTTTGTACATACATAGAATATATATATTTATCTGCATATATATATCTTTTTTCTCTATGCACCCCTGTTTCTCTTCCTCAGTTTGGACAGAGCACTCTCCACCATTTCACTGCGTGTTATACTGTGTATGACTATGTATGTGACGAATAAACCGAACTTGAACTTGAACTTGAACTTGAACATCATGTCAGACCGCGGGCCTCAATTCACCAGCCGGTTCTTGGGGGCCTTCTGTTGGTTGTTGGGGGCGGAAGCTAGCTTGTACTCCGGCTTCCACCCCCAATTCAATGGCCAGACCGAAAGGGTTAATCAGGACTTGGAGCGCACCCTCCGCTGGCTGGCCTCTTCCTGTCCAGCCTCTTGTTCTGAGCACCTATTATAGGCGGAGTTTGCCCACAACACCCTGTGGCACTCCTCCTTAGGCATGTCACCATTCGAGTGCCAGTACAGTTATGCTCTGCCCATGTTTCCTGACCAAGAGGCCGATGTGGGTGTTCGGTCTGCTGAGCAGACAGTCAGGCTCTGCTGCTTCACCTAGCGACGTGCACGCAGGGCTCTTTCGTCTGCCGCTGCTGCTCAGAAACGTTACGCCGATAAGAGACGGCGACCAGCCATAACTTATCAGGCTGGGCAGCAGGTTTGGCTCTCGGCCAAAGATCTGCCTTTGTGTGGGAATCCCCGCAAACTCGCTCCTCAGTACATTGGGCCATTCAAGGTCCTTTGCCACATTAACCCTGTCTCTTATCAACTTGTCCTTCCCCCATCACTGAGGGTCCACCCCACTTTCCACGTGTCTCGGCTTAGGCCAGTGTTGTGCTCGTTGTGCCCCTCCAACTCGCCGGGCCCGCACATGGTGGACGGTGCACCAGCATACTTGGACATCCGGCAGGTTCGTGGTGGGGTCCAGTATTTGGTGGATTGGGAGGGATATGGGTCTGAGGAGCGGTCTTGGGTCCCCTCCCATCACATCCTGGACCGTGACCGCATTCGGGCTTTGCGGCAGGATCGTGCAGCTGGCCTTGGGACATCAGGAGCCGCCCCTTCCGGGGTGAAAGATACTTTCCATGTGGCTATGTATATTTAAGGCATCTTGCCATTATGAGTGAACGCAACTGATCTTAATTTTACTTATGAGATTACTGTTATGTCTCCCCTATCTCTCTGTGTGGGCAAGTTAGGTAACATGGTTACAGGCGATTTCAATGTATAGTAGATCAGTGGTAGATCAGGGGCTGGTGCCACTTTGTAGCACTGTTAGTCAGGAAAGGTATATGGAAGGCAGGGAAGCTGTTTTATTATTTTCATTTCTTTGGCACCATTCAGATTGTCCACCCGTTCTTCTTGACCACTCCCAAGATTTGTTCTCGTTCCTTGAACCACGTGCTCTTGCCACTGATGTCTGTTTATATTGTTACAAGTAGATCGATATAAACACAGAAGTTATTGATGGCGGTCTGATCTTTGGCTACTTTATACACACACACACACACACACACACACACACACACAACCCTCGTAGGACTGTTGCATCCCTGTAGTCCCTGTAAGCATTGGTAGCTCAGTGGTTAAGGTACTTGACTTGTAATCAAAAGGTTGGGCCCCTGAGAAAGGCCCTTAACCCTCAATTGCTCAAGTTGTACTCAGTCATAATTTGTAAAACATTTTGGATAAAAGCGTCAGCTAAATGCCGTAAATGTAAATGCAGTCTTGCAATCAACCCGGCACATATTATTAGCACAGTTAAAGTATATTGTCTGGTGTTGGTGACAATTCTGAGGACCTCCAGCATGTCTTAGCCAAGAGTGCATTCATCCATTAGATCAGTCAGGACTGCTATATAGACTACATATAGACTACTGCTATATAGACTAATAACCTTTAGGTCATAGGTTTAATTTTTGACAGGTGCACCCCCTCTCCACCAACCCCTCCCCCAGCAATTCACCCAAACCATTCTTTCCATGTGCATAGAATCCAGTATTTGTATTTGTAGCTGTATTTTTAGAGGTAACAAAATTGTTGCTATTCAAATAAAAGGACATCAATGTTGGAAAAGGGGGCAGGAGTTGGGGAAAATATGACAAAAGTTATTTCACAAGATCCAGAACTTTCACTTTGAGCCAGGCAGAACAGAAAGCCATGGACAAATACACTCAGAAGGCCTAAGCCCGGGGGTTTATTTGTCCTTACACCTTTCCTGCAGCAGCTGGTTAGTTGGTGTAGGAAAGTAGGACCCTACATAGATTGTGGGAGTCTCAGTCAGATCACTTAGAAATACCATTAACCATGACAACTATTCCCGTTTGCACTGGAGCAGCACTGGGGGGCCAAATATTTCACCAATTAGACCTTATGAGCATCTACAACCTCGTCAAGGTAATGGAGGGCGACAAATGGAGGCAACATGATACTATGAGTGGAAATTTTGAGTACCATTTGCATTCAATTAGTCCTTCATTAAACGGCTGATTTATAATAGCCTACATTGATGTATTTTAGTGTATTCCCCTGACCTGGGAACTACCAATATATATTTTCCTTGTCGTCTTCCAGCTGACAATCAACTGCACATTAAGGGGGAAGTATGAATTCCACTTCCACGTGAATGGCCCATGTGCATCTCCGGAGATCTGTGGCCTGTTATTCTCTTGTTCTTCCCCTCCCCTCCACCTCCCTCTGCACACATCCTCCACATGCTCCTTAGACATCTTTACTCACACCACCTCAGTCTTAACTGGATAAATCTGGAGCGAAACAATTATATTCTGAATGTTGTCAAGAACAGACAGCATACTCCAGCTTAAACAACTGCATCCTCAAATGGAATTGTAAACTCTATAAAATAAACTGTCCATCCACTTTCAAATAACAGCACCATATCTGTCCACAGCATAGTTAAACAATGTAAAGGATCTGAATGATAGGGGGTCTCCCTACCAAGAAAGCAAGAATTTAAGCCACTATAATGCCTAGTCTGATAAGAAGTGCTGTTTTAAGGCAAAACTAAAAAACACCATTGCATGGGTAAATGTTACATGTCACACGTTTTGGTGCAGGTGAATTTTATTTTCTGTTCATCAAATTAAATGTTAGTAAACTGTTATTACCATATATGTGTGTGTGTGTGTGTGTGTGTGTGTGTGTGTGTGTGTGTGTGTGTGTGTGTGTGTGTGTGTGTGTTTCTGTTCCCTAACTGTATTTAATCTTCCAGATCCGATGCCAGGTTTCCTCACTTTTTCACCTTGATTCTATTCTGTTCCTCTCCAGGTCTTCCAGCCTGCTTGCCCCTCCTATATAAAGGTCCCTTCTGGAGGCAGTTAAGTAGGAAGGCAGTTGGTGGTGGTTATTGCAGAGATTGGTTTTGGCTTATTTTTGTATTGGTATGATTTATGTGTATGACCTTGTTTTCCCATTTGGACCTTGAACTTTAGCTCCAGTCCTCCTACTTTGGTTGCTGTGGTATATATTGTCTAGATAGTGTGAATCTTGTTTGGTGTATGATGCTTTGGTGTTGGATACGGGTGGTAGGGAGTGGTGCCATTTTTGTCGGGTGTGGGTTTTTGCCTCTGTTTATGTGTTAAGTAGTTAGGGTAGTCTTTTGTATGTTTCTTTTTGTTTACATACTGTGTATTTTATTTCAGTAGTGTGGGTCTTGTTTATTGTTTTGGCCTGGGACTCTCCTGAAGCAATTGCACCAGTGTGTTTATTTGTTTGTAAATAATTACCTCTGTACCTCTGTATTATACACTAATAGATGAAAAGGACTATAATTTATCTTACTGTTATTTTTTCTTTAACAGTTATATTATCCATTCCGTTAGCTATGTATCATCATTCCTTTTCCCTGTTATGGTCTCACAGCCTAGATGGGGTCATAACACGATGCATGAAAGTCTCCTAGAATTATTAAAATGCAGCATTTAGCATCTTTAACCCCCATTTCAGCCATGAGCCCTGAGAGTTTAGATGCTTGTAAAACCATATAATATTCATCAAAGTAGTTACTGAACATAGAAAATATATTCTGTCACTCCTTTTTAGATGTGTTTTTTGTATTAATACAATTGCTTCAATTTTGTGAGATGCAATGTATGAGGTCTTGTTATTTATGACAACCATAATCTGACAACCAGTGGAAGCTGGCCAAGGTAGGGTGCTATGGCATTTGAAAGGTTGCTGAAACTGTCCCCACCTAGTATATTTTTCACCAGCCACCACTGCTGACAACCTTAATTAATACAGTTTCACATATCGTGTTATATCTCCTCCTGAGACGTATTCTAGAAAGGGGTTTAAATAACTAACCTGGATCTGTTAACTCAGAGTTTGTGGAAAATCATTGTTTTCCTTTCCAACAACTGGGTTTGGAGTAAATGTTGGTTAGCTGATATGGCTGTTAGTTTAGCTTCATACACTGTGAACCTAACCTGCCCTCTAGAAGGTTTACTTAACCATAACTCAAGGATACACCCATGGCTTGTCATTTTCTCATGGACACAGCAGACATGGGAGCTCAAATTATTCACAGAGCTCTTCATCAGGAACATGTCATTAGACCCCAATTAGACATCCTGTCATTTTCTGTTGAACATCTCTGCAAATGTTACTGTTTCTCAGTTATCTACCTAAACAACCTTCTTAAACCTAATCAACATTCTTCAAACATTACACATCATGGATCAGCTCTCACTTCTCAGCAGGTTTTATGCATTACTCTCTGTTTTTTGCCGCGAAGAATTCTATACAACATAGGAGACGCTGAACATGTTGGCAAGGCAACTATATGGCAGTCCATCTGACGAGAATTCCTGCCATTTAAATGCTTCATGCACAATTTTGTGGTGTTCCCTGGGCACAAGCCTGTACTGGACATCAAAGAGGAATCTCACAGAATTGCAGTTTTGTCTTTGTTGACATAGAATTTAAAAAAGGAGAAAACATAATTTGGAAGCAATCGATAAATACCTCCATACCATTAGTCTTTCACGATTTCCAGGAGTCACTGGCTGCATGGATGGATCCCACATTCCCATCACAGCAGCTTCAGAAGATGAAGATGATTATGTGAACATCAAATGATGTACAGGTAGTGACCATTATAATGGCCTTCATTAAAACTGATAAAAAATGAGCATTTAATAATGTACTGCAACTCACTGTTCACAAGATTATATCTGATACTACCCATATCACTAATGTTGAAGCTAAATGGCCATGCTTTTTCCATGATTTTTTGGAAGTCTACACTCTATAACCAATTTAATCAGGTTAGGCCTGTGGCACTTTTGCTAGGAGTGTGGTTCACATTGTGTGCAATGTTGTTTTTTATCATTGCAACCCCCTGTGTGATTACAGGACAATATGACTGCCTCCTCATTGCAGATGGGGTATCCTTCCCTGCCCTATCTAAAAACACCCTATCTTGACCCTAAACCTGGACTACAGTCAGGGTACAACCTGGCCCACTGCAAAATTAGAGCAAGGATTTAAATGACCATAGGGATCCTCAAGGCCAAGATAATATAAATTAAACTTAATGAACACAGGCACTTGTATCCTGGTGGGTAGTTGGCTCCAATGAGCTTTCTCCAGGCATTCTGTCAGTTATAGGCTGGCCACAGTCCTGCTCTTTGGCCTGTGTGAAAGGTGGTGATGGTGGCCCCCCTCTTGTTGTGTGTAACCTTTTTATTATTAGCTACGGAGCCAGAATCAAATGTAGGCACTGCCTAGCTAGTCTACAATTAAGAACATTAAGTAGTTATCTTATCAGCTGTTCTGGAATGGAGAACTCTGGATTTGACATGCTGAGGTAAGTCAACTCAGAGTTCAAGGTTAAGTGTAAGGTGTGTTAAACCTGATTTCTGGAACACCCCCATGAACTAATACACTCAGCATCACCATCCAGTTAATCACTGGTCACAGCCCCACACACCTGTTATCCATTTCCTGCCCTACTTAAGAACTGAGTTTGTGCTCTTCCAGTTCAAATTATTTCATACCACACTTGAGTTCTGAGCCTTTTGCTAGTATTTAACATGTTATTTGTTTTCTTGGATTTTTGCCCTTAGTTTTGGCTTTTAGCTTTGGATTACCTCTGACATACCTGGTTTCACTGTTAATCAATCTATTGTGCTTTTGCCTCATATATTCCTATTTGTCAATTTTTTTTTACTCTGAACTGTTCTTGATTTGTACTGCACATTGTCTTATTAAACTCTCTGTAGTCTCTTACATTTATGACACTAAGATGAAAATTATTATATTTGTGCAACTATAGAAGTTAATTTAAATACTGTGCATACTTCATTCTAAAAAGAAAAACATTTTATAAAGATAGTGAGGTCTTAACAACTCTATGAACCATCCACTAAGGGATAATTTCACAGAAATACCTATCACAGAGGAACCAATTATTCACATTCACAAAACTACCAAACTAGCAAATTAATTTATTCACTTCTACACTAGATTGCATTCATCAGGGGCATTAATGCCCCATCATTTTAAAGTACAACACTAACAATATCACCAAATCCAATTGTAATTAAATAATTATTTCTGCACAGCAAAACAGACATGTTTCTGTAGCTAAAAAAGTTTTAAAAACATACATTTGTATTGTTTTTGTGAGAAATCAGCATCTTGATCTTATTCAGGATCTCTCTCAGTTTCAGTCCATATATAATGGGATTGAAAAGAGGAGGGATAACCAAATAATCAACAGATAATATCACAGAAATTATCAGGGGGATGCTTGATTGTAGTCTGTTATTAATAACTTCAAAACATGAATTCATAGAAAAATTGATGAAAATGAAAAGATGCGGTAAGCAGGTCTGTAGAGCTTTTCTTCTGAAATCCTTTGAACTCCCTATACAGACTACAAGTATTCTAATGTATGAGTAAATTATGAAAACCACTGGTGGAACTACAGCAATGATTAAAACAAATAGTCCATATACATTGTTCACAAGTGTGTCTTCACAACTTAATTTAACAATTGAATAGTTATCACAGTAAATTCTATTTAATTTGAATTGACATAATTTAAGTTGATATGTCAATATAAGCCCAACACTATTTTCACATGAGGGCAAAAACCAAGAAATAAACAAAATCTTCCTGACAGTGGACATTTTTATAAGTGTTGCATATTGCAGTGGTTTACATATAGACACAAATCTGTCATAGGCCATAGCAGATAACAGAGTGAATTCTGAAGTAGCAAATGTGTAAATTAAAAATGCCTGGAATGTGCAGACTTGGTAAGAGATAACTTGTCTTTCAGAGAGGAAATCATTTAGCAGTTTAGGATAAAATGCAGTTGTTCCACAGAGAGAGTTCAAAAGCAAGGCAGCAATGAATATGTACATTGGTTCATGGAGACTTTTGTTGATGTATATGACATAAATCACAACAGCATTAAAACAAATAATTAACAAGTAAACTATGAGAGTAATTATAAAATAAACATATCTGTGCTTCTCCAATTCCACATGTCCTGCCAGGGTTAAATATGTAACATTAGTAGAATAATCCATGAGTTTCCATTAAGTCTTCTATCAGTTTCTGCAGCTATATAAATTATCTGGTAGTGATCACTCCTCAGTCTATGTTATTTGATCAGGAATCATTAAGTAGGTTCATAAGAGTGGAGATGTATTGCTGTAATGGGGAAATCAGATGTGTGCATTTATACTTTGTCACCTGGACACACTGGATAAACACACCCCGTGGCACACCAATGGCAGTAACTTGCAGATTTCCAAGTAATGCCCCACGTCATGACTGTTCCTAAGGAGGTAGATTATTGAATTAATAAATGCACATGAACAACACAATGAACCACCACATGACATTAAAACACTTAGAATCTTAAACAGAACACTTCAGTTTCAGTAACAATAAAATACTATTGTTTTTTACATTGACAATTTGTAAAATATGTTTGTTTGCTGTATATAGAATCAAGAAAATCACCGTTTTCAGCAAATAGTCAGAAACCAAAACATTATATACAACACCACCCAAGACCAGCTTTGAAATTTGGTCCACTGATAAGATTGTGGACAAGACAATTCAAAAGAAATAAGTTACTATCAGTTGTGCAAGGCATTTTAGTGTGAGCTTTATAGGCCGAGCTTGGAGGGGGGTGAAGCTGGGACATCAAGACCTCACTTTTGAGCTTTCTGGAGGTGTTTTGGGCTTAAATTTAATGAAACACTGAAGAAGGGATTTGCCTACATGATGTTGTGGTTGCTAGAATGAAGAGAGTAAACAGGTTCCTATGTGAAGCTCTAATGGCATAGGATATTTTATTTCTTATCATCAGTACCAGTGGTACTTAGTTTTTTTAATGACCTAATTTACATTTGTGGCATTTAGCTGTAAATGTTAATTGAGGGTTAAGGGCTTTGATCAGAGGCCCAAAAGTGACAACTTGACAGAGGTGGGGCTTGAACCAGCAACCAGTATTGCCATTGCTGATAGGTTGCCAGATCTTCCTGTTTGGATTAAAAATGTCCTGGAAAAGTCATTAACACTGTTGGGATGGTGACCACTGAAGATTTGTATTATATTAATAATAACTATCACATGGTGACATGCGGTAATATAGAAGAGAGGGGCACCTGTTACAGGGACCCTCACCCCACATTCAAACATCATACCCTGGCACGTGACAGGCCAGAAGGGGCACCTGAGGTAGGGGTGGCATGGCCTGGAAAAGGCATGGAGGAAAGGATGGATGCATGGCTTGGGGAGGAGTTGGAGAGGAAGCTGAGACTTGGGATGACACCGTGCACCGGGCAGGGTCTTGCATAGATTGATGGACAGAGGGCTGGGAAATGGACTGGTTTGGACACTGAATAGACTGGGCACATGGTACCAGGGACAGGAGCACAGGGACAGAGACTTTGACAATCACAGAAACTGAAACCTGCAGAGGAATGGGGACAAGAAAGCAGTGAGAGGGATGAACAGGGGTTGATGCTGACAAGGAAGGTTGCTTCAGAGATGCACCACTACAAAGACGGCACTACTCTCTCGCTCATTTTTATTTATTATTATTATTATAGAATTTTAAGACCCTCTTGTTATGCTGCAGGAGTATGCATGGTAAGCACTGACCATATTGTGAAGGGCCACATTCCTTCCATCATCTCTGCCCTCTGCCCACTGCCTCATATTTGGCAGTTATTATTCCTTTAACATTCCCTTGGAATTGTCATTCTGCTTGTAATTGTCTGGAAATTACATTCCCTTGGAATTGTCATTTTGCTTCAGATCTGGTTACTTGCTGGTTAGAAAGGTTGTAACTCTTGCTTGTCTTGTTAAATATCCCAGCCTTGCCTTATTAACTATGAAATTGGAGTTGATTAAATTTTTTACACTTATATTCTTTCTGTTATGTTTTTTTCTCTGCAAATTGTTTTGTTTTGTTCTCTACAAGTATTTTCTCTTCTGTTGCTTGGTGTTCAAAACTACTTTGTAAGTATCTATAATTTATTTCACATATGATTTGTAAGGCTGGATTTCACATACCCAGCAGAGCCAATCACAGTTGTCACAGGAATTGTTTAAATATGATATCTGTAAATGCTGGTTTGGTTGCACAGCCTATGCCTTGACTTTGAAAGCACTGAAAAAATATTAACTGAATTTCTTTTGTGTGGATTCTATTTTTCCATGGTAATAGTTAAAGGTGGAAATTTGTTTAAAAAATTGACAGTATTAAACTAGCATACAGATTGCTTTACCTCGGAACTGAATCAACTAGCGAGATGCCCTATATAAGGACCCATGTGAGAAGAACAATGGGCCAAAAACTGAGAAGCATCGGGTTTCAGAATATTCTTAAGGAGATACCATGCTCTCAGACAGTGGGTTTAGTATATAAGTTTTAATGGGCTTGATGATTGTACATCTACACAAACGTGCTTTTACTAAAGGTAAAGCAGGAGTTGTTTTCAATGGAAACTGAAGCCATGTGGGGCTGCCCTACATAAGGACCCATGGGGAAAGGATGGCTGTACTGGTTACAAATAAACACACTATCCTTCAAGAAACAATTCCCATGTGCCCTTATCAAGCAGTAACCCCTAGAGAGGCCGGTGTTTTGGTCAAGTCTCTTCATGTAAATTGTGTAAAACGTGAGCTGGAATTATTAAAACTCATTATATGCAACTGCATGAATATTTGTTCTTGTTAATAAAAAAAAAAAACTTCAATTTTTCAAATTAATATTAAATATACAGTTTTACTTTTGGAATGTTAACAATAGTAAAATGAATAAAAATATTCCATTATATTAATGTGACATATTCGAACATGTCAGATGCTTGCGGATAAAATAGAGTTTTAATTTACAGGGGAGTAATCCACAATTGTAAAAGCAAAACAGGTGAGGGTCAAAGCCAGAGCAGAAGGTGCTCAAATCCAAGGGGGATAACCTGAATCACAGAGATAAACCAATCCAGGGTACAAACCAGAAGACAATCAAAGGAGGCAGACAAATCCAAAAGAGCCAGCGAATAAAGAAGCACCGGGGAAACAAAACAGGCCCGGTAACAAACAGTCAGAATATGTGAGAATCACTCAGGACACACTACAGAACAGTGGAAATACTTTGAAGAGAATAAACAGAACATGAAAGAATATATATCATAGCAAAGATAATACACAGGTGCCATTAATAATCTGGTGATGATGATCTAGTGAGGTTTTGCCAGGGAAGACGGGAATTGCAGTCATGAACTTGGGGTGGCTGTGTGACAATTAACTTTATGATGAATCTTAAATACACTTCATGTATTTTGTCTGAGATCTCATATAATTCTTCATTTTAATATGAGAAATTCTTTAATAAAGTGTTTTTCACACAATGAGACATTAGATAAATAAAAATGTGCCAAAATAGTGAATTAATATAAGAAATAGAATTCCATAATGATCTAGTTATAAAGATTGGACTCTTCATAGTGAGAGCAATGTGTGCATGTACAATATTTTTTAGTGGTCTCCGACATTAAGAACATTGCCAAGTATTCTGGATCTTTTTCATCTTTGAGGCCAGTGAAACATGCACTTGCACTGTTTGGTGCATAGGAGAACTAGCAGCAGGTTAGCAGGATGGATTGCTAACAGGATTGGAAGGAAAACATTTTTTATTACTAGGCATAAACAAATAAAATGGTAAATCTCAGCAAGTGTCTTGCTGCAACATACAGGGAATATAAATAAGAGAAGTAACTCTCTTTCTCAAGCATCATTTACATTCTGGCTTAGCTGATGCTTTTATCCAAAGCAACAGTGGCAACCTGGCTGTGGTGGGATTTGAACTTTGGCAGCCTTCTGATTACTAGTCAAGCACCTTAACCACTGAGCTACAACAGCCCCCTGTCAGTGGGGAACTGAAAAAGAAACAGAATATGAGTAGGCTACACATAACAAGGCTTAAGTGGGTCCAATTTCAATCAACCACTGAACCGCTCTGACACAATTTGCATCCCTCAGATGACACTGGACCACACCCTGGTTGCCACATATTCTCACCATTTGACCCAGGCTGGGCTGCAGACTACCACCTGGTGGCGAGAGGAGGATATTGGCCACAACAATCAGAGCCCTTGGCCAGTGGGCCAACATGAACTTGAAGGGCTAAATTGGCCGATACCAACACTTTGTTTGCTGCATGGACAGCTTTTCAATAATGTACAGTACCAGATGATCTTCCTCCTTGATCTTCTGAGACAGAACAGCTCCCATCCCTTGGTTGGATATGTCCTTCTATAAGAGAAAAAGGAGAGAGAAGAAGATGTAGATGATTGTCATCCAAGTAATCAGCAGAGATTCTGTCCATGAGATGCTGGAACGTGTCATAGGGTCCCGACATCTTGGCAAATAATTTGAAATTCAATGTTGGGAGCAATACAAGCACTTTATCTCCCATAGTGAATCTATACAGCTAGGCGCCCAAGTTCTAAGTGCTGGACTGACGTTCTTGTGTCTGGAGAAGGGTGAGCCACTGGTGCAAACCACAAGGGGTGGAGAAATTACAAAATGCACAAGATGCTGAAGTCAAGAGGATTTGGCATTAACCCTTAGTTATATCCAGTATCAAATTAAAGCTAACAGTGCCCATCCGATCGAGCATCTTGTAAATATGTGGTTTGGGTATGGGTATGCATCAAATTTAGATACTCCATTACTTTTCTGAAGTCAAAACAGAAGTGAACAGACCCATCAGGCTTGGAAAGTAGCACTATACGACTGGTGTAGTCACTGCTTAACTGTTTTATCTATGCTATGTTCAACATGGCCCTGAATCCATTCCTGAACCACTTGTTTGTTTGTTTTTTTCAGGAAACTATAGGGATGGCTGTGAACAAATACTCCCAGGGAGGTCTCAATGTGGTGTTCTATGAGATCAATCAATTTCTCACCCCCAGACAGATTGACTGGGCAAATGCTTTTAAAAAAATCCTTAAGAACATGATATGGGAGGTCATGCAGAAGGGTATATTGCTGGATGCATTTCTGTTTGCAACACAAGAGGTTCCACGAGGCTCCATGGAATTCTCTATCTTTTATTTATTGTGCAGGCAAAAGCTATGTGATGTTGCATGCATCATTTACAAAAATGTGGTGGAAGGACCTTCTTATAGTAAATGAAATTCAGTATGTTATCAACCTGAGAGAATGAGGACACTTAACACAAGAGAATTTGCTCATCAAGAACACCAGACCAGCACTTATAACTGGGTCACCTAGCTGTATACATTCACTATGGGAGATAAAGTCCTTCTATTGCTCCCAACGTTGAACTCCAAATTACTTGCCAAGAGGAAAGAACCCTTTGAGGGAACATGGCATATAAGGCAGGTCAGTTATCAGATTAGAACAGATGGGGTGAAGCTCTTTAAATATCAACTTTTCCTAAAAACAAATATCACCACTACCTAAAATCCTGGAGGAGGTGGTCCCGGTTATCATGGCAACTGTAGTCCCTGACAGGGATGAGTTGGGCCCAAAATTCCCTAAAAATTCCAATCTATTTTGATCCCTGTGGTGACCATCTCTCCCCATCCCCAAAAGCCAAGACTACTCTAGGGGAGATACTGCAAATGCAAAAGAATGTTTCGCCTGAGATCAATCAGTATCAATGCCACATTGTAATGATTCTCCATGTTTAGGTCAGACAGGGGTCAAAGCAACACACCAGGCACTACAACAGGTAGCATAGTGATCATGCATAATAAACATCAAGGGCTGCTTAGTATGCTGCCAATTTCAACTCTCCAATCTTACATACAGAGACCCACTACAAAAGAGAAATGAGAAATACCTTTCCCTGGTCAGACCTTCTACTACACTGGTTGGGGCCACACATTAAATCAACAAGAAGTAATAAGTATTTTCTCACAGTCGCTAAATATATGGAATGTTTGCCTGCCCCAAATGACACTACACTCACTATAGCTTACTTGTTGATAAACCACATCAGTTCTAGATTTGGACTATCTAGCCATGTCAACTCTGACAGATGGGCACATTTCACTGCTGAGGTAATGCAACTGTGCTTTCAAATCAGTTAGCATCCTCAAACCTCTGACCAGATAGAAAGAGCCAAGTGAATTAATGACTGGTAGACAAATGTAGCAACAGCAAACACCACCCACCGATATGTGATCAACCATCAAAATAATCACTATGGTCTTTCAAGGTATAAATACTCAGAACATTTTTGTGCTTAATAATTTCATAACAACGTTAGACTAAAATATACTAATTGTAACGTTGTTGCTGGCCCAAGGGCCGATGGGCGTGGAGCAGGACGCACAGACTCCCTCGATAGTGAAAGACATTTATTAACATAGAACACATACTATGAAGGTAGCACTCACACACAACATTAACGACAGACATGATTATACATTTAACTGGACACAGGCTACAGCAACATTTAACAGTGACCACACAAACATTTTACATACATCAGTAAACATCTACATAAACAATGACCAACAAGGGAGCACACACTCCCTTGTTGACAAAAACACTTAAACTTAAATACACTTAAATACAGACAAAACACTTAAAACTAAATCCCTTGCAGGTGTGTGCATAATGGAAAATAAACAGAACATGGAAATATAGGCAGGGAACTTAAACTGAACCAAGAACAATGACAGAAAACACAGAACACTGGTTAATAACACAAAGTAGCATGCAAAGTAAACGCTGTCATAACAGTAGGAAAATATCTAACCTTTAGACATAGACAACAACCAGCAATGTAACATAGGAACCATAGGGCTTAAATATATGGACTAACAAGGGTTAAAAAGAAACAGTTGGAATTAGTAAGGGGTGGAGACTAGAAACCAGGAAAATGGGAAGCAAAGCAAAACAAGAACACAAGGAACAGTTTACCAAGTGGACTACAACTCTATTGGAGGGGAAGTGTGACACTCCAATATCTTTAATAATAACTAGCTAGCTAGCTCATTATTTTTCACTAACTGCATCATTTTGAGATAACGTTAGGATAGTTTACTAGTTAACTGACACTGAAAAGTGTGTATTCCAGAATCAAACAGCCAATCATTTTCATGTACCTCGAGGAATGTGTTCCCAAATATTATTTTACATTATTTTATATTTCAAATATTATAGAATATTATAAAATAGTATAAAATATTTCAAAGTAGCTACTCATTACAAATTTGTTAACAAGCTACCTATGGCACTTGCAAACAGGTTATGCTGTCCAAAAGAAATGCAGGAAACCCCATATCTAACTGGAAACACTAAACGTGTACATGTGTTAACAAAAAAACTTAGCACTCTGGATCATATATTTAAATATTTAAGTGAGATCAATAAAACACTAAGTCACTGTAAATCATTTGACCTGAATTTGTTGAATTTACTTGGTAAAATATATGACCACATCCTACAAACTTTTTTAGTTCAATTTACATTCCTATTTACATCAAATTTAAATTTGTTCAGAGACTATTCATTAGTTGCCTTTTTTATAGTGCAGGTTTAAATGGACAAAGGAGGTCAATAGACAAATAGTCCTAATAAAACAGAAAAGGGTTGGTGGAAAATATAACACAAAAACTACAAAATTACATAATGGACTAACTGGGTGCAGGAGGCAAAAGTCTGGGTTGGGGTGAAGTTAATTGTGTTCCCACTCCCACAGAATTTTTTAAAATACTAATTTCACTTTACTAAAACAGGAAGATTTTTTCAGATTTAAAAATTTGAGACTTAATTTAATTTACAGGTATTTTTACAGGCAGAAAGTCAGTAAGGACGCTTAGAGATTGTAAACAAATTAACTGATCACAGATATTATTCACAGACAGTAAAACATGAGGGAAATTCAAAAAGGGGGTGGGAACTCTAAATGTTTACTTTTACTGTCAGCAAATCAGTGAAGAATATGTATTCAGAAGAAAATGTATAAATGGCTACAAAGCTGTTTGCCTCATTGACCAATAACAGAACAGCAACTCTGTTGCTCAAGATTGATTAATTACTACACAAATTAATGTATTATTTTACTAGTGTTACATAATTAACCTTGGAGAGATATGAGGAGTTACAGAAGTATGCATATTTTTATTTTATAACTACTTTTGCAGTTTACATATTCATCATTTGCTGTAACACTGATTTCATTTTTTGCCCTATACACAAGCACAAGTTTCTGTGAACCTATCTACATATTTATTTATGGATTGCTTGTAAATGCTCTCTTTGCCATGGATTATTTTATGAATATAACATATTTAAGTCTGGCGGGGCATGTACAACTGCAGGAGTACAGATATGTTTACTTTATAAGTACTCTTTCCATTTACATATTTATCATTTGCTGTAATACTGTTGTTATATATGTTATTGTCAAAAACAAGAGACTCCATGAGCCCATGTATATATTCATTGCTGCTTTGCTTTTGAATTCTCTTTTTGGAGCAGTTGCCCTTTATCCTAAACTGCTTATTGATTTGCTGTCTGAACACCAAGTTATTTCTTATCAAGCCTGCATGTTGCAAGCCTTTTGCATTTATTCATATGCTACAGTGGAGTTTGCTGTGTTGTCCACTATGGCCTTTGACAGATATGTGTCCATTTGTAAACCATTACAGTATGCAACTCTTGTAAACATGCACACTGTCAAAAAGATTTTACTTTTCAGTTGGTTTGTACCTTTTTGTGTAAATTCTACATTAATGATTCTAACATGCAGACTTCAGCTGTGTAAATTAAAAATGAACAGAATATACTGTAATAATTATTCAATTGTTAAATTAAGCTGTGGTGACATAACAGTTAATAATTCATATGGACTGTTTCTTCTAGCTATTGTTGTATTTCCATCACTGTTCTTCATTGTCTTCTCATATATTAGAATACTTTCAGTCTGTTTGAGGAATTCAAAAGATTTCAAGAGAAAAGCTGTACAGACCTGCTTACCACATATTTTAGTTGTTATTATTTTCAGTGTCTTGTCATGTTTTGAAATTATCAATAACAGATTAGAAGCAAACATATCTCACATTATGACCATGATAATATCAGTTATAAATTTGGTTATTCCCCCTATATGTAATCCTATTATATATGGAATGAGAATGCAGGAGATTTTGAATGGGATTAAGAGCATTATGAGAAAAAGGAAGATGTCCATATCCTTCTAGATAAATAATAATAATAATAATAATAAAAAAAAAAAAAAATAAAAAAAAAAAAATAATAATAATAATAATAATAATAATAATGCAACTTGCTGTATGACTTTATGTATAGTCAGTGTTCATCAGATTTTTTTCTATCTCAATCAGTTAAGAAAAGTCAACACTTGATAATATAGAAGTAATTTTCACAATTTATAAACCACGTAATTATTTCCCACAGCCTAAATAATAATATTATCAGAAAAAAGATGTCCATATCCTTCTAGATAAATAAATCTTTTTTTGCATTGCATGATTTTACCTGTTTTTTAAACACACGTCTCTTTTTACTCATCACTTTTTGTGAGATACAGTTGATTGTAAACTGATAGAAAGTCCCTATTTGAGCAATAATAATAATAATAATAATAATAATAATAATAATAATAATAATGCAGCTTGGTGTATGACTTTATGTATTTTGTTTGGTATTTCATTAGCTATCCCTGTTAAGAGTACAGCATTGTCTTAAGTTGCTTGTGAAGTAGGCTACTAACAAGAGCAAGGCATGTGAGCCTCCCAACAGATAATACATGCTAATTTATTTTACACTATAAAAGCTTGTTCTAAAAATTTATTAATTACATTTGAAGCCTTCGCTTCCTTATTATTACTGTAGAAAAGCAGAATTATAAGTACACTGATTTTAACTGACAGGTAGACCTACCAGTCTCATTTTAATTTCCTTTCTGTTATTGTGAACGTATTCTTCATGTATGCATCACTAATTTTGCAAGTTTTTTGTTTTAATAACTTAAATATCATTAAGATGTTTTCTGCAGATTAAACAGATTGATGCAAATTCATCTAGGCAGTCCCATTGCATTTCTTAAATCACAGAACGCAGAGCTGTTATCAACTGGTCCAGATTACATAGGAAATAATTTCTAGGAAAACTTGCAAACATTCACCAGAACATCAAGTGGGGGAATTGCTGCACTCAGGTTCTCAAATCCGCTGTGCTATTTTCTCTAAAACTGCTCCAGGTTTTCACAAGTCAAGGAACAACATTCTATATCATGCCAGGCCATGAACAATGTTTTGCTGGTCCCTTATATGAGTAAATTAAATAGCTGGCTAATGATTGGCCAACATTTTTCCAGTCACTCATCACAAACAATTAATGAAAAACTAAAACTTGCAAGTTACCACTTGATAATGAAACCTAATCAATGTGGTTGAATTATAATCAGATTTTTTTATTTGCCAAGTATGAAGTATACAAGGAATTGCTCTTGGTGCAGGTGTAAAAATAAAATTAAGCACTGGAACAATAAAGAAAGATAAACTTTATATAAACTATTTGTAGACTACAGACACTATATGCAGCCTGGATATATATATATATATATATCCAGGCTGCATATAGTGTGTGTGTGTGTGTATGTGTATGTGTGTGTGTGTGTGTGTGTGTGTGTGTGTGTGTGTGTGTGTGTGTGTGTGTGTGTGTGTGTGCGTGTGTGTGTGTGTGTGTATATGTGACTGGGGTGGCAGAGAGGAAGTGAGAGGCGAAGTTCCATTTAGTTCTTGATTGTTCATACTTTTCCACGTCGCGTCTCCGAGTCTAGTGGGTAGGTACGAGCAGAGTAGCTTCTCTCCAGTAGGCTCTCATAGTTCAGCTACTAATCTGCACCCCTGTCCTTCCGGACCTGTGGGTGTATAAATACGCGTGCAGGTCAATGAGATGCAGGTGTCTCCTGTGAGAAGACAGGTGATTGTGATCGAGGAAAGTGCGTGACACGGTCCTGGTCCTGCGGGGGCGTGTCCCCCCCTTCTGGGTACCGGTCTACCGTGACAGAACCCTCCCCCAAAGGCCCCGACCAGCTCCCGGCCTGCGGCTGGCCCCGCCGACTCGGGGCAGGCGTTAGCAGGTGCCGCCTATGAATCGAGGCGATGAGGACGGGGTCCAAAATCTGGGAGGCTGGGACGCAACAGCGCTCCTCAGGACCATATCCCTCCCAGTCCACCAGGTACTGGAGGCCCTGGCCCCTCCTACGGGAGTCCAGCAGAGAACATACCCTGTACACTGGGCCCTCCTCTGTCACCAGAGGCAGGGGAGGAATTTCTAGGGAATTCTCTTCTTCCGCGAGGGGGTCCTCCCTCACGAGTTTCAGCGAGGAAACGTGGAAGGCCCAGGAAGCCCGACTACTCCCCGCCAGGCCTACCTGCTAGGTCACCTCATTAACCCGGCCAGTAATGGAGTAGGGGCCCTCATACCTCGCCTCGAGCTTGCCTGTGGTGCCTGCTCGGCCGTCCATGGTAGAGACCCATACCTTCTGCCCGAGCTCGTACTTGGGGGTTTCCCCTCTTTTTTTTGTCGGCCTTCCTCTTGTAGACAGCGATCGCCCTACGTAGGTTCTAGTGTGTCTCCTCCCAGGTCCGTTCACTCTCCCGGCACCATCTCTTCACTTCCGGCTGGTGTGATGTAAGGACGTTCCAGGCGGCTGGTAGCCTAGAACACACTCAAAGGGGGTGAGGCCAGTTCCTGTGTGTCGCAAGGAGTTCTGCACGTAATCTGCCCATGGGAGGTACGTACTCCATGTTTCTGGGTCGTGGTTGCAATAGAGGCAGTAGAACTTACCCATCTCTTGGTTGTTCCATTCCACCTGCCCATTGGCCTGAGGATGGTAGCCAGACATCAAGCTAACCGTGATGTTAAGCTTGCCCAGCAATTCCTTCCAAACCTTGCCCAGCAATTCCTTGCAAACCCAGTTTGAAACGATGTCCTCGGGCAGGCCGAATTGCCTGAAGACCTGGCAGAACAGTAGATCGGCCATCTCCCATATGGTGGGCAGGGCTACCAAAGGGACGAACCTGACCATCTTTGAGAACCGATCCATGATACTCAGAACCATGGTGTTGTCCTCAGAGACCGGCATAAATACCTTGTATAAATACACGGTACACAGAAACCGTGTATAAATACGCGTGCAGGTCAATGAGATGCAGGTGTCTCCTGTCAGAAGACAGGTGATTGTGATCGAGGAAAGTGCATGACACAGTCCTGGTCCTGCAGGGGCGTGTCCCCCACTTCTGGGTACCGGTCTACCGTGACTATATATATATATATATATATATATATATATATATATATATATATATATATATATATATATATATATATATATATATATATATATAAAACTATATGTATGCTATATATAATAAACAATATATAAACATAAAAGACAAGTATGCAAAGAACAGCAAGTAAAAGTATGTGTAGTTTGTGATTGGTACAGATGAGGCCAAGTAGTGGGATGCCGAGGTAATTACGCACTGTGGGCAGTTATTACGCAAGCTGTATTTTTGAGGTTGATTTTATTATTGAACAACTACAGTTAATAAACCTCAAACCTGAATATTTAAGAAAGTAAAAGACAGGTTTTGGCTTTCTTAGGAGAATATTAATTGGGCAACTATTAGTGTGCAGAATTATTATGCAACTAAATGAAAAATGGACATTTTCTCATCTCACTTGTTTATTTTCATCTGTTTGTCAAGGGACACTCCCCCCCTCCCCACGAGTCACGTGGTATGGCCTGCGCATGCAGGGGGGTTTACATGTATATTTAGCCACGCCCTCCACGATGGCACACACCTGCACAGGGTTTGGTGTCCGGTCTATTTAAACCCCCATCTGTGTGTGCCTCTTCACTGGTCATTGTTAATGTACCATGCTTATGTCGTTGTTAGTGTAAATGTAAACTGTTTTTGCGTGTTCGTGTTAATGTTCCGTTTAAGTGTGTTCGTGTTTAATGTTGATATTGAACGTGAGTTGCCACCATTGTCTTTTATGTTATTTGTTAATAAATGTTTCACCACATCAAGGGAGTCTGTGCATTCTGCCCCGTGCCCTTTAGCAATTGGGCTGACTTTACACTGTTAAAGTGAGAATGATGTACTCGGCCCAGAAGTTCTCAATAGGGTTTAGGTCAGGTGAGGAAGGAGGTCATGTCATTATTATTTCATCTTTAAGGCCTTTACTGGCTAGCCACGCAGTGGAGTACTTCAATGCATGTGATGGAGCATTATCCTGCATAAAATTCATGGTTGTCTTGAAAGATGCAGACTTTTCCTTAACTGTTGACTATTTGCAACAAAACATTTGATGGTTCTGTGATCACACCCCAATATCCTAGAAATTTAAGAATGTTGCATCCCTCTGAAAGACTTTACAATTTTTGACTTTTCAGAGTCTCCTTAAGCCACACCCCTCCTTCATTTCACAAATTCACATCATTTTATATGCATAAAAATGATGATATGGTCAAAATACTCTCTTGACTAATAACTGTGCACAGTGTATATGATATGTACAGGCAAGAAAATTGAGCAACAATATAAATATAGCATATGGATATGATATTCAGTGGCTGTGTACATTATATTGTATGTAATAAAGTGCAATAGGAGGTGGATGGCCTGGGGAAAGAAGCTCTCACTCTTGATCTCCACTGTAATAGAAACTGCTTGAACAAAGAGTGACCAGGCTGTGAGGCATCTGCCATGATCTTCCCTTGCCTCTTTTCCATTTTAGCTTTGTAGAGGTCTTTGAGGGTGAGAGCATTCGTTGCAGCATGCACTTGGTCTGAGAATATGCAGGGCCAAACTAAATGGAGATGGAGGATATGATGACTGACTCTATTATAGTAGTGTAGAACTGGTCCAGCAGTGCATGAGTTGATGCAGGGAATATAAGCACTGCTGGGCCTGCTTCGTCACTGCAGTGCTGTGTCTGTTCCACTTGAGAATGTGCTGAATGGTGGTGCCCAGGAATGTGTGGGACTCTGGTCTGCTGATTGTGGACCAATGTATTTCCAGTGGAGGATGTGAATGGGTTTCTTTCTGAAGTCTATGATCAACTTCACAGTTTTCTGTGTGTTCAGCTCCAGGTTATTAGAGTAGAACAGGGGAGAGAGCACACAGCCCTGTGGAGCACCAATGCTGAGGGAGAGAGAGAGTCTGAAATCTGCCACAGTTTCCTGTTAGATAAGAAGTTAAGGATCCAGTTGCTGATGGATGGTGGGACATTGAGCTTCCACAGTTTATCTAGTAGGAGGTCAGGAATTCTGGTGTTGAAAGCAGAGATAAATTCCACAAACAACACATGGGCATAAGAGGTACGGCTGTCCAGGTTTTGAGGATGTAGGAGGGAACCAGATTAATGGAATTATCTACATACTTGTTATCTTTATATGCAATCTGCAGAGGGTCATGAAAAGCATCAGTCATGACTCTGAGGGGAATCCTTCATTGCAAAGGAGAAATCTATATTATCGGGTCAGGTTTGAAACATGAGTTGATGACAACTGGATGTCCAGTTTGCCCAGGGTATGAGTAGCTTCAGCTGGTGATATTTGGAAGTTCTTGAAAGAAACAGTGTGGTCATGGTGAGGATTAGGAGGTCCTGGGTTGTACTGAAGCTTGATTTTCCTGTGGTGAGCTTCAAGTGATGGGCTGTCATCCATGGAGCTATGTCAGTCAAGCATGCTGAGATGAGCCTAGAAACCCAAGTGTCAGAAGGTAGAAAGGAAAGAATTGGTTGCATGTCAACAGTGATTAAACTAAGAGAAGAGGACCTAGCACTGAGCCCTGGCAGACACCAGAGGAGAGTCTACATGGATTGGCTGTGGATCCTCCATGTTACCTGATACAACCAGCCCTCCAGATAGGACTGGAACCATTTTCATGCAGAGCCAGGGATGCCAAAGCTGGAGAGGACAGAGAAGAGGATGTTGGGCTGCCAAAAGGTCCAGAGGAATCAAGACAGATAATAGTTTGACAGCTTTGGTAGCATGAAGTTTCTGTGACTGCTATAAGGGCCATTTCTCTTGAATGCACTGGTTTGCAGCCAAATTGAGTGGGATCATGGAGCCGCTCAAGAACCTTTGAGAAGAAAGAGATACCTGTCTGTAATTGCTTATGTGTAAGATAAACAAGATAAAAACTATTCTTAGTTCATTTCTGTTCTAGTTAGTAAGCTATCTAGCTTGCTAATGTAAGTTCATGATTCAAAGAAAACAAAAATGACATTTAAACAGACTTTGTGGTCATTTCATGAATAATTGCTCATCAGCACCCATTGCTGCAAAAATCCAACAAAAAGCTGGATAATTGTTGTTTAATTGGATGCTCTAATGGTGATGCTCTGCATGTCAAGATGCTGATGCTGATCCTGAGAGAACACAAAATATCTAGAGTGAGCATCAGAGATGGAGATGGGCTATAGACCTAGGGAAAAAGATTAGTAATATAATGCCTCAACCACACTACAGGATTTTAAAAATCCTAACTGGTGTTGTAAATATGAGAGACCCCACACAAAATAACATTGTTCACCGATTTATTTTAGTCTTGTTAGTCTTCAGTGTCCCCCACTACACAATCTGCTCTGAATGACACCACACACTTTCAAACTTTTTTTTTTTTATAGATCGTTTTTACATTGTGGGTTTTTTTGCTACATCATAGGTTTTCTTGCAAATATGGCGTTAGATCTAACAAACATGGTGAGACTATTGCTGTGCTGGCAGTGTTTGCTGTCTGCACATAAAAAGCAATTCGCCAAATCACCCTTTTCTCTTTGGCTCCACTCTCTTGCATTTAAATCCGGTGCTGCCCAGCTGCATGGGTTCTGCCCAGCTGCAGCTGGTTCCACTGGTGGAGTGGGCTCTCATGGAGGAGACCTTCTGCAGAGATAGTGGTGTCTCTCTTGCTCTCTTGGTTGTAAGTGATGGCGAGATGCACCACATCATTCAGGGTCACTGCCTCCTGCTTGCAGGCTAGTTCAGACTGCAATTCTCCCTGCAGACCTCTGAGGAAAGCATCCACTAATGCTGGTTTGTTCCAGTTTGTCCCAGATGCCAGTGTCCGAAACTCCATGGTGTAATCTGCTATTAAAACTATTAAAAACTATTCAAAACTTCAGCTTAGTCAAGCATTGAATATTGCCTCTTAGTGCAGGTTAGTTCAAATGTGCATTGATGGTAAAGGTGTCTTGACATTAGTGGATTGTCTGAAAAAGGTGGATACATTTGTGCAGGCATTTTATACATGACATTAATTTCCATAATTTTCACTAAGGTCTGCCTTTTGTTTTTTCAAAAGGAAGCATTTAATTTGTGTTGAACTGGTGGATATATCTGTACATCTGTGCTAATTATAGCTGTGTAGCTAATTGATATCCATACTTACATCTACTAATAGCCATGTTTGTTAGCATCCATTCCACATTTTAAAAAGCATGTTGAAATAGTGATTTTGTTTTTTCTATTGTTTATGCTTTAATATAATTGTTTAACAGGTATTGGCCATTGGTAGATCATTTTTACCATTGCAATGTTAATACATTTTCCAGTAATTTACCATAATTATTTACCAAAATACATAAAGTATATCACTGGAAACAAAGGATATACTGAAAAATATACAGTAATAACTTGTATATGTACATGTTTATAGTAGTTTATAGATGACTGTATGTTATTTACATTACATTTCTGTAAGGGATCAGGCAAACCACATGCTTGCAGATATGAGAAAAGGAGGGAATATTTTAATAGTACAGGGAAAGGAGAATAATCTGAGGTACTAAAGGGGCAATCCAAGACGTAGAGAAAAATCAGTCCAAGTTCAGAAACCAAATAAGAAAAAAAGCCAGGCAACACATCCAAAAGGGGAAGGCAAAAGACAAACACTAGGAATACGAAGACTGGGTATGATACACAAAAAGGCTTATCCAAAAACCACCCGATATGCTTAGAGAAAGCTGTCGGCAATACTTTGCAAAGACTTGTGAGTCTGAAACCTTCTTAAACACTAAAATTAAAGAGATACAGGTGTTTTCAATATTCTGGAGAAACAGATCTGATTAAATGTCTCTGATTGGTCGTGTCATTGAATGGGTGACGAATGGGCTGCTGGGTACTGTAGTCAGCATCAGGATCTGGTGTCATGACAATTTCACAGTACTGTACTGGCAACCCCAAAACTGGCAATAGTTTTCTAGTGTCTCAGTGCTTCACTAACTGTGTAACAAGGTCAACAAAATTCATTAAAACTTGACCCATTAATTAAACAAATGTAGTAGTTGTATAATAATTATATAACTATTCATAGTAGTTACGTAATTTTATAGAAGTCCACTATATAGCCTATAATCCACTTTAGTAATCTTTTTTTAGAGAGTAACTATTAAAACCTCACCTCTACTGTTATTATATGAGAATTCTCGGGCACCAGAGAGTTAACTGGATATATTAAACTGGATAAGCCAAAACTAGATAAACTCACAAAAATGTTGCACACATGCCTGATAATCAAAGATCAAATTGAAATTTGATATGATTCATTCCTGGAAGAATAGTAATGGAAATTCTTATAAATATTATGGCAAACAGAATTATATCTTATTTTTAAGGCATAAGCTATTGATGAAACAAAGCTCACGGGGCTAACTATTTCCATTTATACAGGCATGCCAAACTTATATGGTTGAGATCATTTTAGGTATTTTACTTATAGTAAATATGCAATAACCATATTCCACAGTGTAAAAGTCCCAGTTCTACTTGAAGTGTACAAACATTATTTGTTCACCTATAGCAGAAATGAAAAAGGTCTGGAATTCTCATTAGGCAGTAAACTAGGAAGGAATACGTAACTATGTCAGAGTGAATAAATACCCTCAGCAGCACACCTGTATAGCCACATTTCATCTTCACTTATGATTTCTAACTGTTGATGCATGACAACTCAGATGAGAGTTTTTATCATCTGACAGATTACTTAATGAGAACTCATGGATTATTCTAGAAATGTTACATATTTTACCCTGGAGGGGCATATAGAGTTGGAGAAGTACAGATATGTTTATTTTATAATTACTCTCATAGTCTATCTATTGATTATTTTTTGTAATTTTGTTGTCATTTATGTCATATGTACAAACAAATGTCTCCATGAGCCTATGTACATATTCATTGCAGCTTTGCTTTGTAATGCTCTATTAGGAACAACGGTTCTTTACCCTAAGTTACTGATTGACTTTCTGTCTGAAACGCAAGTGGTTTCTTATGAAGCCTGTACATTTCAGTCCTTTTCCATTTATACATATATGTCTTCAGAGTTCACGCTGTTATCTGCTATGGCCTATGACAGATATGTGTCCATATGTAAACCATTTCAATATGCAACTCTTGTAAAAATTTCCACTGTCAGAAAGATTTTATTTTGCTGTTGGTTTTTGCCTACCTGTGAAAATGGTATAGCACTGATACTAACATACCAAATTAAGATATGTAAATTCAAATTAAACCGAATATACTGTAATAATAATGTAGCTATGAAATTAAGTTGTGGAGACATATCTGTAAGGAGTACATATGGAGTATTTCTTATAATTTTTGCTATATTTGCACCATTTATTTTCATAGTCTTCTCCTATGTAAACATACTTGCAGTTTGTTTTAAGAATTCACAGAATTTCAGAAGCAAAGCTCTACGGACCTGCTTACCACATCTTTTAGTTTTTAGCAGTTTCACTGTCACCACATGTTTTGAAGTTATCAGTAGCAGATTAGATTCAAACATACCTCATGTTATTGCCATGCTGCTGTCAGTGGAAAATATGGTTATTCCACCTCTGGTGAATCCTATTGTATATGGACTAAATGTCAAAGAGATTCTGAACAGGATTAAGAGAATCATCTGGAAAAGATAAACTCAAATATATATTTTATTACAGTGTTTTTTGTTTTCCTGTATTTGTCTGCATATAGATGATGCTGATTTTATTTAGCACCTGTATATTTCCTTCTTTTCCTAAACATTAAAAACCTTTGACTGTACTAGATATTAGCTTAGAGCACCAGTGATAATATAAGATAAAATGTTGACATCTATTATATACTAAGTAATTTAGAAAAGTAATTTTAGTGAAACTTTCAAATATATGTATGTATTACTGATATAATGTTACTTGCTTCTTGTTACTGAGGACTTTCATTTCTGAATAAATCAATACAATTTATGAAGGCATACAGATGCCCTCATGGTTCATCAGTGTTTGCCTAAATAAAGCTACATCATAGTGTGGTCGCAGAGTGGCCAAAGGAGGTGGTAGAAAGTGCAGGAGGCCAGATTTTCTCAGATGAATAATTTTAACTTTATTATTTCTGAGAAAGAGGTGAAACTAAAATATCACATGTTCCAACACATGGGCTTAGGAAAGAAAAAAAGAACACAAGAACACAATTTGTCCAGCTGACAAAGGAGACATGCTTCACAACTCCACAAGAGGCAATATAGCAATAAAACACTGCTTTTCTCTCCCATTCTTCCCCCAAGGTCTAAGTTTTATCTGTTAAATACCTGTCTGTATTACTTGGTAAAACCAGACACACCTGAACAAGTGTCCCCTCTTATAATCCTTTCCACTAGAAATGACTGTAACCAAGGAGTTGGTAAGCAAATCTGTTGACAAGCAATAATTATCTGTTTACCATAACACATTAAAAATTTGTGATTTCACACAGGATTGTGTGACCTACTATTAACAGCTGACAGCCGTTTGCATTAAACTGCTATTTGTTTCAAAAGGATAACTGGTTGACACCAAAAGGCAGCATCAAGTAAATGTGACTGGGTGTTATTCTGGAGATTCTGTTTCCATCCAGTTTCACATTTAAATATTTTAATTTGATATACCTCTCTGTCACTCTTCTTAAGAGTCCAACAGAGGCTAGACGTATATGGCCATGACCAACCCTGATCTGCCGAAACCCAGTGAGCATTCAACATGAACTGACAGCACTGTCCAGTTCCTAACATTCACCCTAAGCACTCAGCATTAGAGATGTACAGAGACCCCAGTATTTGTATTTGTATCTGTGTTGGTCGAGGCAGCTAAATTATTTCTATTAGAATAAAAGGACATCCATGTTGGAAAATGGGGTTGGTGATGGGGAGTAGGTAATTAATTTACTGTAGAAGAGTTTATTTTTTTAAAGCTCTGATAATAAAAAGAAAATAGCTATCCGTGGCAGCTGCAGGACTGATAGATAAACATTCTCGGGTACAGGAATGTATACACTGAAGGCAATAAAGTGATGAACAAGGTGACAATAACAGGCACAGGAATTGACACAGGAACTGGGACAAGAACTAGACTAGGGACAGGAGATGCGATTGACACAAAGGGTGGAGAATAGCAGGAACTAGGCAGGAACAAGAGTGGCCAGGCAAGAAACTGGGGAATCAACCAGCGAATAAACTGAAAGACTGGCCTGGCAGCAAATGGGGAAGCAGGATAAGCAGAGGATTAGGGAGCAAAATGAGTAGAAGACAAAGGAGTAGGCAGACATTGGAGGAAAATGGCCTAGCATCAGAATTCTAAACCCCTGCCAGATTTCTGTCAACTTCTCCTCTCACACTGTGTAGTCACAATTCTTAGCCTTCCCAGTAAGAGCCACTTTGATTAAAGAAACATGGAACAGTTTGAGCAGTGACTTGTCATTGTCCTTGAGGTGGCTAAGGCAAGGTGCTAAGCCAAAAGTATTTTTAGCTTCAACACCTGTCCTGACTAGCAAAGTGGAGTAGAGGCAACAAAGAGACCCAATCAGAACAAGGAAAACCCTGTTTGCATGGTGTTAACTCCTCTAATAGGTATGAGGTGCTTAAGTGTTTTACAGTGTTGCAAAACCCGAGATCATAGCCTAATTTGCCTGGGGAGAATGGCGAGCAGCAAAACTGACTCAACACGCTAACATGAGGCCTGAAGAACCCAAGGTAAAGAACCCTCATTATGCTAGCCACCTAGAAACTCATATAAGATGGTCTGACAATGTCTCACATCAGCACCTCCATCAGGATTACTGGCAATCTTTAGGAACAAATGGCATCATCAATCAATATAATCAAAACAACAATCAGAAATAGCAAAAGAGGACTTTAATCACTTTGTGATGGCTTCAGGCACAGGTTGACTGGCAATGCACAGCACCAATGGTATGAATCTGTGGGCTGAGATGGCAAGAAGAACAAAAGAGGGCAAACAAGGAATGTGTGTATAATCACTAATAAGTGGGTGATTGGGCCAGAAGGTGGTCTCTCTTCAACTACGAGATTATAAAAGTAGTAAATAATTCAATGTGATCAGTCTGGCTTTAGAGCTCATCACGGCACTGAAATCTCTTAAACCAAAGCCAGTATCCAATGCTAAACCGTGACATCTGAACCTATTTAAAATGTTTTTTCTTGACCTCAGTGCTGCATGTGATAGTCTATCATTCTATACTGCTAAACCAACTAAGAGGCTGGATTGTTCTGATCTGGTTCCAGTCATATCTGGCTGGTCATGAGTGCTATGTCCCTCTAAACATAATGCACCATTTTATGGTGTCTCCCAGGCCTCAATTTTGGGATTAGCACTACTTAATTTCTATATACCTCTAATGGCCATAATCTTCAATAAATATAATATCACCTTTCACCAGTATGCAGATGGCACATACTTATATATGCTTCTAGCCACTGGGTTCCATTGACATGATTTTTAAGTGTCTAGAAGACATCAAGTTCTGGATGGGGCATAATTTCCTGCCACTCAATACAACAAAGTAGAATATATCATTATTAGGAATGGTTGTGAGCGCACTGTCACAATAACTTATCTGGAGTCCCTGTCAGTTAAGGCCCAACACCATATCAAAAACCAAGGTGTCACATTTGACTTTGACTTTTGAAACACCATATTAACAATGTGTCTAGAATAGCTTTGAGAGGCCAGAAAGACACAGATGCTCATGGGTGAAGGAATAATTTTATTGATGAGAGGACAATCCAGAGTAGGAAACATTAAACATGAAAATAGTCAATGCCAGAGTAGAGCAAACAAATCCAACAGGGAGTTTCTTCAGCATATACCAGAGCAGGCAGTGTTTGATAACAGGCAGGGTACAGATAAGAGAGGGCAAATCCAGACAATGTCAGACCCAGAGAACAATCCAAACAGAAGAAATGCTCACTATAGACACGCATAATGGCAATACATTATGGGCCCAAGCAGTAAAACTGCTCTTAAAACTACAGAAATATTTTCCTTTTAATATTTAGAAAAGGAGGGAACCCTGCAGGTGGTGATAAATAAATCATCACTGTATCTATACAGGCATATCCAGTAAAACAAATGATTAAACTCTAAAAATATATTTTTGTTTTCCTTTTCCAAAATATTATTTTAATTCTGTTCAAAATTTCTTGAACTTTCAAACCATATATTACGGGATTGAGAAGAGGTGGAATAACAAAATTTTCAACCGACAATATCATGGCAATAATTTGGGGTATATTTGATTCTAATCTGCTGCTGATAACTTCAAAACATGAAGTGACAGTGAAAGAGATAAAAACAAAAATATGTGGTAAGCAGGTCCGTAGAGCTTTGTTTCTGAAATTAGGTGAATTCTTAAAACTGATTGCAAGTATTTTCATATATGAGAAGACTATGAAAACTACTGGTGGACATACAGAAACAATTATAACAAATACTCCATATGAACTCCTTACAGATATGTCTCCACAACCTAATTTCATAACTACGTAATTATTACAGTATATTCTGTTTAATTTGAATTTACATGTCTTAATTTGGTGTGTTAGTATCAGTGCTATACCATTTTCACAGGTAGGCAAAAACCAACAGCAAAATAAAATTTTTTTGACAGTAGAAATTTTAACAAGAGTTGCATATTGAAATGGTTTACATATGGACACATATCTGTCATAGGCCATAGCAGATATCAGCATAAACTCTGAAGACATAATTGTATAAATGGAACAGGACTGAAATGTACAGGCTTCATAAGAAACCACTTGTGTTTCAGACAGAAAGTCAATCAGTAACTTAGGGTAAAGAACCGTTGATCCTAAGAGAGTATTACAAAGCAAAGCTGCAATGAATATGTACATAGGCTCATGGAGACATTTGTTTGTAAATATGACATAAATGACAACAAAATTTAAAAAAATAATCAATAGATAGACTATCAGAGTAATTATAAAATAAACATATCTGTACTTCTCCAACTCTATATGCCCCTCCAGAGTGAAATATGTAACATTTCTAGAATAATCCATGAGTTTCCTTTAACCAACCGATCAGACTCTAAAATATTTCAACAGATATCGTTTTGCATCATCAATTTTAAATCATAAGCGAAGATGAACTACAGCTATAGAGGCACTCTCTTTGGGGTATTTATATGTTCTCAAATAGTTACATAAACATTCCTTGTTCCCTGGCTAGTTGAGAATTCCAAGTCAAGCCCTTCTTCATTTCAAGACTGTAACTATAGTGAGATAAACAATGCATCTAAGCTGCAAATACAAGTGGGATTGTACACTAGGGAATATTTAATGGATAAGGATGTTTAGAACAAGGAAAACAAATAAGTGAAGCGCTAAAATGAGTGCATTGTTATACATTTTAAATATTTAAATAGATGTAGCTACCACTGTGGACACAATAGTTTATGCACCAATAATAGGATATTTTTTGTTATCCACTGAAAATTCAGCATCTTCAATCTTTCCCTGCAAAAATGATCATCACTATCCCACCATTAATGAATCATGTCAATAGAATTTGATCTTTTGGCTATCAGGTGCACGTGTGAAGGTTTCATGCGCTGGTGTCATATTTGCCATGGCACTAGGATCCATGTATTTTTCATTTAAATTTTGCTCCTCTCCATTCTTTAGCAGTTCCAGCTGCCTACTGTTAGCTTTGATTTTCTTATGCAGTTATCGTTTATGTTCTTAATCTTTGTTTGTCTGTCTTTATTCAAGTTGTCTATACTTGCTGTGTGACCTCTGTTCATGTTTTATGATTTACCTGGTTTTTCCTGTTTCATTCTGTTTTGAGATAGACCCTTTTCATTCTGTTCCCAGTTTCTGTTCCTCATTTATTCTGATCTGTCTCACAGCTCTTCAGCTTTGGGCAGTTCAGTGGTTTATGAATAATGGATTTGCCTGAAATAAACATTGCTCATCTCAGCGTTTGTGTCTGGCCTTGACCCTCAACATCCTAGTGTCACACTCCCTTTTGCTACTTGCCCCTCTAAGTGATGTACTGTCCTCATGGCATTTGTTTGT
The DNA here is from genome assembly GCF_041902795.1 of Electrophorus electricus. NCBI lineage: Eukaryota > Metazoa > Chordata > Actinopteri > Gymnotiformes > Gymnotidae > Electrophorus > Electrophorus electricus. Next base: position 41,519,392 of record NC_137498.1, on the reverse strand, counting down.
TCTTTTTTGTTTGACGTCACTATATGCTACTGTTGTTTTTCCCTGTGCATTACATGTCGCCAAGCCCCCTTCGTTAGACTCCTTCTTTGTTTCAAAAGTTGATGTCTGTATAAATATCCATTTGTCATACTCTAATATTTTCCATTGTTGTGAGACCTTTCGAGATCTGTAGCTACTGTCACGATACAGCCCCTCCCCGAATACCTCCATGTATGTGTGCACGTCATAGTGGCCACACCCTCCCTGTGTTTCACACCTGCTCCTCAGTGTGTCATTAGTATACATGTATAAAAGTCTATCGTTTAGGCGTTTGTGTTGTCAGTGTTTGACCCTGTTAGCCTGCGTGCCAAATGCTATATGTTACTTGTACAAATAAACGTATGTTCTTGTATCTGCAACTTGTCCCTGCATCCTGCTTAAACCTCCACCTTACAGTTGCCTTCTTGCTTTATCTATGACCCTGTTTGTTGTGTTTACCCATCATCATATGTACTTTCTCATTTCGATGTGTTGTTACATTTCTGTATATGGTGTTCTTGCTTTACTTTTCCAATGGGAAAAACAACTTATTTGCCTGAGTTGCTCAAGTTAGCTCAGTCCCACCATAGCCACACCAGAAAAACCAAACCCCTGGTTCTGTGGGAACAAGGGTTCCTCTTCATGGCATTACCCTAAGTCCCGCAATTCCCCCACTGGATTTCATGTATAACAGGAGCCCAGGTAAGAGCCGAGAGTTTTCACTTTTACAATGTAAAAGTTTTGCACTTTTTGCAGTATGCTCTTGAGTCTCTCCTGTAGCTAACCAGTCCTCGCCCGACATATGGGAAACTGTTGGCCTAGGTGGGTACTCAGGTCTTTCTCTGCCTGTGTGTGTCCTTGTCTCCAGTCCCCAGTGTGGGAGGCACATTTCCTGAGGGAATCATCATGTCCTGCTCCCCAGAGGGTGCTGCTGCATCTCCAGACCTGCTGGATCTGTTGACCACCTGATCACCTTATTTCCATCTTGGCCTTCTCCCCAGGCTGTTCCCCGTTCTGTCAACTCTCCTACCTGAACTTCTGTCCACCCTGTTTTCCTATCCTTGGCTAGGCTTGGCCCTCACTTTGCTCCCCAGTTCTCTGTCTGGCCACCTGTCCAGTTGCTCTTTCCTAATTCCCTATTTTCTCCTTGTGCTTCTCTCATCTCCTGTTCCTGGTGTGATATCAAGTGTTCACTCCCAAATAAGCTCTTTAAACAGGACATATACATTGAACACTTCCATACAGAGATTAATGACGGATACTATCAATTTTTAATCTATGAAAGTATCATGTTTTAATGATTTAAATCATTTAATTACTTTAGCACTACACCAGCACAAATGGCCAGGTAATCAAGGCCACACCAGGTGTGAATTCCTGTTGCTATTGTAAGTAACATTGAGGTAATAACTGTATGTTTTGATTGTTCTGTGGTGGCAAGCTTTGTTCTTGGACAAGATAACACTGAAGGAATTCTGGGCCTGGGGGTAGAGGATTTTGGAAAGAGAGTTGGAGTGGAGATGACAGTGGAACTGCAGCAGATCTGGTGAACTGTGAAGTTGGGTGTGATCTCTCATTCTCTTTGCCATCACTTGAGAGCAATCTGTCATCCTATTGGTCAGTTCCAAGCAACACATCATAGGTGATGCTAAAGTAGATGAGAAAATACAAAACAATTCTGACATGCTAAACTTTTCATCAGGTTGTTATGGGATGTACAATTAGAGGAAGTGTTGTCTGAGTTCGAATAACTCAAAACAACTTCATATAAATTTTTTAACAGCACTACATTTTAAAATGGGAAGAGTTAAATATAATTCAATAATTTGTGGAATATCCCTGATATCCCAGCTTTCATGTGTCTTGGTGCGCTCTCCACTAGTCTTTCACATTGCTTTATGCCACTCCTGGGACATGTCAAGCAACTTAGCTTTGTTTGATGGCTGGTGACAACACATCTGTTTTTGATGGCGTTCAGGTCTGGAGATTAGGCTGATCATGACACGGGTCTTGATCTGGCGGTCTTCCATCTACACCTTGATTTACCATACTGTGTGGCAGTGTCCTGCTGGAAGAAGAAAAAAATACTCAAAGTTGGGGAACATTGTTTTCCCAGATAAACTTGCATGTGGCTTTATTAATGCGTCCTCGACAAAGGATAAATAAATAATCTGCCCAATTCCAGCCTTGGGGAAGCACCCCCAGATCATCACCAACTGTGGCTTGTAGGTCTCTAAGCCTAAAATGATCAGATGTTGGGCCAAGATGAAAATCTTCACTCATGCACCATGTGAATACCCTCTCACACTCTACTTGTTCCTACCACCCAGCAAAAGGTTCGGCAGCATTCTGCTCATGGATGGCTATGCTGACCTTTAGCTTCTATCTCAGTGTATGCAGGCATCCCAAAGTCAGATTTAAAACTTTAAGACTTTTTAATGTTATTTCAAAAAGTAATTTAAAACCAAATTTGCAAGTGAGGATATACAAAAATAAAATAATTTTGACTAACTTAAATAAATCATGCCCCGTAATGCCTCTTGTGCCTATTGCGTATTTCCCCTTTCTCTCACCTAAGAAAACATATAGCTAAGCTCCCGGACCTGGAAGGGTATTTAAACTTTGTTTTAGAAAAATCTTATCTGAAAACAGAATTTAAATGTCGCCAACAACGTTGTAATTCTACGTGTACAAAACAGCATGGAAGACAGAACTCACTTTCATTCGTGGACGTCTATTTCTCTCGGTGTAAAAAGTTATTTTATTCTGGTTAGAGTAGTCGTTAGTGTTCTTTGTTCTAATGTGAATTATTTGCCCCCCCCGTTGTAATGTACATAGAGCAAGGGTGCTAGAGGACAAACTTAATCTCATTGGAAACCATTGAATCTTGCAAGAACGATGCGGAAAGGCGATTTCTCATTTTACAGGCACAATCAGGCATGCCAAAAAGAGCTGTGTTCTATCAATTGAAGCATTTTTAATAAAAACGCACAGTATTACAAATATTTATTATGATTTCTTATTGTTGCTATTCGTAATATTATTACTAATAGTATTATTAATATTGATATTAGCAATAATTTAATTCTAATAATCATAGATAGATGATAATAATAATAAATTATTATTATTATTATTATTATTAATAAGTCAAAAGTTAAAAAAGAGAGAGAGACAGAAGCTAGAACTGTAGCATTTATATTCACAGAAAAATGGCAAAAAGAAAAACCTGGAGGGACGAGGACATAGTGCAGTCACTGGAGGAAGTTTACGCTGGCATGACTATTCCACGTGCAGCCAGGCTGTTCAAAGTCCCCCATAACAACTTGGGGGACCGGGTGAGTGGACAGGTGAGCCATGGCTGTCTCATAGGTCGTAAGCAGATACTGGCACCAGAGGATGAAAGGTCTCTGGTGCGCTACTGTATTTACTGTGCGCAGCATGGGTTCTCCCTCACTAAGGCACAGCTGTTGGCATACGCTGATGCAGTGAGGAGGAGGAGGAACCCAAGCGAAGATGTACCACCACTGGGGAAGAAGTGGTGACACTGTTTCAGGAAGAGGCAGGCACATTGCAGAACTAAGCATGAGGACCCCTGACACCATCCACCAGGGGAGGGCAGTGTGTGCTAAGAAAGAAATGGTGTAGAGGTACTTTGACCTGCTGTCATCCACGCTAGAAGAACATGGTCTGAAGGACCAGCCATTCTAGATTTATAACTGATGAGACTGGCTTCCAGCTGGATTGCAGCAGGTACAAAATACTGACAGCCCCGGGTTCTAAACATACATACCAGCAGGCCCCCGGGACCTGGGTCCATGTGTCAGTACTGGCCTGCTTCAATGCAGCTGGTGAGGCATTCCACCATTTTTTATTTATTTTTGCAAAATGTTTTCCTGGGGGCCCATACACTCTAGGAGGATCCTTCAATGCATTATATGGAAAATCTCTAGTGGGGAGCATCAGTGGTTTGAGCATTTCATCCGCCATGCTCGGAAGGAGCGCCCTCTGGGTAAGACGTGGAGCAGGGACAAGACCCAGAAACAGAGGCAGGAGATCAGGAAAGACATCGAGTGGGAACAAAGGGCTGTATGAATCAGAGACAGGGCCAATAGGAGGAGCCAGGGATGACGAGACAGGAAAGGAGACAGACAGGAGGACACACGGAACAAACACAAGCGGAAGCCGGGCTAGGGGCAGGATTACAGACAGGGATCGTGGCAGGACCAGGGACATATATGGGATTCAAGGTTAAACCCTGGACAGGTGCAGGAGTCAGGGCAGATTGAGGGATGGAAGTAGAATGGGAAAAGGGAGTCAGACCGGCAACGAGGCTGGAAGAGGAGGCAGGTACAGAGTCAGGAGAGGAAAGGAGAGGAGACATGCTGGTAGTGGGAACAGTTGTAGGAACAGAAGCAAAGACAGAGGTAAGTACATTCAGCACAACAGACACAGGAACAGGAATAAAATATACAATTGGCATGGATACAGGTACTGGGACGGCCAAAGGAACACTAATGCCACAAGGCAGGGTAACAGGTTTCACCAGGGTAACACAAACAGGCATGGACCGGAACACAGACGAAACCGGGAACAGGAGCAGGCAAAACAGGAACTGAGGAAACATTAGAAGCAGACTCTGTGGTAGTAAGGGGGGCTCTTGCAGCAGCCTCAAGGAGCAGAGGAGGTACAGAAAGAGTATATGATGAGGATACAGGAATTGTAGGGCTGCAGGAGGCCGATGGAGAAATCTTGAGGGTCACTGGTTCACTGCGAGGTGTAGCTGAAGGAGTCCCAGATGTCTTTGGAGGCACACCTGTAGCAGCTAATCGGGGCACAAAGGAGTCTTGAGGAGCAACTACAGGGATAGGCGTGGCACGAGGTACAGGGACCCTTACAATTCATTGGTATGTTTGATTCTAACCTATACTGTACTAGGATATATTCTATGAGTAATCGACAAAGTACTTTTGTAAGTTGCTCTGGATAAGAGCGTCTGCTAAATGCCATAAATGTAAATCCCTGGCATGAGGCACAGGGACAGGCCTGACACGAGGCATACAGACTTGTGGAGTGGCCTCCTCCACTCCAGGAACAGGAACTGGCTCGTCCGGTGACGCGGCGTTCAACGGTGTCGGGTCCGGGAGAAGTGGAGGCGTGGCCATGGCATTCAACGGTGGGTCAGGGAGGTCTGGAGGTGCAGCTGTGCCGTTCAGCGGCAGGGGGTCCAGGAGGTCATGAGGCATGGCTGCAGTGGTCAGTGGTGCTGCAGGGATATCTGGGGGCGCACCTACAAGTACAGACTTTATACATGGAACAGGAACAGGTTGAGAAACCTCTTGGGTGGTAAGAACAGGCCAGGTGGCCACCACTAGGCCGGGAACAGGAACAGGACTGGTGGCATCCATCATGCCAGGAAGAGGAACAGGACGGGTGCCGTCTGCTGCGCCAGGAACCAGAACCGGATCAGGACAGGCCACGTCGCCTGCTCCGGGAACTGTAACCGGATCAGGACGGGCGGCATCTCCCACATCGGGGACTGTAACCGGATCACGATGGGTGGCGTCTCTCTCATCGGAGGCAGTGACTGGCCAGGCAGCATCTCTCTTGCCAGAGAATGGCTGGGCGGCATCTCTCTCGCTGGGGGCAGGAACTGGCTGGGTGGTTTCTTTCACACCAGAAACAGGGATTGATAAGGAGTCTGGGAAGCAGCTACAGCAGGCTGTTTTGGTCGAACAAATTGTGTGGAGAGCAACCGAAGAAAACCCTCCCCTGTCATAGCCTCCTGAGCCCATTGCGGCCCATTCCTGTGCCTTACCCCGGAGAAATGTTTTCAAAAACACTACCTTCACAAACCCCGGGGGATTAGGGCAGGTCAGGTGTTGAAGGTAATTTTGGCTTTGCATAGTGAATGTTCCAACTGACTTATCCTCCCTATTACACTCGCTAGGAGTTGCCATAAGTGAAGGTAGAGCCAAAGGTTTCCTGTCTCCAAGTGTATTGAGTAGTGACTTGATATAATCCATGTCTTCATCTGGGAGCAAACCATTGTGCGAAGGTGCCTGGGCTTATGCAGATGGAACGCAATGTGACCTAACATCGCCCTCCTGCTGCATTCTCCTTTTAAAGCTGGTTATTCTGTAATGATCCCACCAGGAACAGGCAAGAGGAAGAATGCATATGCAGGAGGCAGTTTAGTAAATGTGGGAAAAACAAACACGAAGGCCAAAATAAACAGAGGCAAGGGGAAAACACTAAGGCAGGTAATACATGAACTCGGCAAACAGCATGGTCGACGACAAATATGGCGAACATAATCAAGACACAATACAATGAACCAAACTTACCAAAATAACCAACAAACTAGAAGCAAAACACAGGGCTTAAAGAACCAAGACAATCAGACCCTAGACAGATTCAGGTGAACATGGGAACAGGGAGAACCAAAACACGGACTGGAATGAAGGAACACATGAGGGGCGAAGACAACGAAACCAAGGAGCGGAACTAGGAAGTAAAGGAAAACAAAGACATGAGAGGGAAATAATAAAACAGAGACGCTAAGAGGTGGCCAATCATCACATAGTATTACTGCATGTACAGAAGAAGCACCAGCTTCTACATGCTGAGGCAAAAAGGTTACATTGTCCAGACAATGGAACAATGTGGCCAAGGATTATGGCCTGGATACACAAGGCCTTAGAAATGCATACCCTTCAACATTCCCTCAAAAATATTACTAATGACATCATGAAGCACTGGTAAACATGTTTGTTACAGACAAAAGGCAGCAGTCCACACTCAACCCCATGGGAGACACTTAGGCCACTAATCTCAGGAGTGAATGTATGCTGTAATTACTAAAGGAGGTAAGCATTGCCTCTTTACAACTTTATCAGAGCAATTGTAATTAAGTCCCTTTAGATTTAATGTGGTCAGATGTGTTTCAGTTCTACAAAGGGAAAAATAATTTCATAATTCTGGTAATCAATGTTGCTATAGTGATCATACATGTTGGTTCCTGCAAGAAAACATTGAAATGTAGTTTTTCTTTTAACTTAATTTACCTGCTTAATTTAGGTGCATATTATGAAGCCCAAGCTTGTTTTAAAAAATATATTTACTTGATGGTACCCCATAATAAGTTACATTTTGTGTTATTTTTCAAATCCATTAGTACATTTCTCTGACAAAAAAATCACATTTTCAATGTGAGTTTCTGCAACACTTCCTGTGAAGAAATACTATGCTCTTAAATATTTTTATTGCTGATGATAGTTTTCCTACCTATCCAGAAATAAGTAAATAAGTATAAGAAATAAGCAGTTTTATAGAGATAAAAAGCTGGTAGGACAGACAGGGAATAAAGGGATTTTTTTTATTTATACAAATTAACAAGGGACCTAATTAGGACAAGAATATGAATAATACGGTCATTAGTCCACTCTATCTTTTTTTATTATCCTGTATGCAGTTTCAGATGTGTTGTACTTGTTAGCAACCTTCTGAAAACACTGAGAGTAATCTGTGGCCAGAAACAAGAAAGCACAATCCAGACCTTGGTCATTATAAAGATACTTTACTGTATCTTTTAAATTTCAACATATTATTAAATATCATATTATTTACTATTTAAATCCCTAGTAGGTGATTCTTATGAATTGTGAAGGTATATTTGCATCACACACAATTTGATAATTCAATAAATGTATAATCATAATCTCACACCACACTTTACTATAAATATTTATTTATTAGAAGTATCCTAGATGTGCCATTAGTCATCCTCTTAACTCTTCATCAGTAGTCAATTTCTGATTAAAAGTTAGCTGGATATTTTTTATTGGCACAGCACTCAAACCAGGGGTTACAATGACACATTTAACAACTTCACCAGTTGAACTTCAGCAACATTACTGCTTGGTTAAGAGGTCAGATATCCAAATAATATCCAGTCAGGAGTGAAACTATGGTCAGAAACTGATCACTCTTTTTCAGATGCCCTCTACTAAACACTAAAATGATGCTGTTTCTTACATTTTCATTAACATGATGAAGATCAACATTTGACATTTCTTCTGAATTTGAAAAATATGCTCATATTATGTTCCGACAAAGGACCCAAAAATACTGTTACTTGTTGCAAGTTAAATATGCTGAACAAGCTGGCTTGTTTTTGTCAGTCATCACTGGAAAATCCAGATGTTGTATTTTCACTTATAAACATTTTCATAGAATTTGGTGGTATGTACTTGAGAAACAAAGGAGTCCTTGTTCTGGTGTTAAGGTACATCCAGATACAAACATGTTCTGGTAAAGAAATGAGTTTCAGCTTTCAGGGCGTGAATGCTACCTTCAGCCTGGTCATCTCTTTTGTTTTAGAATGATTACACAATGAGTTTTACCCAGAAGGGTGTTCTATAATTAGTCATTAGAATTAGTAAATACTTTTTTTTTTATTACTAGTAAAAGTCTTTTTTATGTGGTCTTGACAAAGACAAAATTCTGATCTTCTATTTCTTCTTATTCTTGTATATTTAATTTGCCAAATTCTACTTTTTTCGACACCCCACATCCAATTAGTTCTCAATCAATATTAGCCCCACACCAAAATACCCCTCAAGCACTTCTCATTTACCCAATAGTCTTCAGCAACTACAATAACAGCTAAATAACCCCTCAGCTCCAAGTACCACACAGCCAAATGCCCCATAGCACAAACTGAACATCACAATGCCACTTGGATGTCCACCACTTCTGTCCTTTCGGTCAGCCCTCCATCCTCCTCTAAAAACCCTGTTATTTGAAAACTTACAAGCTATAGCCATCAAACTTGGTAAAAAGATTCAACAGCAATTACATTCCCAGATGAATGTTATACTAACCTTCCAGGATTAACATTAAAATAATGTTTTCGTAATAACACTGAAATAACATTTTTGGACTTATGTTAAAATATTGTTCTCAGACTAACTCTATCATTAGATAGGGAAATTATTTTAATGTTATTGCAAAAATGTTAGCATTTTTGCAATAACATTAAAAATAATTTCCCTATCTAATGATATACTAAAGTTTTTGCAATAACATTAAAATAATGTTTTGGTATATAATGTTATACTAACATAACATTCTCTGACTAATTTTTTGCAGTAACATTAAAATGAAAATAAAATAAATAAAACATTCTATGAATAGCATATAAACATTTTTGCAGTCATGTTAAAATAACATTTTTCAGTAACATTAAAATAACCCAGCTGGCATTTCAACATTTATTCACAGTTAAATCAAAATGATGGATCAAGATTGAATAATTTACATTTACAGCATTTATATTTACATTTACACGCAAAAAACAAAACAAAAACAAAGCACAGTATGCTTTGGTTTTGCTCTGGGATCATCCTCTGGTGGGTTCAGGTAGCTCGGTGATTACTTATTTTTGCCTTTGATTCTACTAAATTCAAGGCTTCTTGTCTGAACCTAGTTGCTTGTTTGCTGTTAGCTGAAATTACTCACTGCAGGTGTAGTTTCACCTTGGCCTTAGGTGTGAATTTGGGAGCAGACTCAGCACTTATTGAACTGTTAAATTAGGATGACTCTGCTACAGATGTGAGCAACACTTTTAAAAGGCTTTGTTGTGCTTTTCAATTAGTTCCTCACCTACATTAAGATTGGACCTCGCAAACTCATCTAATCTTTTTTCTCATACTATCCCAAATTTTCATCATTCTCTTACCAAATATACCTCTCCAACGTGTTCCATCGCAATCTGCACATGTGCCAACTGCATTCAAAACTGCCAGGGTGGTACCAATCCTCAAGATGGCTGCATTCAATGGCTCCAACATTACCAATCACAGACCAGTATCACTTCTCTCTTTCCTCTCAAAAGCCCTTGAACAAGCAGTTTATAATTATCTCTTTTCCTCACCCAGAACCAGCTGCATGATCCCAATCAATCTGGCTACAAACAGGCACATTCTACAGAAACAGCCCCACAGCAGTGACGGAGAAACTTCATGCTGCTAAAGCTGCCAAACTGTCATCTGCCATCCGAATCTGCCCATAGCCTGGGCATAACACTGGACAACCAGTTGTTGTTCTCAGCTCGAGTTTCAAATCTGACCTGGTCTTGCAGATTTTTCCTTTGTAACATACGAAGGATTTGGAACATTCTGTTGCAAGAAGATACCCAAGTACTTGCGCAGTCTCTTGTAATCTCAATGCTAGACTACGGCAACTGACTACAACTGTGTCTCACTACTTGCTGGTCTTCCTCTAAGCCATCAGACCTCTACAACTTGTCCAGAATGCAGCAGCATGACTGGTCTTCAATCTTCCGAAGTTCACACATGTCACTCCATTGCTGCGTTTCCTTCATTGGCTTCCAGTAGCTGCACACATCAGATTTAAAACCTTGATGCTTGCCTACAAAGCCAAAAATGGACCAGCCCCTCCATACATGATGTCTATGGTCAGAGCCAGAGTACAGAGAACTTCAAGTACAGTTCGGCTTGAAATACCATACCAGTCTTATGGAAGACAAACAGTGAGACTATTCCCTGTCCGGGCTCCTAGATGGTGGAATGAACTTCCTCTGGCTGTCCGGACAGCAGAGTCCCTTGCACTCTTCAAACACAGACTGAAGACCCATCTATATGTGAAATATTTAAATGACCACTGAGCCTGCTCCTATGTTGACTATCTGAAACTAGTACTTATTGTAGGGTATTGTTTATTACACTGATGTTGACTAACAAACACTAGTACTTATTGTTTATTGCACTTATCATTGCCTAAGATAGAGCTTATGTGTTTTGTATTTCTAGGCATCAGCATTAATCCCTGTATTTCTCCAGTTTTCTAGTTCATATTGGACCCAAATCCACATGCATTAATTCATTAATTCAAAACAATAATCATTTAAAACGTTTATCATTTATGAAATTTTGCAGATGGTCTAGTATAAATCATTATTTGCAAGGTTTTCTGTGGCTTACATCTAATTAACACTCAAAAAACACTCAAATATTTATTAAGAAACATTTTTATAAAAGGAGGCTTCTAACTTTTTTTTATTGTAAGTACATATAAGCGCATGCAATTCTATACTTTCAGTTGAGTTAAAAAAAATACACTATACTTCAACGTTTACCAGAGTATTTTCACTAGACTATTTGTACTTTTACTTGAGTTAAGGAGTTGTGTCGTGTTTCCACCCATTGCGGATTGACCTTAGCGGAAACTTAAATTAGAGGCACAGGTGCCCTCTGGAGGACAAAGAGGGTAGTGGCAGCCCAATTATCTTTAGGCTCATGAGGCCCCCTCACTGTCAGTCACCTCATGTGAAGTTATCAATAGCGATTAGAATTAAATATAGCCAATATTATTGCTATGATAATGCCAGTCGAGAATCTGTATATTCCATATATATTAATCCCATTAAATATGGAATGGAAGTGCCATAGAATCTGAACAGGATTAAAATAATAGTTTGAAAAAGAAAGACACATACAGTTTTTTCTATTTATTTTTGATAGATAGATAGATAGATAGATAGATAGATAGATAGATAGATAGATAGATAGATAGATAGATAGATACATACATACATACATACATACATACATACATATATGATATAAGATGTGTAAAGATAAATCTGATTTCATTGCCCTTCTGTAGGTTTGTCTGTGTCCTAAAGAGTACAATTGCATGATTGCAGATATCGTCCTAAAGTACCTGTGTGGATATGATTATGGTTAAGTGTACTGTAATGTACTGTACATAATTATGCACATTATTTAAACTTTTTTGATTTCATAATGATGTTGAATGTAATTTCCCCTTTTTGCATAATCACTTATTTAGGTTTTTAATTTTGTACATCCTTTACATTAAAATTACCTTAAAATGACATACCTTACTTCTTTCATGTGGGCATTTAAAAATAAACTTGCATTACTCCTTTATATTATTTTTATTTTGTTGAATGTAGAAAAACAGTAAATGGACATGTATGGTTTTTCATTGCAAAGACTCCATTATGGCCTCTAATTGAGGGTCTTTTGTTTTTGTAATTAATGCATAAGTAAATTTCAAAAAATTTATGCTATGTTGCCTTCCAGCAACACCTCTAGGTTGATATCTTCCAGCTTGATTGGTAACTCTAGCTGTCCATGGGATTCGTAGGCATTTTCTCCAGCACCACATCTCGAAGGCATCAATTCTTCTTCTGTCAGTTTTCATCAGTGTCCACATCTCACAGCCATATGTCACAATTGAGAACATGATGGCTGTAATCAGCCTTTGCCTGATGGTGACCACGACATCATTGCATTTCCATATTTGGTCCATGTTCATCATGGCTGCACGCCCCAGCGCTAATCGACGCTTGATCTCTGCTCTCGAGCCTCCACTGTGATCGATGAGGGTCCCAAGGAATATGAAGCTATCGACCACTTCTATATTTTCATTGTTGATCTTTATGTGGACTTCCTTGTCAGCGGTGGTCATGATCTTGGTCTTCTTGATGTTCAGCTGAAGTTCCATCTCTAGCTTTCTTCTTTCAGCTTCAGGATCAGCTTCTTCAGGTCCTTCTCATTCTTTGCCAACAGGGTCATATCGTCTGCATATCTCAGATTGCTGATGGTTCTTCCGCCTACTTTCATCCCAGTGCTCCAATTGTCTAAGTCCAGCTTCCTCATAATTACCTCTGCATAGAGGATGAAAAGAAAATGAGATAGTATGTCTTGTGCCCCTTTTGATCTTGGACCACTCCGTGTCCCCATACCTGGTTCACACTGTGGCTTCTTGATTGTCGTAGAGTGACCTGATCGACCTGATCAGGTGCATTGGCACTCCTACCTCTCTCAGTGCTACCCAAAGCTTGTCATGCTCGATGCAGTCGAAAGCCTTGGTGTAGTCAATGAAGCACAGGTAGAGCTTCTTCTGATACTCTCTTGCCCTTTCCATGATCCATCTCAGATTTCCGATGTGGTCACGGGTCCTTCTGCCCTTGTGGAATCCAGCTTGGACATCAGTAAGTTCTCGATCAACGATGTTGCCCAAGCACTTCTGGATGATCTTTAGAAGCACCATGCTGGCATGAGGGACCAGGGCAATCATTCTATAGTTGGTGCAATCCCTGGTGTCTCCCTTCTGCAGCAGCGGGATGAAAATGGATCTTTTCCAGTCCTTTGCCATGTACAGGTCCTCCATATCTTCCGGCATAGTGTTGTTAGTGCAGCTCTTGGGACCCGTTTGAGCAGCTCAGCAGGGGTTCCATCGATGCCAGGTGCTTTGTTGTTTGGCAGCTGCCTCAGTGCCCACACCATTTCACTTTCAAAAAGGTCTGGTTCCAGTTCCTCTTGGCCATTAAGTTCCTCTGAGTAGTCAGACCTGGTGCCAGTGTAAAGTACTCTTTCCATCTCTGCTTGATGTCCTGCTGATCACTGATTTCATTCCCATCATGGTCCTTGATGGTTGCTTGGTGGACAGAAAAAGACTTCTTCACATGTTTCACGGTGGCAAGTAATTCTCAGCTGTGGCCCTTTTTATAGGTTTCTTTGCAGTTTGTGCTTTGGGCATTCAGGAAGTTGTTCTTGTCTTTCCTGGCTTCTCTTTGGAAGACAACATCGAGTCACATCACCTCGTCCTGCCAGCCTTTAGCTTAGCCTCACTTCTTTTATCAGCGATATGGAGGGTGGCTGCAGTTAGCCAGTTCCCACCATGCACTGGCTTCTTGTATGGTATGTGTCTTGAGCAATGTCAGTGATGATTTCCTTGATCTCTGCCCACGGTTCATCTGGGTCATCTCTGCCCAAATATGTTCCTTGTTTCGACTGCATATTTGTAATGCTGCTGGCCCGAGTGCCGCAGGGCGCGGTGCAGGACACACAGACTTCCTCGTTCATGCATGATATTTATTGACATATAACATAGACAACACAAGTGACACTCACAATTATAAAGGTGAACATTATTAAAATTTAACATTTAGGATATACACAAACACGAATTGATAAAAACAAACACAGATGTTACAGGCTACAGCTATAGTTCACATTAGCGACTCAAGTAGAGACATTGGTAGTGACAATAACCAACAAAGGGAGCACACACGGACAGGCATTTAAATAGACAAACAAGACATTAACATTAAACCCTATACATGTGTGTGCAATCCCGGGGGGTGTGGTTACAAAACAGAGACACATTACATTTGTGAATCCCCCTGCACATGGCGGGAGCAGTCCATGACAATTTTGCATGGGGATCTTGCTGACACCATCCTGCTCTGATGCATCTGCTGTTGGTGCATAGACTTGGATAATGGTCACGTTCAGAGGTTTCACTCTGATGCAGATAGACATGATCCTATTGCTGACATATTTAGGGCTTTCTACACACCTTGCAATCCTTTTATTGGCCACAATGGCAACCCCCTTTCTCCTTTTCTTCTCGCTTCCTGAGTAGTAAATGGTATAGTTGTCAGATTCGATCCAGTGCAATTCACTGACTCCCACTAGGTCCACGCTCATCCTTTCCGTTTCCCTCTTGATGGTATCCAGCTTTCCGATGCTCATCCCTCTCACGTTCCATTCTTGAAGCACATGTATTCTGATCCATAGAGTTTCACGGTGAAGGTTTTACGGGTAGGTCACCAAGTCTTTCCCCAACCCATAGCACTTAGGCACAAGGCTGCTGCAGTTGGTGTGTCGTGTTGCCACCGTCCTGGCACTTGGAGCCGACTATGGGGAGGGGGGGAAAACAATGTGCCACACCTTATCCACAGACGTCTGTGGTGTTCAAACATCATCAAAGAAGGATGAGAATAGAAGTTTCAAGTTTCAAGTTTGGTTTATTTGTCACATGCATAGTCATACATGGTATAACTCCCAGTGAAATGGTTTGAGAGTGCTCTGTCCAAACTGAGGAAAAAAAACAGGGGTGTATAGGGAAATATATATCTGTATCTTTACAAAATATATTAACAATGTATGTACAATATATGTATAATATGTTTATATACACAATGTACAATGTATATATGGATATGTATAAATGTATGTACACAATGTACAGTTCCAGCTTACAAGTGAATATTTACAGTTGCATGGTCGTGGTGGTCCCCACAGTTTATCAGTTTCCCTGATTCAGGGCCCGAATGACAGTCTCTCTGTCTTGGTCATCAGGGAGCAAAAGCCTCAGGGAAAGCGAAAGCCCTGACCTCAACAGAGAGAAGAGCCTATTGTTGGGATGGGTGGGGTCCTTCACAATCCTCCTGGTCTTGGTCTGGCACTGTTTGTAATAGATGCTCTGCAGGTCAGGAAGTTCCGTATGAGTGATGCGCTCTGCTGAATGCACCACCCTTTGGAGTGCTTGTCTGTCCTGCTTGGTGCTGTTCCCAAACCAGACTGTGATGTTCCCCATGTGGATGCTCTCGATAGTGCAGGTGTAGAAGTTCCGCAGTACCTTAGAGGGCAGTCTGAAGTCTCTTAGGCATCTGAGGTGGTAAAGACGCTGACGAGCCTTCTTTGCCAGGGAGTTGGTGTGGCGGGACCAGGACAGGTCCTGCGAGATGTGAACACCAAGGTACCTGAAACTATCTACTCTCTCCACCGTGGTTCCACTGATCCTCACAGGTTGGCAGTGCCGCTTCTGCTTCTTGCTGCAATCCACAATTAGCTCCTTTGTCTTGCTGATGTTTAGGAGGAAATTATTTTCCTGGCACCAGTTTTCCAGATGTTTAATCTCCTCCAGGTAGGCCCTCTCATCGTTGTCCAAGATCAGGCCCATGACAATGGTATCGTCAGCAAACTTAACAATGATGGTGGAGCTGGAAGTGGCTGCGCAGTCGTGAGTAGTGAGTAGAGCAGGGGGCTTAGGACACAACCCTGAGGAGCTCCAGTGCTGAGGCTGAGGGTGGATGAGACACAGTTGCCCACCCATACTGATTGTGGTCTGTCTGTTAGGAAGTTTCAGTCGCACAGGGATGTATGCAGTCCTAGATCCTCCAACTTAGTAGTGAGTAGAGAGGGGATGATGGTGTTATATGCTGAACTGTAGTCTACAAACAGCATTTTAACATAATTACCCCTCCCTTTGTCCAGGTGGATCAGTGTGGTGTGGAGCAGATGTGCAATTGCATCATCAGTGGAGCAGTTATGGCGGTATGCAAACTGCAGTGGGTCCATGGAGGCTGGCAGTGAAGATGTGATGAAATCTCTGACTAGCTTCTCAAAGCACTTCATCACGACTGATGTGAGGGCAACAGGGCGGTAGTCATTGAGGCCGAAGGGTGGAGGTTTCTTCGGTACGGGGATGATGGTGGAACGCTTGAAGCTGGATGGGACGATACCGAGCATCAGGGAGAGATTGAAGATGTTGCTGAATACCGGGGGCTAGCTGGTCTGCGCAGGCTTTGAGGACTCTCCCGCAGATACCGTCTGGTCCCGCTGCCCACACCTGAACACTCCCCTCACGTCACTCTCCGTGATGATGAGAGGGCACTGTTCTATGGTGGGCTCTGCGCATGCGATGTTGGCTGTGCCGATAGCACCATTTGCGTTCTTAGCATAAACGCTGTTAGCATTAGCGCTGCTAGATGTAGCCCCAAAGCGAGCAAAGAGTGTGTTCAGCTCGTTTGCCAGAGACTCATCTGCACTCATCAGTCCAGAGGGTGGGCTCCTGTAGTCCGTGATCATCCATAGTTCCTGCCACAGGGATCTAGAGCCACTCTGCTGGAACTGTGTCTCTAGTTTCTTCCCGTAGCGTCGCTTCGCCTCCCTCACCGCCCTGCGCACTCCGTATGCCACAGACTTGTACTCGTCCATGTTCCCGCTGATGATACCCGTGTTGGAGGCAGCAGTGCAAGAGCTCAGAGCCTCGTGGATGGTTTTGTCCACCCAGGGCTTCTGGTTGGGAAACTTCTTGATGGTGGTTCTTGGAATCGTGTCGTCCACCAGTTTTCCAATAAACCCCACTACTGCCTCTGTAAACTCACTGACATAATCAGTGCTACGCCGGGGTTCAGCCATGACCATCAGTGCTGATGGGTCCGTTGTCACAGTCCACAAGTGGCAACTGCTGTCACAACTAGAGATTGATGAGGCAAAAAGAAGGAAAAAGTGACCACCCAGAGGGGGAATATTTAATTTTTGAAAAACAAAATTCACCACTTGCCCTCGTCCATGCATTCTTTTCTTTCAAGCTCAGGTCCTATACCAAAGGCCTTGGAAATTCAAGGTCTTGCATAGTATCTTAACTGTATGTGTAGTATCTTCTCAGGACTGCACTCTTCTGGATGGAGATCTCAGATGTTGTTGTAGGGATCTGCTGAAGCCATTCTCCCAGTTTGGGGGTCACATCCCCTAATGCTACAATTACTACTGGAACCACTATTGCCTTCACCTTCCACATCTTTCCAGCTCTTCTCTTGCACATTGTTATTTCTCAAGCTTTTCATTTTCTGTGTTCCTGATGTTCCTGTTACTTGGGGTTGTATAGGATCTTAGTATAGTCATTCTCCACCATGTATGAGGGCGTATCCCACTTTGATCTTGGAACTTCCCACTTTGATCTTGGAACTTGGAACTGATGCTTCTGTATACTATGCCAGCCACTTGGTTGTGGTGTTCCATATACACTCTGCCTGCTAGCATCTTGCATCACAATGTTTTCTGATGGATTATCTCAGGCACATCTTTGCACAGCTTCCATCTGGAGTCCTGCCTGGTGTGATAGATCCCAGCCTCTATCGATCATGTATTCAGAGCTTGATCCTGTCCTGTCTTTCAATCCAGCCTTCTCCAGCCATTGGTAGGATTTTTCCACATCAGCCACTTCCAATATTAGCTGGTGATACAGATCGTGCAAGGGTTTATCCCCATATGATGGTTCTTGTTCCTCCTCATTCACATCCTTCTTGGGTTTCTGCTGTCTGAGGTATTCACTAAGCACTTCATCACTTGGGGCCATCTTCCTGGTGTACACCTGGATCTTGGTTGTTTCATGTTGGATAGTGGCTCTGATGCTCACTAATCCTCGGCCTCCCTCCTTCTGCTTAGTATACAGTCTGAGTGCTGAATTTGGGATTAAACCCTCCATGAGGAGTTTCCTTGTCTTGATGTCAGTGGCTTCTATCTCGTTCTTTGGCCATCTTATTATGCCAGTGGAGTATCTGATGTAAAGGTGTTGATAGCCTGGATCTTGTTATCCTCATTCAGCTGTCCTCTCAGGACTCACCTCTCTTTGTAGGTCTTTGGCTGTAGTTGCTTTCTTTGTGGCCTCTTCATGATTGCTATTTGTCTGTAGGATTCCAATGTACTTGTTGCTGTCCTCAACATTTCACTGAGAGGGTTCAGGAAGCTATGCAGAACTACAAAAGGTACAGGGCTTCAGTAAATGTTGATGGTTATCAGGGAGCTGTCCAACTGTTCATATTTGAATCATGTCTGCTCCAGTAACTAGATCCTCTTTAGGAAGGTTGCTGTGGTCTGGTCTCAGATTCAGTAACCACTAGGAGTTGTTGTTGTGTGATGCCCCCTTCTCCCATATGCTTTTCCAGTGTTGTTAATTTTCCATCTTTGGTGGGTCTGTCCTTATGCTGTTATCTAAGAGTACACTCGGGATGGCTTGTGGGAAAACATCCTGTATATTTTCCTGCCTTCTACTTCTCTTGTGTACTTCTTTAGATGGGCAGCCAGTGCGTTCCAAAGCCTCAGCTATGGACAGCTTGTTGTACTTTTCAAATACCTTCATCACACCTTTTTGCTTATTTTCATGTTGCCCTTATCTTGGCCTCCAACCTCCTTCTCCATGACAATGTTCCTTGACAATGTGCATCTTGGTTCACAATTTTGGGGTGTGAGGGTGATGATGATTTGTCTTCTAACTCATCACTCTCTAGGTGTGACAGGGTAAGCATCCATACCCTCTGCATATACCCTCTCACACTGAGGTTGCATGTGTAGTAGCATTCCAATAGTCCTCTATTCTCCACTCTCATCCATGAGTGTCTTATATTTGTTCCAGTAGCTTTTTATTACTTTGCCCTGGTTCCCCATCATCTGATGTGGACATTATTGACCCGGGCAATGTCTGAACCTGTTTGACTCTCTTGTTTCAAAGTCTCAGGGATGTTTGTATTGTTGTTATTAATGGTCAGTTGTCAAGGATATCTATGACTCAAGCCATGAAAATGTGTGGGGAACATAGGCCATTTTGACAAAGATGAAGTGAACATTTTGAAGCTCTCCTTCATCACACTAACCCAGAGCCACTCCCAGAAATACCAGTGTGAATTCAAGAACAATAGAAGCACAGTAGACATCATCTTTAATGTATGTAACCTGCAACTTCAAGTACAGAAACATGAAATGCTCTTTGTCATTGTGAACATTTCCAAATCATTTGACACAGTAAATAATGATCTCCCTTGGAAAGTTTACCTGACACTTTTATCCAAAGCAACTTACAATTATGACTGAGTAGAACTTGAGCAACTGAGGGTTAAGGGCCTTGCTTAGGGCCCCTACAGTGGCAACTTGGCAGTGATGGGGCTTGAGCCAGCAACCTTCTGATTACAAGTCAACCTTAACCACTAAGCTACCATTGACCATGTGTCATGTCCAGAGACCTTAAAACAGGCCTGAAGCTGAAGACTCCATTCACTCTCCATCAGATTAGATGGCTTGGCCACACCACCAGGAATCCAAATAGTTGCCTTCCCCAGAGGTTTCTCTAGGGACAAATGAAACTATGTCATTACTCTGTTGGTGAGCTGAAAAAATGTAATGACCAGCTGAAAGAGACGAGGACTAATGCTTCTGACTGGACCAGGAGGCAGAGGACACTGGTGCAGCTAGCCAAGGTCAGAAGGATATGATGAAGATTTAGAACTGTGGTCATACCTGACCACAGCAGTCAGCAACCAGAGTACCCACAGCTAGCAGTAGGACATAACACTAAAAAGAAAGAGTGCCTCTAAAAGTTGCTTCGGCAACAGCAGTAATGATTAATAGCATTTTACAGTATGATTCTCTCACTGGCAGAGGGCATTCTGCTAATCTGGTTAATGAGCGTTAGGATCTGTGACTTAGTGCCAGTTAATATTGTTGATAGTCAGTTATATAATGATGTCAGGGTGAGGGAGAGCATGGAGACATGCTGGAGCAGAAGAGGACTGCAAGATCTCTGCCTCGTTAATCATAGATCACATGCTTTGATAGTGAAATGGGGTGAAAGACCAGACCTTATCCCTGATTTACCTTTTAATAACATATGTCTATGCTATCAAGTAAGCCTGCTGTAGATCCTGAGTGGTTCAATGGAAAAGCATGCACCATATCTGTGTGTGTTCACTGATTTGAGTCCCAACTATGCCATGGCCATCTGTGGCTGGAAATCCAAGAGAGCAAAATTGTGACCCTCTCTGGGTGAGTTGGATGTCTTATTTCAATCAGGGTGACACAAGCCAACTGTGCATGTGATAAGGGCAGATTGTGTCTGCTCAGCTGTCCTGTGTCATGGTATGTGCAGCGGATCTTGTCATGGTATGTGCAGCGGATCAATAATGTGACTGGTTTCATGCCTCCTGGGAGAATGTTGTCTGACAGCGAACGGCCCTTTTGTTGCATACATCTATATATCGCACAATGCAAATTCTGCTCTGCTAAGCCGTTTGATTATATTGTTTTTTAATTCTCCAAATTGAATTTTTATCACACAGATCTTGGGGTAGAGCTTTTACTATATTTGCTCCTATTTTGAAATTAGAATAAAAATATTACTGTACTGAGGCTATTGTGTAGATCTTACTGTGCTTAATTTGAGTTGAGTCTGGGTAAAAACAGTTTCTCCTACCAGAGAATTTTAGATCAGTGAGGACATCAGTCAGTGGAACTCACTGTGGATGTCTGACTTTTCATGTAATGGAATGAATAAATAAATAAGTAAGTAAATAATTAAATAAAATGATACTGCCCAATTTCAAAATATATCAAATGTGCTTACAATCAACAGAACATTAAAAAGATTATAAAACTAAAATATGTTTCAAAACAGAATGCAAATACAAGATGCTTTTAATCATGAGTAAGATGAACATATAAATGTGACTAGAACGGTTAAGTAAAATATTTTTATAGACGAGGCAAAATGTGACTACATTAAAAAAGACTTTTTATTAATATACATTAATAAAAGCCAATAAATGTTGTTTTCTGTGCAGATAAAATGACTTTAAGATAAAACACAATGCCACCTAATCTCTTAGGTTATGAGATGTGGCAGTTAGGTTATCAAATGGGGCAGTTAGTGCCCTCCTCCAAGCACATAAAGGTGCCCTATAACATTGTTTGAATGCAGGTGAAAAAGGTTCAGTGGCTTACTTTACATTTCAGGGATGTGTAAAGCCCATGTTTTCCTTCAGACCTTGTTAAATGTGGAACTGAACTGCAAACACTATGAATATTAATGTACTATGGTAATGTGGTGATCAAGTATTACACTTCTCATTTGAGTGCTGCTGTCCCAGAGCACATGCTTAGGTACTGACACATGACCTGCTGTGTTGATACTGAGGACTGTTTACAATGAACGTGTCATACATTATAAGGAGCAGAATGTCTGCCTTATGTGGCAAAAAATGATGTACAGCAACCTTGCCAGGATATATAGTCTATTAAAAACATTTGATAGCCACCAAAGTGTTTATTGTACGTTACTATACGCAGCTGCATATAATTCTTTACATTTAATTAAAATACTGTTTTCCAACTTTCATGTTATGTAGAGCAGGCCAAGTAAGTTGCTAAAAACATAAAGGTCATGCTTGGTGTGTTTCTCTTTTTCACAGTATGAAAAGTATGAATGACACTGTTTTTCAAGATCACACTTTGAGAACATTTTTTTTCTTGCTTATGCAAAAAAAATTAAAATTAATAAATGTAATAATAATAATAATAATAATATTAATATAAATAATACATTTTTTAAAAATCTGGTTTAAGTCTACCATTGTTCCATGGACACTTATCTTTCTTCTTCCAAGACCTCAGCAATACTCAATCTCTCGTCAGTCTCTGAAAAAGTTACATTGAGTCAATCAGTCAAAGTGGTTACAGTATTGTCCCCAGGCTAGACTTGGCACTGGCTACAGTATGCTTGTGTGCAGGCAGCAGTAGTAGTGTGGGTATGTGTATTGGGGTGTTGGGAAACTTAGTGATCTTGTCAAGTTTAACCTGTTAATTGATGCATCATTTGTTCACACACCCTCAAGCACTCATATGCAAAGACAGCATAAAAACAACCCTGTAGGATGGAGAAATAAACTGTCAATGATTCCTCCCCTCTGGCATCACGGTTTGCATGGTGACGCTTTTATGTGTGCTCTTGACTGACATAAGCAATCTATGCTTTGTGTCTGTGTGTTATTATACTACCTGAGCAGGGCTTTATGGGATCATATTTAAGGTTAGCTTATCTGACTGATCAGTAAACTATAGTTCCACTTCGTTTGAAGCACCTTTCTGTTACATCACTAAGGTGCTTGATTATTATCAGGATGAGTAAGTACAAACCCAGAGACTACTAAATACAGTCATTTCTGTGAGAAATCTGTATTTGTCTTTTCTGGGTTCAGAATATGGTCTCTTCATGCCAATGCACTGTTATCACTTGCACTGGTACACAGAACCTCATATGATGAGGTGGATAATAACACAGGAGATATTACTATATGTGTCTTCAGGATGAGAAACGTGTTGGAGAAATCGTGTCCTTGTGCATACTAAAGATTCGGTTGTGTATGAGGTACAGGTAAATTGTGAGGTACTGTGAGTAGAAGAGAGTGTATAAGGTGCAAAGGTTTATAGATCCACAGTGAGCTTGTCTGACAAGGTCAAACAAAACCCCAAAGCATATATTTGGAAACTTTTAGGAAACCTGATGTATTTAAATCCCACATATGTGTGCATTGT
This sequence comes from Electrophorus electricus, assembly GCF_041902795.1. NCBI lineage: Eukaryota > Metazoa > Chordata > Actinopteri > Gymnotiformes > Gymnotidae > Electrophorus > Electrophorus electricus. Next base: position 41,496,383 of record NC_137498.1, on the reverse strand, counting down.
GATACATGCACTGAGCTCTTTGCCTCATGTGGGTATGTAATTGCATGTTGATATCTTTCAGTGTTTATTGTGAGAACATTTTGTTAAAGGTTACTCTCAAAATATGTATATTTAAAAATATACATGTAAGAAGTGCATTTGTAAAAATTTTTAAAAAAAAGTAACATTTGTATTAATATAATTCAATCAATAATTGAAGTAAAACCAGATTAAAAATAGTAAAACATTGTGAAAATAATACGTTTTTCTATGCTAATATACATAAAGTACACAAAAATAAATCTAAATTTTAAAACGTCTATGCAAAACTTATTCAATCAGCAAGTCCTAGAAAATATTTTGATTCTTTAATATTCATTGTCATATATGTGGCACAGCACCGTTTGAAATAATCAACAATCAACAACATGAAATTGCTGCAAATGTGATTGCAGAACAGAAGACTGCTTAGATTACAGTTTGGGGCGAAATTACTTCGGGGTGAACTAACATCATTGTAGTACACCACTTCACCACTTCATGCTCTTTGCTTTTCTTCTTCGCAATGGCTTTTCAACCACTTATGGTTTATATCTCTTCAGCTTCACTTGAGTACATTCTCCATGTGGATCCCTGTCTTCTCACTCAGATAAAACCTTCTCATACAGTACAGGGTTCATAGTCATACCTTCTTACCTGGGTCAGACCTCTGCAGGGTGATGTCTTACTAGAAGACACAAACCTGAGTTGTTCCACCACTCATTAACCATAGTTTGGTCTTTCTGATATGGACAGTGATTCAGTCCCACTGGCCTACAGGACGCTGGGAGAAGCTGCAAGTGGTCCTATTTGCTTATGCAGGAACTGCATACATTCTCTGCTGAGGTGGCCAGAAGATCTTGTCCAGAAGGTTTGGTTGGTTCCTCACAACCCACTAGAGGTTCAGTCAGTGTTATAGTAGGCCCCAGCAGGAACACTCAGATCAAAGCCTCTGCTTTGCTGCTGCAGTAGTTAAGACCAGAGTTTTGTTTAGCAACCCTATAGCTAGACAAGTTCAGAGGTTCTTTACTTGGTACACACCAGTCATCTGCTTCCTGATTGACTTTGTAGTGGCGTAGGGCGGTTTTATTGAACACAGGAAGCTTCTCCACAGAGTCTGTGGACAGAGCCTAAAGAAGGAGGAATATTACTGTAGATTAGAGAGTGGATATATACATTACATCTGAACACCCCAAAATAAAAATATACATTACATTATGGTGTTGTTTTAATTACAGGATATGTTTTACAGTTTGTCTTACCTTCATGTGAATGACAGCATCAGTGCCATAGTCCTCCATTGGGTAGAGATGTAGGTCACCTTGGAAATAGCGAGCATAAAGACGAGAGATAGGCAGACCATAGCCAAAGCCAGCCTAGCAGGGATGGAAGGTAGAGCTAAGCTACTGGTCAAAACAGGTAGATGACATCTGATTTATGATGGGCTTTTGTGTGTGAGGAGGAAAATGTGTTGTAAGAGTAGTGTGTTTTGGTGTGTTTGTTTGTGTGTGTGTGTGTGTGTGTGTGTGTGTGTGTGTGTGTGTGTGTGTGTGTGTGTGTGTGTGTGTGTGTGTGTGTGTGTGTGTGTGAAGCATACCAGTGGAGCACGATGTTGGTCGCTCATTGTGGGTGTGGGCGCGGTAGAGTACGTGTAGCTAAAGAGCCGGTCAATTTTCCTGAAAGGAACACCACCACCCCTATCGCTCATCTGAAACGTAAAAAAGAGACCAACCAACTAAAGTCACTCACACACCCACCAAGAGGTCATAGCTTAAAGAATTCTCTTATGTGTTAAGATGCAGCTGAGAATAAACATATCTCAGTGACCCAAAAGGTTTTGAGCTTAGGTAAAATGAGGTAAACAGACCTTTTAAAGGTTCAGCACCAGTGGTTCTGGTTAACATTATCATTATCTAACAGTATGATTCTCTCAGTGGCAGGGGGAATTCTGCGTATCTGGTTAATGTGTATTAGGATCCGTGATTCAGTGCCAGTTAGTGATGCTGATTATAGTCGGTTATATAACAATGTCAGGGTGATGTAGAGCACTGGTTGGGGTGGAGGGGAGGAGACATGCTGAAGCAGCATGCAGAGGGCAGCTGCAAGATCTCTGCCCCCGTAATCAGTACTTTGATGGGATGAAGGTTGAATGGGGTGCATGACATTTCATGAACTTATGTTTACGTAATCATAAACGTAAAATCAGGACACCTGTTTAGGGTGATAGCTTTGTTATCTTGCTTATTGCAAAGCTGGCACAAGTACAACATCTCCTATGAGTTTCTGCTCTCGATTTTACTCACCTTGATTGACAGGTCTTCTCTACCAAGTGCCACCATAACCTTGATTGGTGGTAAAGTGCTGCTGGCTTCATGGTTCTCAATGGTGGCCCTCATAGAATTCTGTAGTGACAGAGACAATCAAACTAATTTTATCAAATCTGACTATACTACTCATGTGTTCAGCTGTGCTCAAAATAATGGTTGACTAATGTCTTTGCTGAAACTTGTAATAGGTTTACCATTTTTAATTAATGCTACAGAAACTAGCAAACTATGCCAGCCTAGCAGAAATCACAAATAGATGCATTTGACAATACACAGCCCTTGATCTCAGATAAAGGAATATACATACAAGAAGTGTGGAGTCATTTTTTTATTGAATTTTAAGATGAGAAAACAGAGAACAGTAATTGCTATTTTCAGTTATTCTCACCTCCCGCCAAGAAAGCTTTTATGAGGTTGGCCTCACCACCCCACCCCCCTTCGACCTGTATTTTGAGCATGTCAAAGCTGACCTTTCTTACCTTAAAGAGCTCAAAGAGCAAGTGGTACAGATGAGAAGGCACATAGGAGATATGGATAGGTTGGGACTTGTCATTTGCTGCCAAATGACAAAGAAACGATAATATGAGAAGCACAGCAAACAGTAAGTTCAGTCCTCCTAAATTAATATATAAAACATTTTTATGTTTCAGTGCACTGCCCAAAGGGCAACTGCAGTTAATGGTCTTGAAAAACAATGAGTCAACAAGTTGACCCTAGTAATTCAGTGTGAGTGAAGGCTGAAAGACTAAGTAGTGGACCATTTTGAGAAGACAGTGTCCTTGGATGCTAACCATTGATCTCCCTGAGCTCCAGCTCTGGGGATCCCAAATAGTACTGCTCACACAGCATTTTAGCACATTCATAGGCATCTGTGGGTGAAAATTGGGCCACATGTTACAACCAGCTCTTCATTTGCAGTTGTTGTGAAAGGCTAAAGTATTGTAACTGTGATTCTGCTACTCACCTCGGATGACCTCAGTGACATCACAATGGGGGTCAATGCAACCAATAGTGCTGGGGTGTGTGGGCTGGGAGGCATGGTCAAAAATCAGGGCTAGAAGTAAAGAAGGAAACAGTAGAGCCACACCTTTAGGAGACCAGTAGGAGGAGAAATCCTGCAGTTCATGAAGAGTGAGGTTAGAATGGGGCTGTCTCTTTTATTGGTCAGTACAACTGGTGAACAAAGTAATTGCTGAGTAGTTCATTAGGGTGGAAGTGTTACAGTGCTGTGGTTTGGTTGCATTGTGTTAGGTTGAACATGGATTAGCCAACTCTACTGAGATTACAATGTAGTTGTTACTGTGTGGTGCTTGAAGGGGAACTGTTAGTGTGGAGATGTTACTGCTTAGAGCTGAGTAGAGATATTATTGCATGGCAGATGGGTGTAGGAAATTGTATTTCTATTTGTATTATGTTATTATAATGGGGGATAGGGTGGAGTTCTTACTGTGTTGCGAATGGGTGGAGATGTTATTGAATCAAGATTGGAGGGAGATGCTACTGCATTGGGTTGGATGGATATATTGCAAGGGGATAAGATGGATATTATACACTATTGGGGTGGAGATGTTATTGTACCAGAGTTACTGTGGATATGTTGTTGTGTTGGGTTTGGATGAAGATGTTACTGTACTAGGGTTAGGGTGGAGATGTTATCATGCTGGGATTAGGAATTTTAAACAGTTACTTACTGTGCTGGTTGATTAGCATACGAATGGATATGCGACTCATGTAGAAGCGGTCAAGGAAGTACTGGATATTCTGGCTGGTGACGGGGTCCTGCCCAAATGCATCCTTGTACTCCATTACACCCTGAGCCATGGTGGCGACCACATCATTGTGCCTGTTCCTGATGATTACCAGAGCCTCCACAAACCTGGAGCGAAGGACAGAAATACAACACTTTAGTATGAGCATCATCTCCATTATGTTAGTAGTGCTCATTATATGAGACAAGTATTTCACTGGGGATACGATACTCACTCCTGTAGAACTTTTTGGTCATCCGGTCTCTTGCCTAAGTATTCAAGGAGTTCTATCAAGCTTTGAACGTACCTGAGGTGGGGGAAACAAAGAGGTTTACAGGTTATTATTTCTCCTGTGTGGGCTGTTTAGCTCAGTGAAGATGTCAGTGGATGGGACTGTGAATGGCTGGTGGTGTTAATGACTTCCGCTACAGGAAATAGTTTCAACTGGTACATTTCCCACAGCTCGTTGTGTTCTACTTGACCTTGGCTTATGCAGAAATACATGGAAAGCTGCACCTTTCCTCACTCCAACTCTGCCCCTCATCCCCAACCAAGACCTGGCCAGCATCATCAAGTCAACACAACAAAATAGCTTCTTGGAAATAGTCCTTACAAAGGGTGTAATGTCATCTTTATCTGGTAATAATTGATGCAGTACTCAAATTTTTATTAATTTGATTAAAAGGAGAAGTCAAATTTCTTAAAAGCTGAATAATATTTCTTGCTGGATAATTTAATTTCCCTAAACTGGTGAAGAAATAAAACTTTTTTCTACCTCATGATCAGTGATTCAGAACACATTTTCTACAGTGTATCCTAAATCCACCTTACCTACCTATCTGATACTCTGGGTGGAACGTCTTCTTTAATGAACCCTCAAAAACTACCCGCATGTCTCTCCACCAATCAAATGGCCGCATTTCAGAGACAAACAAGCCAAGCCCCTCACTCTCAGGAAGACCCTATATTAAATATGATGTACTCCAGGAATCGCAAAGATGGGGTTTACTTTTCTCAGTAACTGGGCTCCTCAGATTTCAGTATGAATGCATATGTTGATTCGTGTAACTCTGTTTCTTTAATCATCTAAAGGGAGTTTCAGCCTTTCCCACATACAAAGTAACTCATTTCGAGTTTCTTGGAGGTTTGTTATACATCTTTTTAAAAATATTTAAAACTTGTAAATGTTCGTCATGCCAGCGTCTACTCTAAGTTTACAAATAAGCAAAATCAGCTCCTGATGCACAATGTCCCGCGTAAACGTACAGACAGACGCTGGGTAACCACCAGTCGTACAACAGAAGAAGCGGCGCTGGAACACGCTGTTCCAGTGACGTGCTGTGGCACAAAAACAAGCCTATAGGCAGCAGCAGACGTCTCATGTTCCACCCGCTCTGCAGCTGTTATGGACGTATATAATCAGACGTTGGAGTAAACAAAACGAGAGAACGAACCTAAAGCGGTGCCACTTATTACTAGGTGTTTCAACACCAGCTTATACCAGGCGTTAGTGCCAATGGTAATAAAGACTTTTGATTATTAATATTCGCATAACACCTGTTTTGGGTGCTGAAAGCAACTGTTAAGACAACGGGGTGGCCAGTGCAGCGGAATCTAGCAGAATCAAAACAGGCGAGAGCAGAAACTGGGACAAAGATCGACGTGCAGTTACGTTGTCTGTCGCGCAAGCACGCTGCTTAATAATTCCTCATACAAAAAGTTGCAAATTCATACAAATAAACAGGGCAACAATTGTTTTGAAAATTTATATTTTAGATATGTTCGGGATTGTCAAAACATTATTAACGAAATGTAGGAAATCAGTATGAGCGTGTTTTGAGCGGCTGCACATCACCTAACGAAGTATCGCTTGTTCCGGTCAGAATCTTACCAGCTTTGCACAAGTTGAACAGAGGGCGTCCCGAGTAACTTGTCTGGTAAAAGGTTGATCTCCTTCAAGGTGTTCGACAGTCTCACCGGGAGCTCCTGTCTGAGGAAAGCGAACGATGTCTTTTCGCAGGCGTTTGTAGAACCTGCGATAGCAGTGACAGAAGATCATCCCAAAGCTCTACACCTGCGTTTGAATCTCATATCACTTTTAGCAAAATCCTTAAGTCTTTGTCAAAGATAACCTCTTGCATGAAGCATATGTGCATCACATTATAAATCATAAGTTGAGTCCATAAATTGTATTTAATTGTTTATGTCGAATATCATGCTATATTTTTAAAAAGTATCCTAGACGTATAATTAATGAAAATTATGAATGAGCATAAAAATGTTGATATATTTGAGTTTAAGGTGCATTTCATAACTCTTACCGAAATCCAGGAACTGCTTCATCGATAACGGTGAAGGTGAGAATTTTGAAAAGTGATCGATATGTTTAGGCACATTTGCCAAAACGGCATTCTTCATGATAAACCTAACAAGCTTCATTGTGTTCTAAAAACAAACAAACAAACAAAATATTTTCCCTTGAGAAATGGATGCGGTCGGTTTCGACTATGCCGTGCAGCAGAGGTAATATCTGTGGCACAGTTTTTACTCCTGTAATAAGCAGAATAATCCTATTTATGCTTATTGTCTGAAGATGCCAGTAGTCTCGATTTGATAGTCGCAAAATAGAACACGCCCACCGGGTTACGTAATCACCCTAGACTGACCAATGAGGGACCAACGGCACTAATGCATTCAAAGAGAATCTTGTCAACAATCTTCAAGGCGTTGTTCCCCAAAACTTGTCTTCACGTGTTTATTTGCTGCTGGAACTGACAGTTGCTGCTGGAATGCTGCTTGTCAGTAAAGCCACAAAGGTTTTATATGCCTACATACTTCATTCAACAGGGACTGGGATTCAAACTCGTTTATCCTTTGAGAAGGTCATGGTCCGGTACTAACTAGTTAAAATCAGACATCTACCGTCAATGCCTCAGTAACTCATGCATATTCTACACAGTGAGTTTAAATGCACTGGTACACTCACAACCTATACATGCTAATTTGTTTATCAGCGAAAGATTGTCAAGTAGGCCCGAAAATAAAACCTACACTATGTTTTCTCTTTTTTCTCATGTAAAAACACACAAGATGTGACATCAAATACATATGTTGTAAAAGTCCATAAGGAATGACACAACACATATATTTTAAATCAAATATAAAAGCAGAATCACTTATGTATGCATCTGTACAGATTTAGATTACAACATGGTACCATAATTTACTTACTGTATTAGTTTTGACTAGTATTTTGAGCATTTCAATATGTAATACTGCTTTGACAAACTTCTGAATTATGTGACCTGTTGAAAGCCATTTTGAATATACTTTTATTTTTGTTTTAAATTGTGCCTTTTTACTACCTGTGCTAGTATCCTCCATTCTGTCCCATTGCCTGTATGATTTACCTAATTACTGAAGATGTAAAAAGTGGAGCAGCTTTCCCAAAACATTGCTTAAGCCAGTAAATTGTCTTCAAACTGTCTTTTCTATTTTTAGTCTTTTTTAAAAAAAAAATTAGATACACGATTGTTTCTATGAAACACCTACAAAGTGTGTGGGAAGTTTATAACCTCAGAGGGTAAGGACCAACCCAAGATTAATTTATATTTTAAATATCTTTCATTTCAATCCTAAATGTCCACATAGAAATTTGTGGAATTTGTGTGTGTGTGTGTGTGTGTGTGTGTGTGTGTGTGTGTGTGTGTGTGTGTGTGTGTGTGTGTGTGTGTGTGTGTGTGTGTGTGTGTGTGTGGAATTAGTGGAATTTATTGTCTGGCTGCTTATTGCATTATTATTGCCTTTTCTCATGACTACTAACAGTGGATAGGCTGCTAGTAATTTGTCTACTTACAGATGATTTATATGCTTGACAACTTAAAGGAGAATCAATAACACCATAATTACAGGCAACAGTTTATAAAAACATGTATAGCATTTAATAAGATTTAATAAGAAAACTTAATCATTACCTAAAAGTTTGTAAACAATTGATAATAAATATATGTCACGGTATGGCCCTTCCCCCCCTCAAACGTGTATCTGTATTGCCAGGCCCTCTCATGTCGGTCACCTGATCCTTGTTGTGTGTAATTGTCATGCGTGTATATAAGTCTCGTGTCGTATCGTCAAAGCTGTCAGTGATTGACCCAAGTAATGTGTTAATGTGTGTTTTGAGTCATGAGTGTTAAATCTACATTAAAACGTATGTCTTTGTTTGACGTGCCCGCATCCTCTTTCACCCTTAAATGTTACAAAAAGTTTGTAAACAATTGATAATAAATATAGTGTAATAATAATCCTTATGCACAACTCACTTTACATATGCCCAGTACTGTGTACTGGACTACATAATTGCACTGTCTACTCATTTTGTATTTGTCCTGTCCTGTATTTATTATTGTTTATTTAATGTTTATTTAATGAAATTTTTGCACTATATTGTACTGTTTGCACTTGTGTAGCATGTTGTCTGTTGCACTGTTTTGTGCTGCACCATGGTCCTAGAGGAACATTGTCTCATTTTTTTGTGTACTTGTATATAGCTGAAATGACAATAAAACCTCTTTGAACTTTGAACTTGAATTTGAACTTTATATTATGTGCTGTATTTTAGTTTATGGATAATGAAGACTTTATATAAGAATTTCTGAACCTTTATTTGTAAATGGTTAAGAATATCAGGTAGTACTTGACCAAAAGTACAGTTCTGGAGGTTTTTTAATTTTCTATGCACTCAGATGCTCAGAAACCACCCTCTGTTATATTTTATTTTACTGGCTCTTGTAAACTGCTCCAGGCATTCTTTGTGTGTGACTATAAATTGGCTGTTCAAGTCAGCTTTGATAGGAGCATCATCCTGTGCCAGTCCATTTACAAAGTAAATTTTATTTATAAATATACAGTATTGTTATACAATAATGTAATTAACAGTCACTAACAATCCTATTGTTATAGCATGTTACCAAAGAAAAAACAAATGAAACACTGCTGTCTGATGCTGAAATAATTAGATCAAACCGATCGTTGGCTTGCTGTTTGGTGAAAAGATGCCCTTACAGAGGAAGAGAGGAGGTTCTGGTCGAGATGCTCAGGGAGTGCATGAACCCAGACAGGCTCAGATGAGCAGACAGAATTGTGGGTTGACATTTCATTAAGTCTGGTGATAAAACATAAAAACACCCTCTAGCCCTTCCCATACAGGCACAGCTCCATGTAGTAATGCTTACATTAGTTCAGTAGTTACATATAGCAGTATGACTGCCTTGTGTCTTAAGTCCAAATAGTAGAAAGATGGATTAACTTTGTGATTGGGCAAGATATAACTGAATATGACTCATCTTCTGTTTATTTGCACTGGAAAGTCCAGTCTCATAGAAGATTTGACATAGAAGAGGAAAAATGAAGAAAAGTGTTTTTTTTTTTCTCTTCATGTGTGTTGAAATTGTACAGCGTGCTTTGGGGAAGTGAGAGTTTAGTACGGAGCTACACATATCAAAAGGCACACATATTGTGCATTTGTCAAACAGATCTACACTCACAGAAATCAAACAAGGCAACCTTTTATTTCAGCTCTTCAACACATACAAAAAGAGATAACTAGTTGGTCTAAAAAAGTAGTATAGACGTTTGTCCGAATCATATTGTTCACCAGCAACACTAGCCAAACACTTTGGTGAAACCCGGAGAAGACAGTCATGACTCTACAGCTGGTCCCAGTCCTTGTACTTCTTGGAATACCAGGTAGGTCTCACACTTCATAGGGAAGGATCATTGAGACACAGTAAGATAATGGTGCAGTGCTTTAAAAAGTCTTAAGTTGGTCATGGTGGTTAATATATGATGCCTGCTGTCTATTTAAAATTACATTATATATATCAGCCAATTATTAGGCTTATTATTTGTATCAGCTGTTAGCGTGTCTCAGAGGTGAAGTATGTGACCAGAGTTGTACAAAGACATCCAAGCGCATCATTGTAGACTTCAGGCTTCAGTTGATTTTTAGGGGATTTTAGACACTGAGAATTTTGACTAGATGAAGTTATCATTATTGTTGATAGAATATGTCCAGGGTGATTTTGTCAAAGCTACCTTATAAAGGATATACAAGTGTGGGGGAAATTCTCTCTCCAGAGGCAAGATACTGTTCAGAGTGAAACCAAATTACCTTCATTTCTCCATTGTGGAGAAGTTCTGGCAATTCTTCCTGGCAACACTCCTTTAATAGGTGAACATCCAATAGTTTATTATGTTCCCATGAATAAAAAGAACAACCATTGTTATACATGTTTTACCTAATATACTTGGTAATATCCTTCCATTGTCTGATTTGACCTGACTGGTCCCATCTCAGACACTGAAAGTGTCCTCAACCACATCTTTATAAATAATACATTGTGTACAATTTAAATATGACATGAGTAAAAATACGAGCTATACACTCATGTACTATGATTAAAAAAAAAAAAAGATTTGTGTGTGTGAGATTAATTATAAAGTATGATTAGTCTTACTGCATATTGGTGTATATATATCAGAATATAATATTTTAATACTTTGAATAAAAAAGTATTATGGAATTTCTTCCATAATTCAGTCCTTTTGGTAATGCAATGATCACACACCAAACAAATCTTATTCACAATAATTAAAAAGTATAATTAAAATGTACTACCTATTTCACCTAGTTGATTTGATGTGAAACTACTTTTTGAAGTGAACCAGTTGCTCTGTTATTGCAAAAGAGTGTTTTTAAATTTGTGTTTCCCACATTACAACACCTTACCACAAATGAGATCTTGTATGGAGAAAGTATCAGCGCTACACTTACAGATGTAAAACCACTCAGCCCTGTCACCACATTTCTGGCAGGGAGCTTTGGTCTATGGACAGTGGACAAGATGACTGCCAGGAGCAGCAGCTCCATCACTATCCCGTGCCACTACCACAGGATGTTCAGGGAACATGTCAAGTTCTGGTGCAGAGGTAAACTCTGGCACACATGTGTAGCTGTAAGGGACTCCCAAGGCAGGTTAAGCATCACAGACAGCCCCGCAGAGCTGGTAGTCACTCTCACGATATCGAACCTCCAGAGCAGAGATGCAGGACGCTACTGGTGTGCTATAAAGATTGGAGGTTTCATGAAGGCAGATGTCAGGACTTCCCTGGAGCTGTTGGTGACCAAAGGTGAATAAACTAGAATCCTGTTGGGTTTTTTAAGTAAACATAATCACACGTTCAGAATGAATGTAAAAACAGGCACAAGATTTCTACACTTTATCAGGCTTAAAGAAAAAAATGCCCTCCTGTTTTTAAATGAGGATGGAATAGTTTGATGAGACTGGAAATTAATTTTCATTATTTCTAAGTAAACTTGTTAAATAGAAAATGTTGACACAGTCTCTACCTGTACTAAGAGCGCACTATTTACCCCAATTTAATATACTGGTTGCAAATTGTATGTACTGGATGGAAATGTTGGATAAATGTTTTGAATGGAAGATGTGTTCAATGTGCTGATAGATGAAGGCCCTGATCCTGTTCAAGCTGTGATTCCTCTAAATATTATTTTCTAATATGAATATTAACTATTTAGTCATTTCTTATGATATGCAAAATTAATAACACTTTACAAACATCAAACATTATGAATTATCCATTGGTGTGACAAAAAAGCCAATAAACCATGATTCTTGTGTTATTGCTCGCAGATACTCCGGACCTATGGGTGAATAACGGTACAGTATCTGGCCCAGAAGGAGGAAATGTGAGCATAGACTGTTTCTATAGTGACAAGCTGAAGGACACTGAGAAGAAGTGGTGCAGAAGTGGAGACCTGCACTCCTGCCAATCAGAGCATGGCATGCACCCATCCCAGCATGCACAGCTCCACCTCAGTGATGCAGGCCGTGGCTGCTTCACTGTGACACTGGTGGGTCTTCAGAGAGAAGACGCTGGCTGGTACTGGTGCATGGCAGCAGGAATACAGGTCCCTGTCCATCTCAATGTTACTGCAGCTCCCACTACTCCAAACTGCACAGGTGGGGGGTGGCCCAGTGCCATGCAACAAGTCTCTGAACCTAACACTAGATCCAACAGCCTAGGTCTAACCAAACCTAATCAGTCCTGCACACTATACCATCCACCAACCATATAACTCTATATGAAATAGCATACATTAATGATTCATATTCCCAAGTAAATCCAACCACTAACTATATTAATCCTAAATAATTCTAGTCTTAATCTTAACTTTTTTTCCTAATTCTAATCTTCATCTCTAAATACTAATCTAAAACAACCATCATGCATCAACTCGTGTATGTAATTAATCATCCGTACTGAAGTAACTTTTTTTCCTGAGCAAGCAAACAATATTGTTCATGCGTCCTGCACTTATATTCAGCAAAAGAGTGCCTGTCCCTTCTACATCTACTGAAAACCAGTTACTCTCACTTCATCCTCAGTGTTTCCTGAGCTGACATCACTGCCCACACCCTCAGCAAGCACATCACTGCTCACTTCAGAAATACTAGAAACATCTGCTCGTGTGACTTCATTTGAACCAAGATCAACCTCCTCTCTGATCTCAGATAAACCAACATCTCCTACGACAACAGGATCACCTGAAAGTAAATTAACCACATGGTCAACCTTTCCTCTTGCAGGTAAATCTGAGCAAACCTGCAACATCACCAGGTCCATGTTAGATTAGCCTCAACATAACAGACTCAGCAGGTTTTCCTTTGTTATCGACACACAATTAATGTCATTTACTTTTACCATTACAGTACTGACAATACATCCATCTGTTGCACCCAGTGTCAAAAACAGGTGCGTGTTTTTATCTCCTGCCTTAGCATCTCTGTCGCTAATGTCCCCCAAAGCTGTGCTATCCAGCTTTGTTCCTTCTGATGTTTCCTAGTTGACCATAACAAAAGATGTCAAAGGACATGTATTATTCTTGATGTCACCTTCTGTGTTCCTGTTTATTTCAGTCTGCATATATGGCTCGGTGTGCTGGTCACAGGAGGGATTTTGCTCACAGCAGCTACAGTAGCTGCACTGGTCTGGAGGCAGCAAATGCAGTGCAGTGAGTGAAACAGCTACTTCTTCTGGCCTTTATTACAGAGTAACATCAGTAATAAGAGTATCATTTTCATGAGTTTCATGGGTTACATATTTATTTACACAGTGATTTGTGTGGCACATTCCATTAAATGTTTTGAGACATTACAACAGTGCACCTTGCTTGTCTGAAATGTGTCCTGCAACTTTTCAGGCCGAACTCACATGACTGAAGATAGGATGGAGTCAGCCATGCACACTGTAAGCAAACACCAAACCCATGAACACAAAACACAGGACATGTGATTTATGTTTAACATGAATGGAAGCCAATTTGTTATTTTAAGACAAAAAAGAAAACATTCACTACACTGTAAATGAACATTAAATACAATAACAATTACAAGCTTATGAACAAAAAATCTAAGATACATATGATAATTAATCATTTTTAATAGGTGAAGGATGATGTTGATCTGATGGATCATGAGTGGAGAAACAACTCTATTCTTGAACTTGATGAGGAAGCAAGCACTACTGTTATAACAGCAACTTAGAAAACAAGACTTGAATGCTCCAATGCTGTAGCATTTCCTATTCAGCTATTTTTCATTTTTGTTTATCCAATTCTATTCAGTTCAGTTCAATTCACTACAGCTTTATTTATCACTGGAGGGCAATTGGTGACAAGCCCAAGCAGGCACAGTATGCAAACATACATAAACAAACACGCAAACACACATAAATAGACATAATGAAATCACATGACACATGACTCAGAACATGATTCCAAACACGATTACACTGTACACAACATAGTCTTGTTCACAATATCCATCCGGGATAAAAGCAGAGACATGGACCAGAAGAAAGCCACTCAACGTTACCAAGCAAAATGAGTATCTAGTCATGAGGAATGCCCTTGGCTTTCTTAAGTAGAATGGTTTGCAGATGGTCTTCTTTTATCTCCGTTGTAACTGCTCACATAAACAAGCCTTGTGCTAGTATACTGCCATCAACCTCAAGGAAGTAGCAGCAGCAAACTCTGTTGTATAAAGAATATTGTTCTGTGTCTTATGTGGTTTCCTAAGTGTCTGTTGATCACAGTATGTAGACAAGGAGTGCACTGTACCACAGCAATCTTTGAGAAGGAATTCATAGTCTGCTGCAAGTACTTTTTGTCTTTAAGGCTAAAAAACTGTCATTTGCAGGAACATGAAAGGACACTCAACCAAAATATAATAAAAAGTGCTTAGAATGTTTTCTTTATACCAAAGGATTTTAACTTGCTGAAACAGAATTGCCTTTGATGGCATTTTGACAGTAATTTCTGTATTCTTATTGAACTTCAGTCTGTAATCTAAAATAGTGCCCAGAATCTTGTACTGATGCAGTCTTTTAATAATGACACCACTAATACGGGTAAGAGAAAGTCACAATCATTTTCTTTTTTTTAATGTTTAGTTTTAATTCAGCACCATTATAGCATTCAACAAATTCAGAAAGAACTGGTTCAAAATGGCACAAGGACTCTCCACAGAAGGACTGTGTCTTCAGTAAATTTCATCAAAAAGTGGTATGACTATGAATACCTGCAGACAGTGGTATATAGGATAAAAAGTAAAAGAGAAAGAGCACAGCCCTGAGGTGGCCCAGTATTTGTATAAATCTGATCGGAGTCTCATTCACAATTACATTTATGCCATTTAGCAGACGCTCTTATCCAGAGTGACTTACAAAAGTGCTTTGTCATTTATTCATAGTATACATCCTAGCCAGTACAGCAGGTTAGAGTCCAATATACCAATGATCTAGAATACTGTAAAAATACAGGAATCAATCCTGAAGCCTAGAACTACAAAATACATAAGGTCTATCTTACACATTGATAAGTGCAATAAACAATATGTACTGGAGTTTGTTAGACAACTTATGTATAATAAACAATATCCCACAATAAGTACTAATTTGTTTAGTCAATATAGGAGCAGGGTCAGTTGTTATTTAAATATTCTGCAAATAGACGGGTCTTCAGTCTGCTTTTGAAGACTGCAAGGGACTCTGCTGTCCGGACAGCAAGCGAGAGTTCATTCCACCATCTTGGAGCCAGGACAGAAAATAGTCTCGATGCTTGTCGTCCATGAATCCTGAAGCAAGGTATTTCAAGCCGAGCCATACTTGAGGTTCGAAGTACTTGAGGCACGGATCGGGCTTTGTCCATTGACCTCATGTATGAAGGGACTTGTCCATTTTTGGCTTTGTAGGCAAGCATCAAGGTTTTAAATCTGATGCATGCAGCTACAGGGAGCCAATGAAGGAAACGCAGCAGTGGAGTAACGTGTGAACTTCGGAAGATTGAAGACCAGTCGTGCTGCTGAATTCTGGACAAGTTGTAAAGGTTTGATGGCTCTTAGAGGAAGACCAGCAAGTAGCGAGTTGCAGTTGTTTAGCTTTGACATCACAAGAGACTGCACAAGCACCCAGGCAGCTTCCTGCGAGGGAAAGGGCCAAATCCTTCGTATGTTACAAAGGAGGACTCTACAAGACCGGGTTAGATTTGAAACATGATTTGAGAACAACTTTGGTTGTCCAAAGTTATGCCCAGGCTACGGGCAGCTTCAGGTGGTGATACCAGGGAGCTCTCAGAGGAAACTGTGAGGTCCTGATAAGGGTTGGGAGTACCTGGGATGTGGTGGGCTGTCATCCATGACGTAATGTCAGCCAAGCATGCTGAGGTACGTCTGGAGACCTGCGTGCCAGAGAGTGGAAAAGAAAGGAATAATCTCCCATTAACTCTTTACTCTGTGGCCTAAAGGCTAAAAAAACTGTAATCTTTTAATCCAATTGGTGATCTAAGTTAATAACATTCACATGCTCAAAAAATGAGGGAGGATTAGGGTTAAAAGCTAAAAAAAAAATCAAACAACAGCTTGACTAATCACTTACACATTTTTCCAGTAAAAATTATTTGGCATCATCCACACCTATTACCTGATAACCAAGATGCAAAGGGTCTAGGTATGTTTTAATCCTTTCAAGGATTTTCATGACCCAGGAAGGCAATCAGGTGGTTGTTTTTGCCTCTGTCCATTTGTATTTGTTAGATTTAATAGAATATTTCACATTTCATTTGCATTTGAGTAGGCAGGTGATTGCTAAAGATAAACTAATAATTTACAAATCATCTATAGGGGACCATCAACAAAAAGGTATAGCAAAATATGGTGCATTTCCTTAATTTGCAGGTGAATTTTGTTTTATGTAATTGTAGACACCCATCTTAATTCAGGGTTAAACCACAGTGAAACAATGATCAGAGAATGGAACTCAAGCACCTCTTTTGCAGGTCTGACAGGTTAGATCAGACATGCCAAGAAGCAGTCTTCCTACTGCAGTTAGGGCCAAATCTAGTTTGTATATAACAGCAAGGGTTATATCCAATCTTTCTACTGCAGTTAGAATATAAACAGTTTCTACAGTCTGTGTACAATAGTTATTTTAACTACAGCCTTTTTACCACAGTGAGAGTTGTATCTACAGCTGTGAAGGTTGTATTTACAGGTTTTCTACTATAGGTAGTTATATCTAGTCTATCTAAAACAGTAACAAATATATGCACAATATTTCAATGAGGGGTATTAGTAAGGGTTATATTTATTCTTTCTAAAGCTGTGCAGGCTAAATCAACAAGCCCTTTTTAAGCAGTGATGATTATATCAAGCACAGGCATTAGAATCAACTGTTCTGGAATGCTGCAGGATCTGGCATCAGGGCTAAGCAAGAGGTTACATAAGGAGTACACAAAGTATTACCCCATATCTTGTTTACTTCTGATATAACCCTACACTTTGTTCTGTGTGTTTTGCATCAGTGATATCAGTTATATTTTGTGACCATTTAATCATAAATTCCTAAATAGTTACACAGAGGTAGACACTTTATTTTGGTTTTTATGGTAAATAATACCTAATGTTCAGATTACATTAACTCCCCAACTGTAAACTTACCTGACTGAATAAGACAAACCTAAGGATATTTTTATTATTATTTATTATTGCTGACTGGTGACAACATTGCCCAATTAGTTGCAAGTACATCATGATGAACAAAAAAATGAACAACCAAACAAAATCTGATCAAAATATATTTGTACCCATAACCACACAGGAAATGGCGATAATAGGATTTCTAAAGATTTGGGTGCCTACTGGTTCCCAGACAAGAAAACAGTTTACAAGAGAAGATTTAGCATGGCCACTACTCTCCTTAAAAGCACAAAGACATGTAGCAGAATGCCCAAACAAATGTCATAATCAGGAGGGGACATTAAGGAAAACACTGAACAGAATGTGGCTCATGTGTGGACACCAAGGTCGAAAGCACTGCTCTGTAACACTGCTGACTGTCTTAAGTTTGCCAAAGACAACCTGTACGTTCCACAGCATTACAGCATTCTGTGGACAGATGAAAAGAAGGTTGAACATTCTGGCAAAGGCACAGTGTTATACACATAAAACATGAACTAAAACAAGTTTAGAGTCATGGGACAATCACTTCTAACCACTACACAGAAATGTTCATGTGACATTCATACCAACAAAGCAGACTCAACTGCTTGAATTAAAATAGGACATCACATTTTGAAAGCCATTTATGCCATAAACCATGAGGAATTCAGAGGGGGGAAAAAAAAGGTTTGGAAGCACACAAACTTATCATCAGAACAAACTAAATCTGCATTAAAGGCACGAATACAGCAATTCACTAATGTGCTTAGCAGGCGATAAGCTCAGTGACAGGGCAGAAACTCCCAGGCACTGCCATCTCTGAGCCAGAGAAAACCGCCATGTCTGTTACTTTTGATTTACTGGGAAAGTTCCCATAATTTGTGGATTCATCCCAGCCATCAGCCTCGCAATCTGCTGTGCCTACATGAACAATGTGGGGGATTAAATGAGCAGTTTCTGTCCATGCAGTGCATTTCACTGTGGTGCAGCGTGGTCAGCAAGTACAGCCCAAAAACCATTCACCAAGATCAAAATGGCACTGTAAGGTTATGTGAGGAAATGCCTTCGTCTTTCTTGCATAGCCACGTAAGCAACAGTGGCACCCAGCCACGGACTGTGCTGGGAAATGTGGCTGGTGGAGCATAGTGACCTCTCCTAACCCTCAGATAAGAGCACATCATAGATTGTCCTCACATTGCTCTCATGACGCAGAAACATGCATGGAGCAAGGCAAGCAAATTTTGATCTGTTAGTTGTTACAAAATGCACTTGGACGTTCCAAATGCTTATGAGGTCTTGACGTCTGAGAAAATGTCTACTGTACTACAGTGATGGAACAAATTATTCTTTAACCAGGCTTCCCAGAAGCTGTACCATACATCTTGGAAATTGCAGTCGTTCCTGGCAGCAGAGAGCACTTTTTAGCACACGCTGCTCTTGAGAATCAGGACACATGCATCTTCAACTAAATTTACTCTTTAAAGCTTTGATTTGAGAAGGTTATAGACTATGACTATAGTAATAGGTACGCATTAGAAACAGAGTACTTTAAACTACAAATAGCACTAACAGACAATAGTCACAAGGATACAGGGTACAATGCAGTTGTAGTTTTGGTGGATATAATTATTGTTAAAGCAGCTAATACAAAGAAACAAAGATTCAATCAATGCTTCAAACTAAAAGGGAATGACCAGTATTCCCATATTACTTATTGTGAGCAGGTATATCCTCACTGTGGGAAGCTTTTTAAGAGGGATTCTGAAGTATTGAATTGCATGTCTCCCCCCACTGGATGATGTGAGCATTTTTCATTAAATGTATCAATTGTTTACATCTAGTATGCTCATTAGAAGTAAAAGCAAAATAAAAGCCTCATAGTGTAGCACAATGGCGCTAGTGCAAAACATGTAAATATGACCAGTTTCTAACAATTTCCATGTGTCATACAGGCAATCTACCCATGAGTAAATGTGCACTGTAAATGATATGAATTAGCTGAATATTAAACATTGAAATATTTAAGAAAAAACAAATCTAGCATCTAGTTATATACAATAATAAAGTAATGCAGCAATAATGCAATATCCTCCAAGTATTACAACACTGCAGCACTGTGGCTGACTGCTTGGCCTTCAGAAATTCTGCCAGGACTTTTATATAATTTTTCATGCAACATTTTCAAATTAACCATCTAAAATCTTACAACATGAAATGTAAGTAGTATTTTAAAGGATAAATACTTCAGCTGGTTGATCATAAAGGTAAGAAATACTGCAGGGTGAAGAGGTATTTCCTATAGTTCTCCTGATTTCTAAAGGAAACCCTGCTCACAGAGAATACTGTTACTGAGGTAGAACTTCTGCACAATGACCAAATACACTGCTAATGACGTTCAGTTTGCACTAAGCCAAGTGTTACTGCTGGTACCAGTGATTTTGAGCAAACACCAGTGCTATATCAAGAGGTCTTGCCAAAATATACTGCCAGGCCCTAAATGCAACACCTCCCCGCCTACAGAAACTTCTCAGGCATAAAAAACAAAAACAAAAACCTCTGGCTGAGTCAGCAGTGTCCTTGTTAGCATGAGAGTCTCTTTACATTATAGCATGCATTTTATAATCTGACCTCAACTAGCTCAATAACCGAAGCATGCTTTCCTTGCTTCCAAAGGCTGGCCAGCTTCCCAAGTATTTCGATGCGCTCTTCATAGACTTCAGTAGAGGGCGCTGCAGTCAGCCTTACCAGTCTCTGCAGCAAGCTCTCAGTAAAGCCATGTTTCGGATCAGTGCTTGATGGATCAAGTGCCTCCATATCCTCCTGCAGGAGTTTCCTGCAGTAATGTTTGAGACACCACCTCGCTGCCACCCCGTCCTCTGAGAACAGATCCAGCCCACGATTTGCCCTGAACGCAAACACATGCCGGCATGGCAACCTGTTGAGCGCGGCAAACGGGCAGGTGCACGTCGTGGCCGTGACCCGAATTGGCCCGCAGCCAGAGAGAACAGCGGCTGCTCCTCCCTCTGTCTCTACATCGGGTACTCCCTCATTGCTTATCTGCAAAAGCTGCTTCAGAACCAGCTGGTGTGCGTAGGGAGTCAGCATCTTTGAGTACTTCGCCTCGGCGGTGACGGGTTCTGAGGAAGAGGACAAGGACAAAGTGTTCAGCATGGCTTTGACCAGGTGCTTCTCACGGCCAAGCCGAAGAGTCTGGCTGAGCTGCTTCAGCTCGAGGAAGAAGCTCTTCAGGTCAGAGAAATTGCAGGCAATCCGGCTGAGTTTGTAATGCACGGCCGCCAGCCACTCTGTGCAGCCCTGCTTAAACAGGCAAGATTCGTTCAGACCCACCACCCAGTCCTCCCTCACTGGATTCCACATGCGATTGAAGTAACTGATAGCTGGTTTGACTCCAGTCTGGTAGAAACTCTCCACATTTTCTTCGTACTCCTCCACAGAACTAGAGTACAACATCTTGCGCATGTGCTCCAGGCAATGTTGTCTCTGTTTCAGCTTCACTTTCATTCTCTCAGGGTTAATTTCCCGCTCCATTGACAGAAAAGTGTGTAGGGGGCAGGACTGAATGCAGGCTCTGGGTAAGCAGCATTTGTAGACCTCCCTATCTGTGGAGCCCCGGTCTGTCAAAATGCTCTGGGTCCTTTCCCATGCAGGGTTGTAGTGTTTGAATATGTCCAGCATGGCAGAAACAGTCTCTGCATCCTCGTTGACCACAAACACAGAGACAATCTCACTCTCCCCATTACCATCCACAGCAAACTGCACATACACTGTCATACTCAGACTGGCCAGGGTGAAGGTAGCATCCACCAGGAGGAGCTCAGGAAAGAGCTCAAAGTGTTTCTGCATGAGTTTGTCTTGGTAATATATTCCACTCAGCTCACGGCCCTCATCAACTAGCACCTCCACGATGTTGTCTGAAAAACAAGCAGGAACTACATCACTCATCTGGATTCACCTCTGGCTAATTTATTAAATTTAATAGTGCATCAGCAATCACTGCCAACGTGAACTGGAAAACTAAACAGCACACTTTACACTCAACACTTTGAACTTTCAAAGATACTGGTAAGTTTTTTTGAATGGGGAAAATCTGCACAATCTGCAACGCATATTTTATATTTCAAGGCATCCATATTTCCTGCCTCAGCTCACTCCTCTCTTTTGCTGGTTTTCAGTTATGCTCCTTTTATTTAATATTGTCCTTCTAGAATTTGTCAGTATTTGTCTAGAATTGTCAGTAGTTATTTTACAGCTTTTTATGTAGTAAACTACAAACATTACTGTAGAAAACAGAAATGCTCTTTCTCTGGCTGCACGGGCAATGCAACCACAGAGGACAGGGTGTCAACACCCCTACTTTCCCTGAAACACGATTCTATCCCCTCCTACTTATCAAGGGATTAAACAGAAAAAAATTACAAAAAAATCCACTTCAGAATAGGATTTCTGTATATGAAAACACAGGTCAATTTATATTGATCCAGCCAATCTATCTGAATCAGGGACGAGAGAACACAATCTGAAGAAACTAACATTATGCGCATGAGAAAAGGTCTCAAGATGTCAATGCTGCACCAAGCTATGCAGACAGTAATGTCAAATTTATTGTCACAGTGCTTTCTTTCTTTGTAATTCCAGCTTCACTTCTTAACTTCATTTGCTGACGCATTTATCCAAAGCATACTCAGTTATGACTGAATACAAATTGAGCAATTGAGGGTTAAAGGCTTTGGTCAGGTGCCCACCATTATCATCATTATTATTATTGTCTTTCTTCAAGAAGAAATTACTCACCTATCTTTCCCAGACCACCACATCTACTTAAAAAGATTAAATAGCCCCTCACTGGCTGTAACATATGTTTGGGTCAGATTACAGTATGGTGTAGGGAGATTTAGAATACTCTGTAATCTGATTTACAATGATAGTGCTCGACCCTTAATGTTGATATGTTCTGATTAGAAACTAAATATTAATGGAATATTTGTACCTGTGTCATTCTTAATCTCAGTCAACATTCCATCCAGATTATAGTCCCAGGTTGGACTCGGAGAAAGCCCAACCCCATTCAGGTTGGGGCTATCAGAGAGCCCCACCTGTTTCACACTCTGCTCTGGAAGGATCGGGCCCTTCTCAGTCTGCTCAGCTCTGCTAGGCGGCTGCTCTCTTCTCCTCGTGGCCTGCTGTTTTCTCTTCAGCACTCCGTGCTGCTCCTGCCCAAACAGGCTTTGCTGCTCTGAACCTTCCTTATAAACAATCAAAAAGAATAACAAGAAAATGAACTGAATCCTGTTTACATGTTAAAAAAAAAAAAAAAAACTGGACCAATGCAGAAAGGTTTCAAGCACCACTATCAACCTCTCAGCATTGCAAAGAAAACCGTCGGATATGTGGAATTCACAGGGGAAAGCAGTCCTGACTCATGACAGGAGGAAAAAAAAACCAACAACAAATGTCACCTGGTCACAGTGAGCTGTAGTTCGAGACTTGTGCGCATCCGGTATATCAGGTAGATGATTGTGCTCTAGATCGGCTTTCACCACAACCAGCTTCTGACCATCGCGACTTGCGCTGACCCTAATCTTCGCTGTGCAGTTGCTAAAAATTCTTTAAAATACAACAAATCAATTCAACATCAACTAATTACTCAGGCAAAGACTATGAACGCCACCATGCGTTCATACGCTGACCATAAACGAGGTGTGCGTTGATAACTATCATCAAAGCTTTATGTATTTGGTTGTTTAGCTATTTAATCACTCCATCTAAATGCGTGAACATTAGTTCATTGTGCGTGTTGTAATTATACAAACACACAGACATAGAAACATCACACCCCGAGCGCCACACTCGGGCCCATTGCGTTATGACTGACTCACCTCGAATGTAAATTGGCCCGGTCCTTTCGCCCGCCTTTAAGGCAGGCCCAGGTGACCTGGTAAAATCTCAGCAGTGGGTTGATCGGAGTTTTCACTCTTTTGGACGCAGCTCGTACGGTCCGGCTGTCCCTTCTCCAGAAAGCGCTGCCTTCGGCGCGGGCCAGATTGTAGACTGCCCTCTCCGCCTCCTCAAAAGTGGGGAACTCATCGCCGACACGAATTCTGTAACTTCGAAGTGTCCCCGAAGTCATATTTCTGCGCAGGCTACTTAACTATCGTTGCAATTCCGTAGTAAAACAGAGATTTCGATTTACTTGTAAGTACAAAACATTAACAAGCGCGAGGAAAAACCGCCATCCTTCGAAAGCACATCCTTCTTTGCGGTGCTTTTGAGTTACAAACACGAAGTATTACGCATATCGCCACCTGCTGTACTGTGGCACACGCGGCACCTGTGTGGGGTTAATTTTTGTACCGACAACGAACGTTTGCTATTAAAAAAAAAAGAAAGTGTCAACGAAATTGGGAAAAAAAATCCTTCTTGGGAAAGCATGCAGCCAAAATATCTTAAAAAGTCGATTTTTCAGCTCTAAGATCTGTGGCACTCAATATATTATGCAGCGCCAAATAACGTTTTGGTGTGATAGAACTATAAGCCTGTTAATACTACACATAACCAAAATTTGTTTGCAAAAAAAGTGAAAACAAGCGGCATTATTAATTTTTGAAAATTAACGGTTGTTAGATTGCATTACAATTATTTATATTTATTCATCTGATTACTGTAAAACATTTACATGAATAAATGTTATAAATTATCCTTACTGTTCTTTGACTGTTCAGTACAAATTTTATCCTAATCCATTGAAATCATGTAATTCTTGAAGTGTGGAATACACAAACAAAGAATTGCAAAAGTAATGAAAGTTAGCTCAGAGGGTCAAATTTCAATAATTCATATGTATATTTACCTGACACTTTTATCCAAAGCAACTTGAATGCAGCTTGAGGGTTAAGGGTCTGCTGAGGGGCCCAACACTGGCAACCTTCTGTTTCCTAGTCAAGTAGCTTTACCACTGAATTGCAACTACCCAGTAAGTAGTTGAAGTAGAGCTATAGGATTTTGAAAGGCTTTAACTTGATTTTTATTTTTATTTTTTAAAATCCGACATGTACTGGAACTCAAAATAGGTGGGGCTGTAGTCAAAGAGATCAGAATCTAGCATAGACTGCATATTTTATGCAGTCAGGCCTAATTTCCTATCAAAAGGAACCAGAGATTGCCAAAATTGTGTGAATCTTTAATAAGTAGCCTACTATTGGAAATCTGCAACTTAACACAAATTCATGTGTACGTCTCGCAAGATGTTTTCAACATTAATAATAATAATAATAATGATATTATATATTCAGTTATTATGCATTATTTATACATTCAGTTTGTTAATTCCTTCTCATTTCATGGGTTACCAGATTGGGATCTTGGCTTGTGTGTTTTGAGAGTTAAGAAAACTACATATGTGTAAATGAGACACTGATCCTGGTAAATGGTTTTGGTATTTTTGTGAAATGTTACTGTAATAAGAAATCTGATTACGTCCATACTCGGGTCAACATCTAAGCCCACATAAAGAATTGATGATTAGGTGATCCAGCAGGTGCAAAAAAGGCATGCTGGAAATGTGCAACAATTACAGAAGTTACATTATGTCCCTAAGCAGTGTATCTGTCTTCCTAGCATACTAATCGCATGATGCAGGTCAAGGGAACAGTTGATTAAATCAATTAATTCAGAAAGCCCTGCAACATCACACAGAAGATGCAGGATTATGCATGTTATGTGTTATTTCTCATGACAGTTGGGCAATTATACAGTTAATTTGTTTGGCAATGTAGCTAGAATGAACTGTGGGCTATTTCTGTAACATCAACCCAATATTATACACATGAAAAGAATATCTGGTTGATGTCTAAACAGCTTGCTATTAGCTAGGCAAAAGTTAACATGCTAAATTCTTTTACTGGCTGGTTTGGAAAGTTTCCTGAACAGGTTACTTATGCATCACTGATACACTCTATTGCCAAAAGTATTCACTCACCCATCCAAATAATTTAATTCAGGTGTGCCAATCACTTCCAATCCATGGCCACAGGTGTACAAAACCAAGCACCCAGGCATGCAGACTGCTTCTACAAACATTTGTGAAAAAATGGGTTCCTCTCAGGAGCTCAGTGAATTCCAGCATTGTACCGCAATAGGATGCCACCTGTGCAACATGTCCAATCATGAAATTTCGTCATTACTAAATATTCCACAGTCAACTGTCAGTGGTCTTATTATAAAGTGGAAGTGATTGGGAATGACAGCAACTCAAAGTGGTAGGCCACGTAAAATGACAGAGCAAGGTCAGCACATAGTGTGCAGAGGTCGTCAACTTTCTGCAGAGTCAGTTGCTACAGACCTCCAAACTTCATGTGGCCTTCAGATTAAGAACAGTGCATAGAGAGCTTCATGGAATGGGTTTCCATGGCGGAGCAGCTGCATCTTAGCCTTACATCACCAAGCACAATGCAAAATGTCGGATGCAGTGACGTAAAGCACACCGCCACTGGACTATAGAGCAGTGGAGACATGTTTTCTGGGGTGACAATCCACGTTTCTCCATCTGGCAATCAGATGGACAAGTCTGGGTTTGGCAGTTGCCAGGAGAATGGCACTTGTCTGACTGCATTGTGCCAAATGTAAAGTTTGGTAGAGGGGGATTATGGTGTGGGGTTGTTTTTCAGGAGTTGGCTCGGCCCCTTAGTTCCAGTGAAAGGAAATGTTAATGCTTCAGCATACCAAGAGCTTTTGGACAATTCCATGCTTCCAATGTTGTGGGAACAGTTTGGGGGATGGACCCTTCCTATTCCTACATGACCACGCACCAGTGCACAAAGCAAGGTCCATAAAGACATGGATGAGTGAGATCGCTGTGGAAGAACTTGACTGGCTTGCTGTTAAGATGTCCTGAGTTTAAGATGTTATAGCTACAAAGGGTGGGTCAACATCATATTAAACCCTATGGATTAAGATTGCATATGCAAATTGTGGTGGAAATTTGAATAAACAGCAAGTCAGACGTGATTAAAAGAGTAATTTAATAAAGAAAATAGGACACACAAAACACAGTTGTGTGAGAGCTAATGCTCTGAAGCAAAAGCTCTAAAGGGGTAGACTGACACTACTCCTTATATCTAAACTTCAACCCCCTCCCCAGGGAGGGGGTGCGCTGTGATCTTGTTTATGCATTCCCTGCTCCATTTGGTGATGAACATTCCTGCATATGCCAGGACACTTCAAAGCACAGACACCATTTGCAAAAAAACAAAAGCCTAATCCCTCTTTACGACCCCGGCAGGTCACAACACATGCAGGTCATAAAGCAACATTCCAACAGTCATTTGTTCACACAATATACAGAGACAGAGTATGCAGACTAAACTATTCATATAGGATTATATGATGGAAGGATTAATATGATTATATATGAATCATTATATATGAATCACATAATACATGATCGAATAATATTTTCCATCACAGTATGAAGGCAGACAAGCGAATACTTTTGGCAATATAGTGTAGTTTCAGCAAAAAGCTGTGAAATAATATTCCTCACAAAAATAAATGAACATATTCCCATTCATTTGCTGCTCTCAGATAATCAGCCAGACACCAGTCTTAACACACCAGAAAATCTGGACAAGATTTGCAATAACTGATGAGTAAATGTTTATATTAGCTTCCTGCTCCATGCGCTGTATGAAGTTCCCTTCAAACTGAATGTTGAGTCCCTAAATCTCTATGGTTTGGAACCTTCATTAAAATGGTCAAATTTCATTAGTAGTCCATTTCACATGGAAATATTTTGAATCACATCCAGTTTGTCATTGAATAATGTCCTTGATGAACTAATTGTGATACTCTTTGGTAGTAGGATTACATGATTAATGTGGAAAAGTGCCTATTATCAAAATATTCACTTATGTTGAAAAATAATAGTGTTAGTGCCTCTGAACCTAAGTGTGAGGTATGTTAACAACAACTACAAGTTACAAAAGTATTCTTTGTTTATTTAACTTTTAAAACATTTGAAACTTTTAGGAGTAACGTTACAGTGACTTAAAAAAAAAAAGGTGCAAAAACCAGAACAAAATATTTCATTAAGAATTATATGTTAAACAATTCTGATAATTTAACTGGTTTGATATTGCCTGTATCTGTCTTGAAATTGAATATTAGAGACTGATGTGTAAATACAACACACTAAGGAGTCGATGTTTTTTTCAGCAAAGGCCTTGGAATAGCTGCTTTTGAGATGATGTAGATAAATTCCAAGTTGTAGCAATAAATAGTCAATATTCAGGGCAGTGTTTAATGGCAGTAAAAGCATACTAAGTGAAACATATGGGTCCTCCTCTTTCAGACTTAAAATGCCCATTTAGCAATTATATTATATTTTAAAAATAATGAACAAAATTAATTTCCTAATATATTAATTTGAGCAAATATTTGCTAATAATGCAGACAATCTATAGTCTCTAAAATACAAGGTAAAAACTATCTATACAATCACATACCTACCTTTTGTGGAAAGATTCATCATAAAATCAAAGTCAGAAAATCTTGCACCACCCTGACTGAACTCAGGGTGGTGCTTTATGCTTCATGAATAAAACCCCTTTTTAAATTCACAAGTAATTATTGTTAATAAAATTTGGCTGGCGTTAGGACACCCTAATATTGATAATTTCTCCTAAAAAGGAGCTGTTTTGATGACAAGACATTTGTTTATCTATTTACATAAAAGCTTATGTACATTATTGCCATTTACGGAGAAGTATTTTACTTTCACAGATGTTTTTTACATTTACGGCAAGAAGACTGCTCTTGGAGGATGTATTGATACCATTCCTTATTCATGGCAGTGTTCTTATACAAAACCTTGAGCAACCCCACACATGAACGGTCTCACTGTTGTCATGTCACAGGACTCATGGTAGAGCTCACCTTTTCTTCTCCAGACAATTTTTCCAGATATCCCAAACAGTTTGAAGGGGGCTTCATCAGAGAAAATCCATATACTTCCAGCAGAATGTCAGTCTGTCCTTGATATTCTTCTTGGAGAGAAGTGGCTTTTTTGCTGCCCTTCTTGACACCAAGCCATCCTCCAAAAGCCTTCCAACCTCACTGTGCATGCAGATGCACTCACACCTGTCTTCTGCCATTCCTAAGCAAGCTCAGCACTGGTGGTGACCTGATCCTGTAACTGCTCTTAGGAGACGGTCCTGGTGCTTGCTTGACTTTCATGGGTACCCTGAAGTCTTCTTCACTGCAATTGAACCTCTCTACTTGAAGTTCTTGATGATTCAATAAATGGTTGATTTAGGTGCTCTTAGAAGCAGCAATGTTCTTACCTGTGAAGCCCTATTGATGCAAGGCCATGATGACTGCACGTGCTCCCTTGGAGGTAACCATGGTTAACAGAATAAAATTTCAAACAAAATTTCACCACCCTTTTAAAGCAACCAGTCTGCTCTTCTAATTAGAATGACAGAGTGATATCAGCTGCCTTTTCCTCATTAATAGTTTCTCCTGAGCTAAAGAGAAGATCACTGAAATTATGTTAGCAGGCTGTTTTGTGGCAGGGCTGAAGTGTAGTAATTTTAGAGTTAATGCAAATTACCACCATGAAAACTGATCAGAAAACCTTTTGAAAACCAAAATTTGTGCTAGTCTCAAAACCTTTGTCCACAACTGTACAGATGTCTGGGGATTCACAAAATTGCCTGTGACTGCAGCCATTTTTCCATGATTATAACTGAACCTGCTATTTAGTAAATCATTTTGAATGTACCAGTAAACTAATAAGTCATTTACACTTAGCAAATGTCAAATAATGTGCATTATATGCCTATGACTAGAAGTGCATCACGCATAGTGTGGCTAGACTGAACTGTAGGCTTTTATGTAATATCCACCTTATATTATACACGTTAAACAAATGTCTGGTTGATGTCTAAACAGCTTGGCAACTAGGCAAAAGGTTAACATGCTAAATTCTTTGTCCAACTGATTTGAAAGGTTTTCAGGACAGGTTACTTATGCATCACTGATAGTTTCCGTAAAAAGTTATGAAATTTTAATCTTTATATTTATCAATAAGTGAAGGTATCACTAATTGTGATATCACTTATTATGTATTAATAAGTGAACATATTCCCATTAATCTGCTGCTCTCAGAAAATCTGGCAGCCACCAGGCTGAACTCACCAGATCTCAACAAAACATGCAATAAATGATGAGAAAATCTCACACCACCCCACCTGTGTAATCCTGTACACTTGATAAATAAAATCCCTTTTTTAATTTGCAATCATTGTTCCCTCTGTTAATAAGATGTGGCTGGTCTTACATCTCTTGCAGCTTAATTTAATGCCAACAGTTCATATGTAAAAACAAAATTTGGGACTTAACCAAAATAAATCAGGCTTTTTGAAGAGCACAACCTGATATTGACTATCTCGCCTAAAAATTAATCATTTGGATGATGACATTTGTTTATTTATTTGCACAAAAGCTCATGTACAACAGTGCCGTTTGAGGAGAATTCAGTTTGTTACTTTTCACAGATATGTTTGTTGTTTACGGCAACAAGAATCAAACCATCCACCATTTCTCAGACTGGCACAGTTCTCTCCTGAAAAGTCCTCATACTTCCAGTAATCAGGCTCGTCTGGTTCATCTCTCATCATATACCAGAACCTTCATGGATTAAAAAAAAGCACAGCAATATATCTTAGTTTGTTGAATTAGCTTTTATTTTTGTTCTTTTTGGCACTAACAAAAGTAAGAAAATATTTTGTAAGGGCTCACTATTCTACATCACATAAAAATGGCCCATATTCTATAGCCCAGTTTTTATAAGAATGAACTTCATGAACTTACGTTATGTTATTCAGGGGCTCGCCCTTTACCCATTTCCACTTTCCCTCAGTCTCCAAATCGTTCAGCCCAATCCAATAAGTTTCTTTAACAAGTGAAGAAAAAAACACCTATTGCAGAAAATAAGATATAATTTGGGGAGGGAGGGGGGGGGGGTGTATCTTAAGCCTGCAACCTTGTTAAGGGCATTGACAAAGATACAGGAATCTATCATCAGTATAATTTGTGTTTCAGAGTATAAATGAGTAGAATTTGGATAAATTACAGGCCAGCAGTTTTGTAAGTGAATTGTATTTTGATTTAAACTTTAAATGTAAATGAGCTAAAACCTGCCAAGGCATGGCCCCTTCTCCTAGACTCCTTTCTGTGTTTGAGTGATGTTTTTGTGTCTGTGTGTCTCCATTGTCACGCCCCGACCTTGTTAATTGGTCATGTATTACACCTGTCCCTAGTTATCGTTGTTAGTATGTGCATTTAAAGCCCTGTTTGAATGTTGTGCTTTGTCAGTGTTTGACCCTGAATTGTACATGTGCCTCTGTTGTTGACTGTGTTATATTGTGTTCAGCTGTCTCTTGTGTTTTACATTTGTATATTGTTGTGTTAAGTAGACATCTGTGATTGTTTGAACAATGGCCTGCCTCCCCATGTTACACCTCTATGGTAAGTTGATTAATTTCTTAACAAAATGTTATCAAAATAACAAATAGTAAAGCTTGTCTTTTATTAATAATAAAGATATTATTTTTTTTAGAAATATTCAACTTTCTTGAACATTATGGCACCTCTTATTTGATTTCTATGCAAATCTCTATGCATTTCTTTGTCTTTAATGGTTTGTGTGTATAATTTTATCTCTCCCATAATGAGCTAGAACAAAACAGGAACCTCCAAAGTTTTACCTGTAGCACTTTGTTCCTGCATTAACAGTATGGCTTCTGCTATAGCAAACTGCCCTCTTAATGTGTCAAAGGGGAGCACTTTTTTGGAATCTGTAGAAGCAGAACATGCAGGTTAAAATCATATTCACGTCATGGGTTAGTAAAATTACTGGGTTCATAGAGTTTATAATGCGTTGTTTTAACCAATACTTCTATTAAAAAACAAAAATATTGAATAAAACCACTTTGACCCATGTGAGCACAGTGCAAGCAACAGCCAATACAGCATAACCAGTGAAACTGAAGTGCAGCTGAGTGATACTCACAGACTCCCTAGAGCACAGACTGATCCTAAAGCACAGAGCAGAAGGACAGAGAGGCCAACCAGAAGGACCTTCAGAGATCTGTTGGAGAAAGGAGGTCTCCTCTTTCGGACTGACAGGACAGTCTGCTCAGAGGCATCTGTGAGCAATCCCTGAGTTATATTAATCTACCTTGAACACACTTCTTGCGGGATCTATATTTTACATATGATTTTCCATGTTTTATTTATCTCAACCTACTTTGTGACAATTATGAGGCATTTTGTAACTGTAGCTAAACTAGTTCACACTAAATGGTGAATGGTGAACATTTATGGAATGTTTTTGTAGCTAATAAAATCTTACCTATGGGTTCTTTGGGGTTTTGATGCCAGTCCAGTCCCTCACAATTTATATAAGCATCATCCTCTGATTCTGCAGAAAATGAGAAAACATCCTCATATTTACAGAGCTTGTCCATGTAAGCTGTATAAAACAATACCACATAAATTAAGTTGAAAAGTATTAGAACATTATTTGTCTGCCCACTTTAGAAAACTAAAGCGTTACCTGTGGATGTTTTATCCAAGGGCCTATTGGAGGGTCCAATATTAATTTTCATTGGTGTTTTTCATTTTAGAAGCTTCTGTACACACCGAAGCTTCACACTCCCTAACATCAGGAAGTGAACCCTGTTATTTATATTCGGACAGACAGGAAGTGTAAAAACATCACCCAAAACATTTTGCTCATATTTGGATTTGTGCGAAACCACTATTGTGTGTTTAATTCTCTCTCCATGCGTATGATGTTCGTAGAACTGCACTATGCAGAACACACAAGATTACATGATTCATTGGCTCACTAGCTCTGACAAAATTAAAATGGTCCAAATAAAACCAATGGGACCTATGTGCTGTAATGGCTGAGAAACACTTAAAATAAACCTCTGAGTAAAAACTCTAGATGCTTTTCTACGATTTTATGCATTTAATTCTCATAATTCTATCTGGTGCATCTATGAATAACTTGAATAACCACAACAGGAAATAACCAGAGGGTACATATATGTACAGCTTGGTGGACCCAGGCATATGTACCTGTAAAAACAGTAGTTGTAAAAAGCGCTATATAAATAACTTTGCTTGCCTGCTTGGGAACAGTTTATCAAGCAGATGTATATAAAAAGTTTCCATCTCCCAGCACAGCGATCCCTATTAATATTGCCCTGGATGACAGAACAATAGCCTATTTTTTTTCAATGCAAAAATAGAAGAATTCAGACAAATAATTCAGACATAAAATACTCTGCAACTGGATAGCACTATGCATATCCATTTGTGGAGCTCTCTTGAGGTCTCCCCCACATAGAGCAACACAAACAGATAGCAAATACCATAAATTACATGTACCGCTGTAAATGTAATGATCAATTTCATGGTAATGTGCTCGCCTGTCCCAGCTTTCTTTCTTTATATTTCTGTGAATTGACACTGAATTAAATTCCCACATTTATAGTTTGCTGGCCAGTGAACATATTTGGAGAAATATTTGTTTAAATCAGCTGTTGCTTGTTCTCTGGATCTTAAGCATCACTAATTCATTACTACCAGATCTGCTGGGAGGTCTAGATCAATGAAAAATAAATATGCACATTCCTGAATGAAGTCCACAAAACAATCAGACTAATTAATCAAGTAATTTATATATCGTCATCATCTAAAAATAAAACTATCTTTTTAAATGAACTACAGACACAATCTGCTGGTTACTACCCTGAAGCCCATCCTTTAGTTTAAATTGAAGAATAGCTCTGTGTAAACTCTCAGTGGAAATTACTGTGATAGGCAAGATTTATAACATTTACACTTTGTTAATCCCAGATGGGAAACTGATCTCAGATTCAAAATGTCTAACAGTATCAGTACAACATGTATCAAAAGACAGTATAGTAAAATACTGTAAATCTAAAGAGAATGAGTTGCACTTAAATAACTATTGAAACAAATATTGTGGAAAGTATTCCAATATACATACCTATATAGAGTTTTTAAAAAAGAATAAAAGTAAAGATATGAGATTAAGAATGTGAAAATACACACATCAGTTACCCCTGGCATTAAAGCCAAATATCGTGTAGGTATCCCTTGTGCTGCCAAAAAAAGTTCTGACCCGTCGAGACATGAACTCAGCAAGACCTCTGAAGGTGTCCTGTGGTATTTGGCACCACAGACATTAGCTGCAGATCCTTCAAGTTCGTTGCGATTGCACCACTGCCATATTGCTGCATCTGTCGGTTCTTTCTTCCCATTGTGCATTCCTGTGTCATGTCTTGACCAGGCCACTATCTTCCATTTCTCCATTGTCCAGTTCTGATGCTCATGTGCTCATTGTTGCCACTTTCAGCAGTGAACAGGGGTCAGAAAGCTGGGATGCACTGGGTGTTGTGATACCCTTCTGACATTGCCAACATGAACCTTTTCAGCTATTTGTGCTAAAGCAACTGTTCTGTGGAATTAGACCAGATAGCTCCCACTCCTCACACACACACACACACACACCATTGAGGCTTGAGCACTGACTCTTACTGCGAACACCATACAAGACCTGCTGTAGCTGAACTGATATACAGTCTACTTGAACACCAGTAAGGCAGCTGGATTTTAGAAAAGTGATATGTGTAACAACAAGCAATTTCATTTTTGATGAAATGATGGCGGCGCGGTAGCACGCAGCGGCCACACCAGGTCCGATAATGGTGCTATTGTGCTACTATCTGTCGTCTCTACTACATTCTTCCAGCAATTTAAACCACACATACATGGAAACAACCAACCTCCATGTATACAACCGTCATAGCCTGCTACACTTAAGACATAATGCACAAACCTACCTGGACGACGGCGTGCTTCAGACGCTCTGTGAGCTCGCGTTGCTATGCGTACCAGGCCTGCACACCACGGCCTCGCCTGAGTCCGAATGCCGAAGGGGGAGACACCGCAAGCGTTGTGCAAGGAAGCAGAAGCGGGGGAAGGGAGCTAGGGTCCGTGCTAGGCTAAAAGCTAATCCTAGCAGGCCTGCTCTACCATCTTTATTTCTCTCAAATGTCTGCTCCTTGGTTACTAAACTGGACTGCATCAGACTCCAGCAGATTTCACAGCGAGAGTTCAGATATTGCTGTGTTTTAGTCTTTACTGAAACGTGGCTCAGCGACAGTATTCCAGACGCCGCCATTCATCTGGTTGGATTAGTCTCAATCCGTGCCGATAGAGACAATGCACTCTCTGGCAAAACACGCAGCAGAGGAGTATGCATTTATATCAGCGAGTCCTGGTGTAAAAACTCTGTGCTTGTCGTTTGCTATTGTCAGATGCAGACCTTTTCATTTACCGCGGGAATTCACCTCCGTGTTTATAATCGCGCTGTACATTCCACCCAGTGCGCACACACGAGAGGCTCTCCAGGAGCTGTATGGAGCGATTAGTGAACTGCAGAACGTTCATCCAGACGGACTATTTATTGTCGCCGGATACTTCAACCACGCCAATCTCAAGTCAGTACTGCCTAAATTCAATCAACGTGCGAGAAGAGCGAACGCGCTGGATCTCGTTTACACAAACCTCTCCGGTGCGTACCGGGCGGAGCCCCGCCCCCACCTCGGATACTCTGATCACATGTCTGTAATGTTGATCCCTGCATATAGACCGATCGTCAGGCGCTCGAAACCGCTTCTGAAGCAGGTGAGAACCTGGCCAGCAGGAGCCATCTCTGCTCTTCAGGACTGTTTTGAGCAGACGACTTGGATCACGTTCAAGGAGGCTGCTACTGACGGTGGAACTGTTAACCTGGAAGAGTATACAACATCAGTGACGGTCTACATCAGCAAGTGCATTGATGATGTTACTGTCTCCAAGACCATCATCATACGGCCCAACCAGAAGCCATGGATGACTGCTGACGTGCACATGCTACTGAGGACCCATGACTCAGCCTTCAGAACGGGTGACAGAGAGGCTCTCAGAAAAACAAGAGCCAAACTGTCACGTTCAATCAGGGAAGCAAAGCGTGCACACGCACAGAGGATCCATGGACACTTCAAAGACACTGGTGACACACGGCACATGTGGGAGGGCATTCAGGCCATTACTCACTACAGGAAAACATCACCTTCCTGTGACAGTGATGCCACCCTCCCAGATGCACTGAATGACTTCTATGCACGGTTTGAAGCGCAGAACAACGTTGCAGCAGAGTCCATCCCTTTTCAAAATGACCAGGTGCTGTGCCTGACGGCGGCTGATGTGAGGCGTACTCTGAGTGGAGTTAACCCACGGAAAGCTGCTGGACCAGACAACATCCCGGGTCGTGTGCTCAGAGAATGTGCTAACCAGCTTGCAGATGTCCTGACAGACAACTTCAATATCTCTCTGAGCTGCACTGTGGTCCCAACATGCTTCAACACCACCACCATC
Organism: Electrophorus electricus; assembly: GCF_041902795.1. Classification (NCBI taxonomy): domain Eukaryota; kingdom Metazoa; phylum Chordata; class Actinopteri; order Gymnotiformes; family Gymnotidae; genus Electrophorus; species Electrophorus electricus. The sequence continues at coordinate 41,460,677 of NC_137498.1, read as the reverse complement.
GTCCCCGTGCCTAAGAAGCCCATGATGTCATGTCTCAATGACTACCGTCCAGTCGCACTCACATCCATCATCATGAAGTGCTTCGAGAGACTCATCATGAGACACATCAAGACCCAGCTTCCCCCTTCTCTGGACCCCCTGCATTTCGTGTACCGCTCCAACTGCTCTACAGATGATGCCGTCTCTACAACACTTCATCTGGCACTCACACATCTGGATAAAAAGGGCACCTATGTAAGAATACTGTTCATAGACTTCAGTTCAGCATTCAACACCATTGTTCCTCAGCATCTGATTGGAAAGTTGAGCTTACTGGGCTTGAACACCTCCCTCTGCAACTGGATCCTGGATTTCTTCACTGGTAGACCTCAGTCAGTTCGGATCGGGAACAGCACTTCCAACACCACCACACTGAGTACTGGTGCTCCCCAGGGCAGCGTACTCAGCCCTCTGCTGTTCACACTGGTGACTCATGACTGTGCAGCGATGCACAGTTCGAATCACATCATCAAGTTCGCTGATGACATGATCGTGGTGGGTCTCATCAACAAAGACAACGCGTAAGCATACAGAGAGGAGGTGCGAGAACTGGTGAGCTGGTGTAAGGTCAACAACCTGTATCTGAATGTTGACAAGACAAAAGAAATGGTTGTTGACTTCAGGAGAGCAAGGCGAGATCACTCCCCGCTTGCCATCAACGGCTCCTCAGTGGAGATCGTCAAGAACATTAAGTTCCTTGGTGTTCACTTAGCAGAGAACCTCACCTGGACCCTGAACACCAGTTCCATCACCAAGAGAGCCCAGCAACATTTTTACTTCCTTTGGAAGCTGAGGGAAGCCCATCTCCCATCATCCATCCTCACTACCTTCTGCAGAGGTACTGTAGAGAGCATCCTGAGCAGCTGCATCATTACCTGGTTTGGGAACTGCACCACCTTTGACCACAAGACCCTCCAGAGACTAGTGAGAACAGCTGAGAAGATCATTGGGGTCTCTCTTCCCTCCATCACGAACATCTATATAACACGCTGCATCTGGAAAGCCACCAACATTGTGAAAGGCCCCACACACCCCTCACCCTTTTGCCATCTGGAAGAAGGTACCACAGCATCCGGTCCCACACCTCCAGACTGTGCAACAGCTTCTTCCTAGAAGCCATTAGACTCCTGAACTCTGGCTAACTCCAATTCTAATTCAGATTCCAAAAATGGGCACTTTTATACACACACACGTACACACATGCTTATACACACACACACACACACACACACACACACACACACACACACACACACACACACACACACACACACACACACACACACATACATACATACATATCCATACACACACTCACACATTGTTTTGCATCAGACTAGTGCACAAATAAACTAACTATGCACTCCTGTTGCAGACTTGCGCATTATCCTACTTGCTGCTAGAGTACTGTACTAAACCAGCACTGTACTCTGAACTGTTCTGGCTGCTACCGGTGACTGCTATGTTCAGTGTAGCATGTCACTGACTCTTATGCACAACTCACTTTACATATGCCCAGTACTGTGTACTGGACTAAATAATTGCACTGTCTACTCATTTTGTATTTGTCCTGTCCTGTATTTATTATTGTTTATTTAATGTTTATTTAATGACATTTTTGCACTATATTGTACTGTTTACACTTGTGTAGCATGTTGTCTGTTGCACTGTTTTGTGTTGCACTATGGCCCTGGAGGAACATTGTCTTGTTTTTGTTCTGTACTTGTATATAGCTGAAATGACAATAAAACCTCTTTGAACTTTGAACTTTGTGTGCAGTTCCAGGAGAGGAAACTGTCCAAATTAGCTGGACAAAGTAATGGACTGTCCATATTATCTGGATGACATAATGGACTGTCCATATTACCTGGATGAGGTAATGATAAGGCTCTGTGAAGATGCTTAGGTCTGTATTGAAGCAGGAGGAGCCTGCCACTCACTGTGCTACTCTGTACACTAAGGGCTGGATAGTTTGATAAGCTGAAACAGATGATGGAACAGAGAATGCTAAAATGTCACACTAGTGACAGCCGCTGGTCTAATTAATGTTCCTGAATGGATTATATAAATGCTAGTTCAACCACACCATCCTCACACTAACCTCATTCAATGTAATTAGCAAGTAGAATGCATCAGCCTTTTGACTAAGGGAAAAGCTATGATCAGTTCTCATACCCACCACTGTCTGCAGCCCAGAGCAAACACACTACATTTACAGCATTTGGCTGATGCTTTTTTCCAAAGTGACTTCTGACTGAACACAACTTGAACAATTGAGGGTTAAGGGCCTTGCTCAGGGGGCAACAGTGGCAACCTGGCTGTGGTGGGCCTTGAACTGGCAACCTTCTTATTACTAGTCAAGTACCTTAATCACTGAGCTACCACTGCTCTTAATTAATGTAATTTAATCATCTTTACCAAGATCGCAAACACAATATACACAATATAATACACCAATATAATACACCAAATACAGACTATAGCTTTATAAATACTAAAATAAAAATGTAGCTTTGGTCATTGAGGGTTACATTTGGAAGTCTGCACATCCTTGTGCAGTTTAGAACATGTAATTTGCACCTGACTCACGTGGAACTGAATGTAATTTAAGTTTTGTCCTGCAGAGGGCCCCATGCTCATGTCTAAAGTGAAGCTTAAACATGACCGCAGTACATAAGCTGAGTCATGTCTCTATTCACGCATGATGCAGTCATCTCATTACGCATCAAAAGACGCTAGACCAGATGATTCATAAACAGACTTTATTATAGTCATCATCATCATTACAGCAGGAGGTATGCATTTCTCAAAATCAGAGAGGCATCTTAAACTTTGACACCAGTTCATGAGCTCATCAGAATAATTCAACCACAGAAGGCCACCTGTTCAATGTCAGATGTCTTCTGACCTGCATGCAACAGGCAGGCAATGGTATCACTAATAGGGACCCATGTCCACCAAACCCTGAAAGACCCATTTTCACACATAAAGTGACTTCTGGAACAATTCATCTCCATTTCATGAAAAGCTTAGAGAAAGAACATGATCAACAAATAAAACCACATTATATATAAGCATTTTTGATACTAAGTTCACAAAAGCCTTTATTTATTCCTCTTAGGCCATTTAATACAGGGGGCATGACTTTCTCCACAAGACTTCAAAGTCTCCGCTCATGTCTGAAGAAGTGTTGATGAGACCTTCTTCACATCCTTACAGTCCGTTTCCATTACTGCACTTATTCACAAAATTCCTAAATGTCATGGGAAAAGTCTACAGTAAGCGACAGTGTCTCAGAGCAGCAACAGAGGAGCTAAGGCTGTCAAATACTGGACCTGAGTCTCCAGAGTGCGAGAGAAACAGAAGGCCAAAAACATACCAAAAAAATAATAATTTTGAATGACACCCACTGGCTTCACATCAGCTAGTCCATCAGGCCCAAAGTTTTTTATTTGAGGTGTTTTTTTTTGTTTTTTTTTTATAGGTGTCATTCCTAGATAACTTTGGTGCTTCTTTTTGACCTGGGAGGGGGCGAGACCCCTGGCAACCTCTGACCTGAGAGGCGCAATGGCAGTATTCACTCTGTGGGGAGTTTTAGGCACCAGTGGGGAGACAGTCAGACCAAATCAGTTGCGACATTAACGGCAGGCCGCCAGAGTGCGTCCACTACGGCTCAGGGCGTGAAGTCGAGCTCAGGTGCGACTGCGGAGGTGCCAGCCTCACATCACACAGCACTTGTTCTTGAAGATATGCGGGTGCTTGTAGCGCAGTCTCTGCTTGGGCCGGTACTTCTCAAGAAATGTCAGCTGTTTGCTGTTTATTGCTCCCCGTCGCTTCCTGTGAAAACATGAGCAAGATGTCAACAGAACAATCAGCACTTGGTTTAAGCAAACCTGAGTGTTGTTATAAATTATATTACAGTGGAATTTCTGACCATTTAAAACTCTGTTTACAACACACAAAAATCACTAGAGATGTACAGTATCAGTATCACTATCAAAGTATCACCATCAGTATCACTAATGCACAGTTTCATGGTGAGAACAATTTTGAATTGTTATCATTTCGATATTGGAATTTTGGCCGATAATTTTAATTTATCCAAAAGATTAAACCTTGTTTAATTTAGGTCTCATTTGTATATTGTAAAATGATCATCACAGATGGTTAATTTTAATGGGCAATTACATTTTTTTTTTCTTTTTATGTGTTGAGCAAAGTATGTCTGATTACTATAGTTTTGCAGTTATATTAAAATGACATTTGAGAAAGGTTAGAAAGTAAAACAGAATTAAACTATTTTACTTAAAGCAAATGTATGTTTACAGTAATTCTACAGTAATGTCTGATTTACTTATTATGCATGGTTATGCACAATAAATTAATGATCCATTTTTTAGTTTAACAGGTCTTATACCCACTGCACTCCATATAAAGATTATAGTATATTCTTGCTTTAAAATGCATAAAGGTAAAATTAACAGGTATTAATATTGGATTTCATCACAACCAGATGATAATCACTGGTTATCGCATCGGCCCAAGAATTTCAATATTGGTTCAAGAATCACTAAAGCATTGTTTTCTTTATTCCCGATCAAAATGTTACTTACCAGGGCAGGGTCACCCAAGATAAAGTTCATAAGCTTAATAAAAACAACAGAATTATCCAACCTCACAGGAATCCATTTTAAATCCATCTGACTACATTCCAGCTCTGGCAAGGACTGTGTGATGACCACATGCAGCTGCAGTGTGTGTGTGTGTGTATGTGTGTGTGTGTGTGTGTGTGTGTACGTACTGCCTGATGAACTGAATGGCATCTTCATACTTCATCCCACTCTCTATCAGAGCCAAAGCCACCAGCACTGGAGCCCTGCAGAAAAGCTACACATGAGGAATGGGACACAAACCCCTTTTGCAAACAGGTGTGTGGGTGTGAGTGTGGAAAGTGAAAGTCATGTTCCAAGATAACCCCCCCCCCCCATCTGTCTTAAATCAAGAATAAAATGGGTCAAGTTACTGATACTTAGAGAAAACAAAGACTTCTAGGACTGTTAAGTATTAACCATCATTACAAAAAAAATTACTTCCTTAATTCTACTAATGGGGATCCTATGCAGAGTTGTTAAGATTAAGACTTAAAATGAGTTTATAAAAACCAGAGCTCTTCCTAAATACTGAATGACAGCCTCTGAGAAGATTCCCAAACAGTAATTTCCCCTCCCACTTTTCAGAACAAGCCCCGCTGAAGGGAGAATTTGCCTTCTGAATTAAATGAAAATAATGCCAGGCCAAGAAAACACTGGCAGTTTCTCAAGAGCTGAAGTCAATTCCCTGTGGATGAGAGAAATGTGCATTAGAACTGGGGGGTGGGGTGGGGGTGGGTTTCCCCACCTTGAAGACGCAAACAATACGACTATGATTCTCGACTCAGTGCCTTTATAACAACCATCATTAGCCCTGCTGCCTTTTGTTTAGTGTGTTTGACAGAGAGAGAGAGAGAGAGAGAGAGAGAGAGAGAGCGAGAGAGAGAGAGCAAGAGCGAGAGATAGTATGAACAGAACCCATAAGGCCCTTATGGGAACATAACTCCAAATATAACCAGCACTGTTTGCTTCCATATCTAAGCAGGCTTAGATATGAAAAGTATTTCCACCAGGTTGGTAAGTACCATACAAGCTGTTGTGTGTCAGTGTGAGAAAGAGAGTGAGTGTGTGAGTGAGTCTGAGTGTGTGTGTGTACGTACTGCCTAATAAACTGAATGGCATCTTCATACTTCAGCCCACTCTCTATCAGAGTTTTTGTGGTGCTGCTCAGAGGTTTCTGTGGGCAGAAATCTTCTATGCTCCTCTAGCAAAACTGCATCTAGGGCACCACATGGAGGCCTAGATGTGTACCGCTGGTGTCAGACACCATGCTCCATCAGAACAGAACAGTAGGGATCAAAACCGCAGGAAAGGTCAGACTGGACGAAGACCCCATTAGCGGAGAGACCCTAGTCTCATGTTGTAGGTTAAAGAAAGAGCACACACTGGAGAAGGCAAGTAAAAAGCGACTTCCTGTTTTGTCTTCGGGCTCTCACCCCACAGTGTTTCTAATAATAAAATAACAATACCAATACAACAACAACAAGAGTATGTCAGACAAGAGACTATGCAGTGGAGTGGTTGAGGGCCCACTTGGAGCTTTAGACAGATATCTTGCTGCCAGTTGAGACAACATGGCACTAGGCCAAAGAAGCTCATCAACCTTGGCAACAATCACCAGTAAAAATAAACAAATATTAAAAAAATGTCTCCTGAGAGAAGAGAGGTTTATGTTCTGGAGTGCACACAGTTCACATTCTTTTCCAGCTTAAGCTTCAAGGCTGAGCAAGAGAGAGGTGTATGTGGCACCAGGCAAGTGTACATGAACCTAAAAACCCTAGGAGGCACCTCTCTCCAATACACACACTCGCACCGTTCATACGGCTGCTGTCTGCAACTCAGTGTCAATCTGTTTAACTTCACCACACCTTATGATTCCCTGGTGAATTCTTCTTCTTTTTCTTCTAAATGATATGGTGATTTTTTGTATGCATGTATGGCAGAAGCATCCTAGGGTATTTTAACGTAGCAAATAAACAGAACCAGAGTGGATGCTGGCTAAGGCAGACTGGACACCGACTGACCTTCCAAGGCCAGCCACACAGTGAACGGCCACGCAGCAGCCCGGCTCCTCCATGAAGCGCTTCCTGAGCAGGTTCAGCCAGTCTTCTACCACTTTCGACGGAGGTGGAGCACCATCGTCAAACGGCCAGTCCTGCACACAAACACGTAGCGGTCAATAGCTAGCCTCTGGCAACACAGTCAGCGTTGTTGGTCTGCCTAACCCAATTTGTGAAGAGCTAGGTAATTGAGGGAATAGCTTTCACTGGCACAGAGCAGTGGGACACCAGGAGTGGAGATGAGAACACCTGGTCTAGATGTCCCTCACTTCAAGGTGAGTAAGATGGTGGTCTGCAAGAAAACAATGAAGTAAGCTCACCTGAATTGAGCTTAAGTTATGCAGGGTAAAAATGAACCAAGCATACATGCAAAGCCTAGCATTTGAATAAGGTTTAGGGCAGGGGGCTCTCAACCCAGTTCACAGTGACCTCTAACAAGCCCATGGTTTGTTCTATTCCAAGTCCTGATACTCAGGAACCACCGAAGGCTGCAGAACCTGATAACCTGGCAACAGCATGTTGGGTGCCTGAACAGAACAGAAATCCAGGTCCTGAGGCCAAACCTAAACCTCTGGTATAGGATCAGCTGCAGGAGGAATTTATAGTCAATATGATTTCCATTTATTTAGCTTTTTCTCTTTTTAAATGAGTCTGTTTGGGAGAGAATAATTCAGGCCTTTTTTTGTCCACATATTTATTTAGAAGGAATACAAGGTTTTAAGCTATTGATGGTGATACTGAGTAAAGTAGAGGCACTTGTTTCTGTTACAGAGCGCGTGTGTGTTTAAGTGTAAGAGATGAGGGGTGGTGAAGCATGTAGATGATAGCTGTCATTGCCCGAGTGTGGGCATACATGTGTGCAATCTGCCTCATGCCTCGTTGACCCCAAGGTAAAGAGAGGGGTCAGAGCCCTGATTCACAACTGCTACGGAACATTTTGCCCCATCTCTCTGCCCGTCCCCACCAAGCCCATTCCCGCCCACCCAAAACACCATGAAGGGGCCCTGATGCAATACAGCTGCCACCGGCAACGTGCCATGCACACATACGCGCGCGCGCGCGCACACACACACACACACACACACACACACACACACACACACACACACACACACACACACACACACACACACACACACACACAGAGCCCAGCACGTCCACATAAGTGCGAGCGCCCGTGAACACACAGCCACAGAGACTGGGCAGAGACTGAGCTCTGATTACAGGCCTTGCTCATAGAAGCAGTACAGTGCTTATATCACTGCAGTGTTGAGAGAAAGAAAAGTATATGACGTTAAACAGCACCCCCCCCCCTCCCCCCAAAGCTCTAGGGACATGACATTCAGGAAGGGCAGGAGAGTATGTGACACCTCCCAGGATAAAATCTGGAAGGAAAGTGAGCAATAAAGGGAAAAAAAAAAAAAAACTCTTTGAAACCTTTCAAAGGCCCTGATACAACTATCCTCACACCTTCCAAAGGATGAAAGGCAGCTTAGTCAAGAACTTTCTGAATGTGAGCAGATGGGGTCCACTGATGTAATGTGGGTTGGGTAAACAGCCCTGACCTAGTTTGGGAATTAGGTAGTAAGTTCTGTCTCTCTCTCTCTCTGTCTCTGTCTCTGCCCATACACACAAAAGAACAAGCACATAATCATGGTGACAAGAGCTGCAAACAATGCATGGTATGATATGTTTGCTCATTAAATCAAACAGGTATTTGACTTCAAATTACAGATGCAGTTCTTCATTTACTCCACCTTCCCGAGAGAGAGAGAGAGAGAGAGAGAGAGAGAGAGAGAGAGAGAGAGAGAGAGAGAGAGAGAGAGAGGGAGAGAGAGAGCACTGCTGATTGTTCCCATGAGAGCCTTGTTTGTCACTCATATCTCTTGAGTACTAGCTCTCAGGGGGCCTGGGTACAGCATTACCATACGCATGAAACAACGTCCTGAAAACACCACAGCATGTCCAACGTCCCGTGCCCTTGCTCAGCCTGAATGTACATATGAACATCCAAGGCTCAAGTTGCTCTGTGCTTTGTGACTGAGACAGATCTGAACACTTTGCCAGTGTTCTTGTGCCTGTCGTAAGCAGTATAACACATTCTGTGTGGCCTTCAATTCAGCAGAAGGCAGAGAAGCCAACAGACTCTGGCTTTTATATATATATATATATATATATATATATATATATATATATATATATATATATATATATAAATATATATATATAAATATATATGAACAAAAAGCAAAAAGGAAGAAGGTAGGGAGCTCAGACAGAGCAAGCACCAATGCTTCCTAGCAACAGGGAAATGTTGATGCTAGAATAAGTAATAAGAAACATGTGTAGTTCAGTGAACAGCTCTGCATTACGAAGTCAGTGTCATCGTGTGTGTGTGTGTGTGAGAGAGAGAGAGAGAAATAAGGGGTACATGAGGTCTGTGTCTCTGATAACCGTTTTAATGACCGGCCTCCTAATGATCGGCTCTGTCACACAATCTCATGGTCTGTGTGCAAGTCTCTTCCTCTGGTTCTCATTCTCTCTCTCTCTCTCTCTCTCTCTCTCTCTCTCGCTCTCGCTCTATTGCTCTCTCTGTAAACATGGTTTTGAAAAGCAGGAGAGCACACAAACACTCACCATCACAGTAATGCCGTCCTTCTCAAGTGGGGTCTTGTCATAGGTCACCTCACACACACGAACCACAGTTGTGGCGCCATACTTTTTCAGGTCCTGAAAAGAGCCAAAAAAGACTAAAGAAAACAAGATTTCAACATACAAACAAAACACACATTTGTATCATTTAAATATAAAAATAGCAGAGCATGCAGACAAACTCAAACATTTACATGTGCTATATCTAACATGATCGGTCTCCCTTCATATATATATATATATATATATATATATATATATATATATATATATATATATATATATATATAAATAAAAGGCAAGCACATCAGGTGAGTGTGAGTAAGAGCGCGCGGACGATGCATTTGAGATGCATGGTTGCCATGTGAGCGGGCACAGAAGCCTCCAAGCTGCACCTGCACCTCCATGCCATGTGACAGCATGGGATGGGTCACTGCAGTAATGGGGGCTTTGCAGATGCAGTGTTAGGGCTCGCCTTTTTAAGAGCATGAGCCAAGCGGAGACGAGGGCAAAATATATATATATATATACACACTTGTGTGGCTGTGCATGCACATGTACTTCCGGGGGAGTGAGGGATGATGGGAGGAACCATAGTAAAAGGATAACAGTGATTTTTTTGGTGGTGGGGGTGGGGGGTGGGTGAAAAGGACAACATAGAAAGAGTGCAAAGCATGAAATAAAGTGGTTCCCATAACAACAAAATGACTGGTGGTGCTGGGTCGTGAAGCTAGAGCTATGGTTCACCTCTGTGAAGCTGTTCAGGGTGGAGTTGGTGGGGTTGTGCGTGATGAGGAATCTCATGTTCTTGTAGCGCACCTCCACAGGGGCTGGCCTGTTCATCCGGGCCATGCTGGTTCTTTCCACAGCACAGACTCTCCAAGAAACTTTACGCAGCAGTGAAAAGTAAACCCAACAGCCCTGGCCTTGCTGAATTGTATTCAGTGTTTTTTGTTTGTTTGTTTGTAATGAAAATAAACTAAGGCTCATTCAAGACACTTGGGGTGCTTAAATTGTATTCCCTTGGCTTAACAAGCCTCTGTGTGAAAGCTTCCTTTTGGCAGGAACGCAAAGATCACCCCATTAGCTGCTGAGGCCAGGTGGTCAGACAAGGGGGCAGGGAGAAGGCTGATGAGGTGGAGATCAGTACAGGCCGGTGGGTGCAACGCAGAGCATCGTCCCCTGGCTCAAAAGCGCCGATGCTGAGCGTGGCAGTAGTCTCCAGCTCTCTGCAAGAAAGCCATGAAGTATAGTACTACAGCAGGAACTCCAACTGCTAGAGTGCGGGGGAGAGAGAGAGAGAGAGAGAGAAATAGTTTCATATTTTGTGTAATTTCATGATTTGAAACAAATATGGCACAAAGGATTCAAATACTGCATTGGTTTCAGTTTCAGAGCCCGAGATGGAGCGTCATGTACCAACATGTACCAACATGTTAGACTTCAGAGTTGCACAACATATCCTGTTGTAGGCATCTGGCAGTTTTTATTTCATACATCATAAGAAACTTTAGTCACCTGGTGTATGGTTTATCAGAATACGTCACAAGCATAGAAAAACCTTCTGATGTGTCTACACAAACTTCATATTACATGGTCTTAGCTAGTGCAAAATATTCTGACAATGTGATTCTCTCATAGAATCCACAAACCTTCAAAAGTTTATTTATTTTAGCCATCCAGATCAATTATCAATATATATTTTCAAATCCACGGGTAAACATGCATCACTAGCACGTTGAGCTTTAGATTAATTTGCGGTTTTTCATAGATAAATTGGTTTACCCGGAGCTGGCTTGCAACCTGCGCTCCGCTAGAGCGCATTTCAGATAAACACTCGCACTCACCTTTGAAGTGGATTGTGTCAAAATATAACACATATGTTTGTGTCTTTTAAAAGCCACAGTGAATTCGTTCAAGTCAGGAAAACATTCAACTCAGAAACTGTTAAGAAAATATCGTTATTCCGAGAGGCGCACTGGGGGCGTGAAACAGAGTACGCGAAAAAGAGCGCCGACAGACGAAAGCAAGCCGAGCGTAAGTCTGCTGCGCAATTTCTCTTTGCAAGCCAGCCATCACAGCTAGTGACACGGGTAACCCTGCGCAAGGTACTTTAAACTTTCTAGACGATGGGTCAATTACAAATAAATGCGCCCAAGATTTGACCGGCTTTCTGGAGTCTCAAGTTATGTCGGGAAGTGATAACATTTTACGACCCAAATCTGCCACGTTATCGTCGAAAGTTACTTTAGATTAGAGATGCTTCGTTTGCTTACTCACCGACCTTTAGAAAAAAAAAAAAGCATATTTACTTGAACATACCACAAAACAGCGCGCCGAAGTAATGATTCTTGGTGACGCTCATTGAAGTTTTTTTCCTGAGTGTACGATTTAGAATAGAGGAGTGTGACATTACAAACACCAGTCAAATCAAACGAGCTTCAATTCGAAGGATAATAGTCGGTCCTGAATGCATTTAGTAATTAGGCTCGACAAAGCACCTTAAAACGCACCACAGAGCACGCCAACGGGCAAAATATCCTTCACGAACACTGAAAGGCTTCTCCAATTTATCTCTTCCACCCGCCAACATGGAAAGCAAAGTTTGTCCTCCATCAACTGATATTTGCTTCGGAAGTGGCATTGCATTGTGCTTTTACTACTGCTATATTTCAACACGGCATGGCACATTTTACAAGATAATCTCGAAATGGTCCCACACGGTACTTGGTCGTGTTCCTTTTTGCTCCCACGCAGCTGAAGTTACATGTGGGTGGTTGCACATGTAGACACATGTACAGCTTATCTACTGATGGCATTGATCGGTCAAAATTCTTGCTGTCGGATAGCGGTTAATGTGCGCGTCCCTGTTTCGAAACGTATCGGAGTGTAAATCAAACAACTGCCGTTCATAGGCCAATGTATTATAAAGATTTTACACAAATCTAATCCTGAACTTGTGAAACAATACCGACTTCAAATGGGAATAGGTCTGCTATCCAGATGGGTTAAAAATATTCTTAATGAGATCTTTTAGCGAAAAGCAAGCATTTTAAATTAAAGCTTTGGACCGACATTTTCATATAAAAAAAAAATGTGATCCTCCTGCCGGTAAACAGATGCTGAACTCGGAAAATGGATTAGAAAAGCGTGAGATAACGTCACACCCTGTCTCTCTCTCTGTGTGTGTGGGGGGGTAAGGGCGGTAAGCACGCTTTTTTACCCTTTAATGCACGAAAGTACGATAGCGATGATCCAAAGAGCTGTGTGAGGTCCTTCACTCTCTGTTCACCGGGGTTATGGACAAACACAGACACACTTGTCTGAATCAGAAGAGGGGTAAAAAATCATACTGCCATGTATTCATAGCACAGGCTGAGGAGGGAGATTTTTTATCCGCAGCTACAGACCGGTGATTGTGATGCTGTGGTGAACTGCACTACCTATCGTCTTCAACACAACAGCCCTTTCCCATAAGCGCAAAAATAACAAGTAAACATGTGCACTGACGAGTTGAAGAGTCGCTGTGGGCATCTAGGAAGTTTGTATGACAGTGCTTTGAAAAAAAATCACCCACACAGGGAGATAATAGCAGTTTAATTGACAGCAAAGAGGAATTTCTAAGGGGGAAGGTGGGGCTAGCTAGTTCAGCTTCACTGCAATATGAATAGACACATCAAAAGAGAAACGGAGGTTCCTTAGGCCTACTTGCAACTCAAGACACATGCCCTTTCATCACTTTGCCAAGACACAAGCAGGTAGAAACAGCTTAGAGAACTCCATTTGTTATTTCTTGGAAGCACCACGATTTGTAGAATTTGTTGCTCTGTAGTTCATGTTACATTCAGAACCAGTATTTTGAGTTGCTGTTTTTCACTAACCAGGTCCACAGACGAGGACAAAAGAAAAGAGGAAGCTCAGCACTGGATCCTCAGGTGACAGTGATGGTATGCAGAACAACATTCAGATATGTCTGACTAGCGGTGGCGTAACCCCCCACCTTTTAATTTTTAGGTCTGTGCATCATTCCAGACATTCTTGAACGCAGAAATATCTGTAGCAAATATTTCCCTGAACAGTTTGTGATGGACATAGTAAGTTCGTCAACTTCATACCAAATAAAATCAAAGAAAATAAAGACAGAAAAGCTGACAACCCCTGTATTTAAAACGGAACCATTTAGCCATGACCACAGAGGCGGTGACGAGTCCTGGTGAGGACTGCCCACAGAGCTGGCCCAGAATGTAGACCGTGGTCTCAGTGTAGACAGGGCAGGGCTGTTTTGACCAGTACCTTCCAGCACTGAGGCCTGTGGGCTCACCGCGTCTGACGCACCTGCCTGGTAAAAATAGGCCCCAGCAGCTGTCTCGTGGTGCATTTATCTCGAGCACAGCCAAGCAACATGTTTTTAAAATCAGTCCATCTTAGCAAGGTTTCTTTTATAGACTAAGTACCAATCTGAGCAATGGAAACATCTGTAATTGAATTGACTCTGGATGCTGTAAGTGGGGGGCAGCAACCATTAATTTTTTGAAAAACATGACGAATTTATCTTGCAGGCATGCTATCAAAAATGAACAGGCATATTGGAAGCCTGCACGACTGTTACTGTGTCATAACAGATATACTTGCCAGTTTTAGATAAAGCATCGTGGTAATCACTTTCACTCATCATGTAGTTAGCTACAGCGTGATGGGATGAAAGACTCATCCAACTCAGCATACAGGTTTAATTGCCGAGGAATTTATGGAAAGGAAATGAGACATCATATGACCAATGGCATGTTGCATAATAGAACAAGACTCTTCCCTAATGGCCAGTGGGTCCGTATGTGGTGTGACGTCCTGGAACGCTCATGTGAGCAGGACTGCTGTTCTGTGTAGCAGAACAAACCCACCCCTCACCCCCCTCAGGTGCAAATCTGTTACGCCACCTCATCAAGCTCTTCTGCAATTTCACATAACTGGGGACCTCCTAGGAATTTCAAAGGCATGAAACTACCATGGATGTACATATGATGTCCGCATACATGTGAGTTTTCATGACCATGGCCCTAAAGAGAACAGGCACTTCATTACTTCAAAAGTGAAACAAGAAACTTATAGTCATTTATTCTCTGAATACAGATAAGTGTTGGAGAGATCTTTGTAGCTTTTCAGTACTACAAATAAAGTGAATTCCTATGTCTAATTAATGATTATATAACCTTCACCAAACGTTCTGAGAGGTAGTCTTGACTACATTCCCCAGTGCTTTTATATGAAATGTGCTCCCTGTGTCTGTAAAGCCATGAGCTGCAATACAGAGATGCTCAAGGCAAACATCCATTTGCATGGCTCAAATTTGTAATGCAAAGGTCCAGATGGATGGTGATATGATGTCTGCGTACGTGTAAGTTTTCATGACAGTGTGTATAAATTGAGTGAGGTGTGTTTGACAGCAGAGAGGTTTAAGGTGAGCAAATCATTGCAACAGGTTGTACACGATGGACGGACTCCATGTCTTGAGCAAAACACAGAACTGCAGGCACTCTGGAAAAACACTGAATTCAATTTACCATTTCTTGTAATTAAAATGCACACGAAACTGCCTTTTATACATTACATGTTGTTTTGCTAAGAATGTTGTGAAATTTATGACCTTTTATACCAGCTGGACCATTAAAAAAATCTTAATTCCCGAACATCACCATAGTCAAAAGGGGAAGACACACAAACACACAATAGCCCTTACCCTTTGAAATGAGATATAGACCTTGAAAGAGAGTTACTCTAATGCAGACTCTCTCGTGTGTCATATAGTGACACATTCACAATTAAACACATAATGTTTAACATGACATCTCATAATAACTAGTGATTTAACTGGCAATTAAAAAAAAGAAAAGGAGATACCCAAAGACTTGGCATAAATGCCAACTCAGGACCTTAAATCTCATAGTGGGTGCCCAGTTTCTAACGGAAATGGCCTTATAATGAACCCAAAGAGACTCTGTGACCACCTCACGGTTCCTGCAGTGACATTCCTCACTGATAGCTTCCAGTCAGTAGCTTGGAGATATAGCCATACTCCGTCATGCCGAAAAACAGGAAGAGGCCTGCAATATGCAAGAGCCCCAGGGCAGGACATGGAGATCCAACAGCGGAAAAACTGCTCTCGCATGAGATCTGTCCTTCATCAAATCATACAACGTAGAAGACATCACAGACAACAGGCCTGGCCATGCTATGAACAATCTGTTTGTGACAGCTTTTTGATATCTAAAGAAAAAGGAGCCTGGCACTGTTCTCTTGGAAGGGCTCTGGCTATGAGAGTTGCACAATAAGCCTTTTCTCCTGGTTGCACAGAAAGCAACTGTTACTGGAGGTTTTCAGAATGCCACGTCAGGGTGACTAGCTTGACATTTACAACCCGAAATAAACTAGGTCAAACGTGGCCTGGGATGGAACTAACAACTACTTTAATAAAATATAATGTTTTGTTTACATATTCTATTCATTTTGTATTCTTCACAAAAATGTAGAGGTTCAAACCTAGTTTTCCACTGAAGTAAAGTTAATGCAATGTTAACTTTAGTTAAGGAGCAAAGTAGCCTGTGATTTGTTTAAGGCAACAAGAGAAATCTTGCTTGGAAGATGCTGGAACAATTTTCAAACATGTTATAACCAAGCACCAAAAAAAGAGGATATTTCTCTTAAAGATGGTCTTTTTTTTGAAAATCATCATCATCTTCTAAGAGAAGACCCGTGTAAACTTTCAAGTATTAAGAAGACATACAACCTGCAATTTCTGCCGTGGCATTAATGATTTTTAGGAAATACTGGGTACTCGACAAGTAATCAGGAGGTTTCCAGTTCAAGCCCAACCACTGTCAATCACTGTGGGGTCCCTGAGGAAGACCCTTAACTCTCAATTACTCTAGCTGTATTAAGCCATAATTGTAAGTCACTTTGGATAAAAGTGTCTGATAAATGCTGTAAAAGTTAACATTTTCATGCATGTATGACCACTGAATCACTGTCATTTGAAAATAATCACTGTCTTAGAGCCAAACCACCTTAACTATAAAAGGTACCGGTACCACCTGGCACATTCTGCAAAGTTCATTTCACTGTGCATGTTCTTGAACCACTGTTGTCCATCTATGCCACTGTAGCTCAGCCATTTTAGATCAACCTTAAAAAAAATAAAAAATTAGAAAAATAGCACTATTGTACCACACCCTTGTTAGAAGGTTTTGTCTTTGAAGTGACACTGGTAGCTACTCAGCAACCAAACCAATTGACTACAGTTATTATTGACATTACTGATACCATCATCATTAATGCCATCAATTGTTACATGGCTAAACATGGTGCCTATTACCATGGTAACTAGAGGTACAAAAGCTTGAGATTGACAAATTTTGCTTTTCACAAAGTTTGCTGCTTCAGTGTTTTTAGATATTTTGTCAGATGTTCCTATGGTATACTCAAGTGCAATTTTAAGCATTTCACAAGTTTTTTTTAACTTTGACACATACATCAAGTTTATGAAAAATATTTAGTGCTGCCCCTTCTTTTTCAAGACTTCTGCAATTTACCCTGGCATGCTGGATATCAGCTTTCTGGCCAAATCCTAACTTGATACCAATCTTTATTCATGGCAGTGTTCTTTGGCAAAAACAGTGAGTGAGCCCATGAATGAGAAGCAACCCCAGAAACGAATGGTTTCAGGAGTCTTTGCTGTGGGCCTGACACAGGACTCATGGTAGCTCTCACCTTTTCTTGTCCAGACAATCATTTTTCCAGATGTGCCAAACAGTTTGAAGGGGGCTTCATCAGAGAAAACCTTAGCCCAGTCCTCTGAAGTACAATCCCTGTACTTCCTGTAGTCTGTCCTTGATGTTGTTCTTTGAAAGAAGTTGCTTCTTTACTGCCCTTCTTGACACCAGGCCACCCACCACCTCACTGTGCTTACAGATGCACTCACACCTGTCTGCTGCCAGTCCTGAACAAGCTGTGCCCCGGTAGAGACCCAATCCCATAGCTGAATCCTCTTTAGGAGACGTTCCTGACCCTTGCTGGATTTTCTTGGATGCCTTGAAGCTATGGTTAACAGAAGAAGACACCGATTTCAAGCACCTCACCCCTTTTAAAGCAACCAGTTTGCATTTCTAATTCAAACAGCTTGACAGAGTGATATCAGATACCTTGTCCTCATTAACAATTTCTCCTGAGCTAAGGAGAAGATTTGATACTGGACCAGTACTGTAGATTTGAGAGGGAAAAACAAACGCTTCAGGCAGAAACACCACAAAAATCCACAGGCCTTCAAGTAAAGCATATACTCAAGCCAAGAAATAATCCTCCACCAAATCCCACATCATGTAATTATGAGATTTATGGACACTTTACAAGTTTCTGTTGTTTGCCAGACGCCCACCTAGAGCTACACAGCAAGCCGACTCAGCAAGACACAATAGCGCCATGCAGCCATCTTAGGTGGAGGAAAATTACTTGTAGACATTCTGACTTATTCTTGTTTTGTTTTTCTTTTTAACCACATGATCACTCAGCTGTAAAATGCAACACAGGATGTTAGGGTGACAGAACAGGTGCCTTTTCCTGCCAGATGTAAAACTAACAATACAGCTATAAGATTAAAGTGCAACACGCTTTGTACTTCATCGTTCTCCTCTTATGAAAAAGCACGACCATACCGACTCACTAGCCTATACTCGCTCATGTCCTCTTCAGAGGAGCACATCAGGGACTGCTGTTCCAATAGCACTCAGATAGGCCAGGAATGCCCAAATTTGTCAGACCAGAGATGGGGAACATGACGCAGGAAATCCCTTATCCTGCCTCCTGAGAGAACACACACACACACACACACACACACATACATACATACACTTCAGCAAAGTTTGAGAAAGCAGCATTTCATTAATAAATGACAAAGTTCTCAGCATCTTTCAGTGAAACCTGAGCATTCAAGCCTTTTATATGTGAACAAGACATACCAATAGCACACTGCACTGCAGTACTGTGACCTAGCTGAACAAATTGAGGTACCATTACTTACAATAATGGAAAATCATAAAATGCAGGTGCAAATACACCATGATCTAATATGACAAAAACTAAAAGGACACGCTGCATTATACTATATGGAGGATTTTTTTGTTTGCGGGATATTCTCTGCTTCTGCAGCTGTGATGTTATTTTGATGTGAGATGGTTTCCTGTCTGAGACTTGCAGCTGGACCTTCAGTCTCGTGAAGAAAAAAAAGAAGGAAAAAAGGGAAAGACAATGCAATAGCAGATGGGGGTTGACCTGTGAGACAAAGCACAAACACTTACAGCTTTTTCCGAAATGACAAGAGCCTCACTTTGAATTTCCAATGCCATTTTCATGCACCACTCATCTCCTGACAACACCTGCTTGAATCAAGTTTTTTAAAGCCACTATGTCTGTGTTCAATTAACCATCCAGTATCTCAGTGTGACTGCAGCAAACAAGAGCATTTCACTGAAAGCTGGAGAAAAGGTCTTAACTTGACACTGCAAAGTAAACCTCAAAATTCTCAGTGCTGTGAAATGCCATGTGAATCCCTCTGCCACAGAGGGTTCCACTCTCCACCTCCTCCATCTGAAGTACACAGTCACTTCTGTACCCAGTCCAGCCGAAACCTCACCAACCGCCACTTTTCTGCTTTGGGCTCGAAGATGGAAATGTCCAGTTCTTGAAGAGCATGAGGCACTAGGACAGATCCAGGCACAACCCTCGTGGCCATGGCTCCATCCTAATGAAAATTCCACAAACTCTATAGGCCTGCGATGCTAACATGGAAACTTTGTACTCATTGGTAGATCACCACTCATGATTTTTGCTCAGCCAGACCAAGTAGCAACACAACAGAAAACAACAACAATGTTTACCCCCCCCCCCCAGTTACAGTTGTGTTAAAGTTTGGATAGCAACCCATGGTTCTTTAATTAAAGAGGGTTTTTTTTTTACAAATACTTCATGAAATCAGAACAATACATTTCTCTACTATGGAGAAGAGTCAACAATGGGGAACTTTTACTGTAACAATATGGTTTCCACAGACTTTTTTGACTACGGCCTGTCAGAATGCACCACTGACACCGCAACACCTAGTTGAAGTTAATTTCATGTCACTCCTTTAATCCCTGCCCCATTCTTAAAACTACAGCCCCCAACATGCATCACTCATAAAATCCCATTCAACTCTGGAATCTTTAAACTTTCTTTCTACATAAGCTATTACTTAAATATTAATGTAATTAGCTCCATAACCTGAAATGCACAGCAGAGGGGATGGTGTCTTTCTTTATGATGTAGGCTGTGAAGAGGGGGTTTCTCTAAATAGGAATCCTGACAGAAGCATTGACTAATTTCTAACATTAGCACTAAATAATCACAGTTTAAGAGGCAAGTCACTAAAATGTGGGGGTGGGTGGCATACCGGTATTAAGAGTATACTGGTATGACGCAGTGCCATGGTATGGATTTTGCCACAACACAAAAAGCCCAAGAAAAGCTAATCAGTAACAGCCACCTCACGAGACAAAATAAACATGAACATCTGCAGCTGGCAACATAAAAGACCTTCACTCTTATTAATTATTCAAAACAAAAATGCAGTGTTAAACCGTACATGTACAAGCAGATTATTACTCGACTTCCATTTAACTGCTCTGCTAGACATGTTACTCAGGCTACTAGAGTAAACACATGTTACTCTTCCCACGTGAGTGGAAACATTAGTACACGTTGCTAAGTCGATTCCTAACCATTATTTTGGAGAAACAAAACCAAGTAGAAGAGGATTGTAGGAAAACGTAAATGCAACCGAGACCAAAGCAAACCTCAAAGACCTGGTTCCAAAAAGAAGCTGTCCTCTGTAATTGGAAATGGAATTGGGTTACATTCAAAGTTTCCGACCTTAGCCAGCAAACTATATTGTGCAAGTTATGCTGATACACTTATTAGCTAAAATTTAGAAAACACCAGCAATCTCTCTCTCACCACTTGAAAACCACACATTTGTAAGTATGAGAAAGTGACAAGAGTAACCTGTGTGTACACACATACCTCAGTGCTTTTAGTCCTGCCTGAATCAGTCATTTCAATCATTTTTACAGACAAAACATGAGAACGTAATGATTCTAGCTCATTTCACCTAATATAACAACTGATAAATAACCAAGTTATTTTAATTCCCAGAAAATTGCCATGTCAGTAAATTTTCCTCCAGAAAATGAGTGTTAGAAACTTTTCTCAAGTATATAAATGTTCAAGGAAGCCTTGACTTACCAAAGGCCTTCAGAGGAGTAACACTTCTACTTTAGGTAAATTATACTACATGTATGTAGCCTGCTAATATTTAAACCCAAGTTATTGTTACAAGTGGTTTTATTAAATGATCACAATTTTTCACTGAAGTCGCAGGTTCATAATAGCCCTAGACAGATAATGTTTAATTCATATTTCATGCAGAAATAATGTTTTGTAGTTAGGACTAGTGAAAGCATAGAGATTTTATTTTCTGTACTTTTTGAAATATGTAGTAATACAGCTATGAATACAGTAATAGCCGTCATGCACTTGCCATACCAATGTTTACCCCTTCAGGAGCAATTATATTAAAATCTTAAACACAAATATACCATTACCATCCATGCATCAAATTATATCATGATATAGATTCAAGGTCATACAGCCCAACCCTAAACCCATTTAGTGCTCTTGATATTTGCTCTAATCACATCCAGAATTTGACCTCTCCATGTATCTTCAGCCCTTTGACAAGCATATCAGTGGAAGCAAGTGATACAGAAGCTCTAAAATGATCATGTGACTTAAACTGTGGCTCTCTGCCTTTAAAGTATGCTACTTGGAATGGAAGAGCCAAATGCCCCGGGAAAGTAAACTTCGACAGTGAAATGTCACTCGCCACTAAGTCACACTCCAGAACTTCTGAGTTGTAGTGCACACAACCTAATTAGCTCCCTGGTGGGTCAAACAACACAGCCAACATGTTTACTCAGCAACGGTTACAAAGGTCCCCTGTAATGTGTATGCCTGCTTGAAAACAAATGCAGTCTGAATATTTTGTTCATCTATAAGGTTCTTATTTCAAATTTTGATCATTTACATTTTTGTAAACATTGGTGATCCTGTTGAGACCAAAAAAAAACCTGTGCAAACACATTAGCTCTGATGAACAAGCCCTTGACTCTAGCAAACTGACAAGTGATTTTTGGTCTCACTATTAAAACCATGTGAACACAAAATCTTGCATCAGTAAGTGAAAACCCATGCAGCTGAGTACAAAAACACAAACCCATGTGCCTCTCCAAGGCTGGAGAAACGTGTGCTTCGGCAGTTTCAAATAAAAGCCTTTAGACATTAACTCCTTATCTGAATAAAACTTACTGGACCAACTTGAATGCCCCATGCAACAAAAAGCAGATGAAACCTGTTGTTACAGTAAGACCCCCCTGACAGCCATGCCTGTAGTGTGTGGTGGACAACCGTTTATCTGCAGCAGCCTACGTGACCCAAAACTGTCGCTGGTCAACTGCTTTGTGATGCCCATCGATCTCAGGCCAGGCTTCAAAGCCGCCGACAGGCAGCTGTTTATTTACACTCATTTTGTAGAAGCGGATAAGCATCGTACTCGAGAGATGAGGATGGATGGCCCAACTCCACTGAGGAAAAGGAGAAAACAATAATAATAAAAACTAGAGTAGCTTCAGGCTTCAGTCTGAATGAGATAAAGAATGAGATAAAGAGTTTACAACTACTCAAACTTGCGACTTTCACATCAGCTATGCAAGCACGAAACCTCTTCCCATCCAAGGACTGTGTGGCTATAAGGTCTTTTAGTTGCTGCATGTACTCTGCAGACTGTACAACAGAGCCTCTCCCTGGGCCAAGATGAGCCTGTGGTCAGGCCTAATTGAGTACAGCCCAGGGCTAAGTAGGATCCCAAGAAATCTCACAATAAGGGGAGCCCCATGGACAAATCCCAGACGCAATAAGAACCTTCAGATGACATATGAAGAATTCCTGGACGTCACTGGGAGTACAGAAACAGCTCTTTCTGGCATGAGGACAGGGGGTCATGTGGAAGTATTTATTTGAGGCTCAGGACCCTCTAGGGGAAAGCTCTGTAGAATTCTTGGTCCTGAGAATCCACTGGTATTTTTCTCACCACATACGGGATCACAGCAGGGAAAGTTTTGTGCTGTGGTGAGCAACCATCTATTAGTAAATAAATAAATAAATAAAAAACCCAAATAAAAATCATTTTGAAAATGTACCAAAAAACAAGCCAAGAACGTCACACAACATGAACCCTCACGAGTGCAAGGGCATGGCTGATAAAGCACTTCGAAGCCCATCTGATCTGCGTCTGAAGCGTCCTTGGGGTTCAAGAGGGATGACGCAAAGTGGCAAAACCATGTCACATCAGCAGACGCGCCCCTGTGCGAGGGTCCAGCCCGGCTCCGAGATTTTCCAACTACACAAAAATAGTGCAAGAGCCCTTAAGATTGAAGTGTTTGGAGTGCAACTTGTTGCTGAACTGCGCATACACTTTCAAGATTCTTCGCAAATAAATCAAATACTCTAGATCGTTATGTAAGTCCATGAAAAAGGGAAAGGGAAAAAAGGCGCACGCGTTATGCCAAAATTACTTGTTGCTATGCTGACTGTTTTAACTCATAAAACACAGTAACAAGAGTTGGACTTTACTGTTGGCGAGGCTATTGTTGTTATAAAGCTTATTTTAACACCAGCAGAAAGTCTGTGTATTCTGTAGCACGTTATGCCGAAAAAAAAAAGTGTGGTGTAAATTCTCGTTCACTAGTCCACACTCACAGCATTTAAGATACTTTCAGACTACAAATGCTGGTTCACTTTCCAGCAACTCTTCCATACCAGTAGCTACACCTTTGGCAGGCTGCCTGACTGATTTGCTTCTCCGTATTAGGAAGGATTTAACCCAACTAAACTTAAATGTCAGATAAACGTAAGCCAAGCTGTGCCGATAACCATTTCTTAAATAGCTACCGAGACGTGTATTGTCCATGACTGGTTGGAGGTATTTGTCACGACGACATAACGTTTCTAGTAAGGAGTTCAGGGTGGGGAAAACTAGTCAGACGAGTAATACGGTCCTCATTTGCAGGACAGATTTGTTTACCTCACCGTGCTACTCACTATCGCTGTAGGTACGACAGAGAAAGAAACACGGGAAACATGCAGTAACTATATACCGAATAGGACCATTTCGCAAGGGCTCACCGTCAGGACTCGCTGGCCTAAAACTGCAGAAAAAGATCTAGGTTGTTTTCTGTGATACGCTTGCTAGCCAACATATAAAAAAGGCCAAATCTTACCATCCATCCAAGTGGAGTTAGTCTCTTTGAATACCTTTAATTAAAACTCTAGTTAAACTGATAAACCTGTGCCACAGCAATCCGACAGAAAGCCGGTATGGACGGCACGCCAGCTGTGTTCACATGGTGCGGAAAAACCTCAACACTCGCCAGCATATGTTTCGTAAACATACACAAACGTTATGCATGTCGTATGGAAATTAGCATTTCGCGTTAAACTAGCTTCACTTACCCAGTTAGACGTGTTCATCTGAGTGCTATTTCTAATTCTCTCCATCCATGTTGATAACTCGAGGCGAGCTCGCGGTCCTCCCACGACTCCCGAAATCCTACGTCACAGGCCCGGCTGCACGCGGATAGGCGATAGCGAGGACCATGCCGGCGAGCGGCAAATAAAACCTCTTTTGTGTCAGTTGCCGAAACGTCGATGCGGTCATTGGTATGGTAGCATGGGTTTGGGACAAATAAAACTGATACAGGATTAAACTGAATCCATTCTATGTCTTTCGGCCTCGGCTGGCGCAGTGTTTTAAAGTTGGAAGGAAATGTGCCACTGCCACTGTATGGCTCCTCCTAGTGTGCATAATGTACATTCACGATTCTATCGACCGCAGTTTTCTGAAACACTCAAATTAAACGGCTACTACCGTTACGGTTGCTAATAATGCTGTATATAGAAAACTACATTCTGCTCAGTGGTTAAGGTACTTGATTAGTAATCAGAAGGTTGCCAGTCAGTCCAACCACTGCCAAGTTGCCACTGGTGGGCCCCTGAGCAAGACCCTTATCCCTCAGTTGTATTCAGTCATGATTGTAATTCGCCTTGGATAAAAGCGTCAGCTAAATGCTGTAAATCTAAAAATATTTAAGACTGGCCACCTTATATACTTTATTTTCTAACAGTTGGTCCAACTGAAAGAGTACATTCTAAGCAGCAAATGCCGAATGAATCAACAGGTCATTGAGAAAACCTTATATAAATTCAATATTTCAAAACAAATACTTATATTCAACTTATATTCATAACACTACCAGATGTTCTTAAAGAATCTTACATTCTTCTAAACGTATATATTATCATTTTCCATGTGTTTATTTTTCATATATTAGATAAGCATAAATGAAAATTAAATGGAAGAGGATTGGCAGGCAAATGTAATTTAGGCTGCTGAATATTTTTGCTCATATTTCAATGGTGAATGGAAACCTTGGCTTCTTTGGCTACTCCCAAATTAAACCAGTATATCTCTGAGCAGCTCCTGTATCAATGTATGTAGACAGTGCCAAAATCTTTGATTAAACTCAACAGGTAACATTATTTTCCTGTTATGAAAACGTTTCCTATTTTCCTTAACCCTGTCTCTCTGGTTTCATTCTTGACCCCCCGCCTGGGTCTGGTTGTTCCTCCTCAGGGCCCTGGGGCACATTTCTCAGAAAGAGTGGCACTGAGTCAGAGATGCTGAGCAGCACACACACTTTATTCAGAGATACATGAGTGTATATAGATGACAAAGCAAAGCAGATGAGTAAGCAGAAATATGTACATGACATAGCAGGTGCAATATGTTCGGACATGATGTGATATGCGTTCTCTAGAATGACACATTAACCCCAGACTATTTGACACAGCCTTGCAGCTATCTAAAAGTAAACAGCATAGGACAGCAAGACATGAGAGAAAGAGAGAGAGAGAGAGAGAGAGAGAGAGAGAGAGAGAGAGAGAGAGAGAGAGAGAGAGGGAGAGAGAGAGAGGGGGAGAACTATTTACAGAAAAGGGAGTCACATTGTAGAGAATTTCTAACACTTCCAATTGCTTGTTTTTCTTTCTTTCTTTCTTTCTTTCTTTCTTTCATGTAATGTATGGTTTAAGTAAGCCCAATTGCAAAAATATTTCCACAGAGAAGCAAAAAGATGATTCAAATAAATCTTTATTGACTTCCATCCTCCGTCACTCAACAGGCATGCAGATACAGGCTTCGGGTTCAAAACATTTGTGTTTTTAGTTCTTTCCAATTTTTCTTACAAAACTACGTGCACCTTAGATAATCAATTTGTCAGCGTACAAACCACAAAAATACCAGTTTTACATTATCAAATACTGCACATAGAAAACATTTACAAAGCACAAGTATAAAATTATAGCTCCTACCTTTGTACCTTTCCCTAAATGTTGTAGTAGCTCTTCTACAGTATATCACTCCTGCACAATGAGCAAAATGTTTGTAGCCAGAACGTGCACTTTAACCACTTTTGACAACTTTATTTGCAGGGACACCAGACACTGTCCTTTCTGAGCTCAGGTTTTAGGCTAATAAAACAATTTTATCTTCAGTTATTTTAAAACATCAGCAATGGTTTTAACGGGGCACTGTCTTTAGGAGAGCTACATTTCTTGTTTTGGTCTTATCTTTTAAAACTCTTCTATAAACATGGCAGGGTGAAAAATGACTTGTAAGTTTCTTGTGCTGTTATGAACAGTGATACACGTTGTGAGGGTAAGAGAGCAGAGTGACTAATGTGTAAAGACAGCAAAAAGAAACATTAGTTGACCATGGCAGAATTACATATTCAAGCAGATAAAAATGTATTCTTTTAAATTTTTGACCAAAGTCAAGTTATTCTTGTGTGTTCAACCTGAAAGATTACACCACAGCAGCACATATACCTTTTTTTCTAGTGGTAGTTACAAAGTGTCTATAGCTAAAAAGTAACTCACTGGTCATCTAGAGTCAAAACCCAACCAAACAGGGTAAATGCCTGTGCCCCATGCTGGCCATGACAAGGTTTTTGCAAACTGAAGGA
The DNA here is from genome assembly GCF_041902795.1 of Electrophorus electricus. Lineage (NCBI taxonomy): Eukaryota > Metazoa > Chordata > Actinopteri > Gymnotiformes > Gymnotidae > Electrophorus > Electrophorus electricus. The sequence continues at coordinate 41,434,058 of NC_137498.1, read as the reverse complement.
TTTTGTCAGAGAATGGAAGGCAAACTAATGCTACAATATTTCTACCTATGCTGATTCCCCCCCTCCCCCCACCCCCCCAAAAAATAGAGATTTCTGTAAATGTTGAATCTGTCATATATGTAAACAGTAATGTAATCATGCACCAGAGTGCAATCCTTGTGAAGAATAAATGAGTTCATTTGACAGTTAATTACTTAATCCTCGGTAACATTATCAGAATTCAGAGTACATGTCTAATAAAATGTAATATCAAAAACAAAGCTTAATTTATACCTTTGTTAAAAAGAAATACAATCATAAAACTTTGTTAACATACTTCTAGTACATAACAGCAAATGCTCAAGCCTTTAGGGTATATCCAAACTGTTGTAACACTCCTGTCATGTACTTGTAACAAACCTCAAAAATATAGTAAGGCAAATGACATCACAAGCCCTCATGAAAAGAATTCACAGGCAGAATTCAGCCAAGCAGTTTCCATTAGCTAGCCTTCAAATAAACACTCTCAAATATTTTTTTTCCTTTAAAAAAAAAATTTAAAAAAATCTCATTATAGAGCAAACTTTTTCAGTATATTTTTTCTTTCAAAAGTGATCTTCAGAAAGCCCTGCCAGGGTTTTGATTTAAATCACTCTTTAACTTATATTATACTAATGAGTGAAAATGGAGATCACCTACCAAGTAGTTTTAGGTGTTTTTTTTTTTAATTTAAGCCACATAAAGCACCTTCAACATACAACATTTGTACACTTTATAGTATCTGACAGTCACTGAAGAAAAAAAAAGTCTCATTGCCCATCTCTGACAATGTAAAAGCATAACAGACATACCGCATGACAATCAGGTGAAGGTTTATTCCTATTAGCCATAATTATCACCAAGGTCTCCCAACACTAAGTGTGCACCTCATTATCACTTTACCCTTCCAGCCTTTCATGTGTGCCAAGATCACCTAGCTCCACATAAATCAAGGACAAACTATCTGCATGACATATAACTGATAGCAAGTCATTCAAAGTCTACTTTTTATTTTTATTTTTTTTAATTTTACTGGCCGATAACATACAGGTGGCGAGGCTCAACAAATCAATAGTATGGTGTCCAAGGAACTAACTGCACAGCACATACCACAGCCATAATGATCTGATGGTACAACGATGTCTTTTTTCTACTGTTGCAAAATCGTGCATCATTTATGTCATTATAAGCATGGCCTCAGTATACATTTGTATTTACAGTAACAAACCACAGTACCTAAAGCATTAAATAGGCTTTACTGCTCAATTACATTACCCTATAAAGGAAATAAGTAAATTGACCTTTTTCATCTCAGAGCAGAACAATAAAAATATTTAACCAAAGGAATTACTGAGGGAGGAAGAAATAGATCGAATTGTCGTTTTGCCTTTCATTTAGCTATGGGATGCATATAAGTCCCAAGTATACCTAAAAATCACATGGAAAAATATCAATATCTAATAATAATTCATAGAGTTTACCAAAGAGAAAACATTCAGCTATGGATACAATATTGTGGAGCTTTTTTTTTCTCAGTACAATCTAACCATCTCCAATAATCTTCAAGAGTTTCAACCAAGAGTTTTGTCCAAAGAGTTGCTTTGTGTTGACTAAATTTAATCCTGGCAAATACAGAGACAATGGGTTATTTTTTCTGACGATACAGAAAATATACCAACCTACTGATATCGACCTCCCCAACAACAGATGGTTTTTGGGAGGAGTCTCAGGCTGACAGACCAAGAAAAGTAATACGATGAACCTTTTGGTAAATTACACTGGGCAACAAAATTTCAACCTTTTGTGTTTCCCAAACCAAAATAGGTGGACCTTATACTACTTTGTATGCTGATTTCAAATCTGTTTTCAGATAATTAAGAGCAATTAAATTTTACATTATGTACTATTTATTCATACGTAGAGCTATGATGACATTTAAAATATGCACATATTTTAAAACATAGTTCTAAAATGTTTTTTCCTATATTTTGCCTCAGAAACATTCCTCTTCAATGTCTAGTATCAGTCTGCCAATACAGTGGGCATCCAGTGCCCTTGGTTCCACTTACGCATAATGACATATTTCACATTAAGTGAAATTTTCATGATGAGTATACTGGACCTAAAAAATAAAGGGTGAGAGACACGTGGAAAACGTATTTGGATTTAGCGTGCAACAATACATAGTAGATATTTTTGCAGGATGCAAATGATTGTTGACCAGACTTACCAGGCACATATGCATATTGAAGATAAAAGCTGTTCTTATTGTATGCATTACATCCACAGGGATGACACCAGAAACACAGGAACAGGATCACTAACACTGAACACTGAGGTGACACTGAAAACTGTAGTCTTTACTCCCATCATGGTCAGAGATAATCCATAAAATTAATAAGCCACAAACTTTGTGCCCCATGGTATATGGAGAAAAGATTAGAGCTAAGGGAATATGATATGTGAGATGATTCTTTACATTGTGAAAACATTCAAAACCAAGGAAACTTCACACAGTATATCTTGACAAAGCATAACTGCTCCTAGAAATCCTGCTCAGAAAAACGCAACTCAACAGACTCTGCAGAACTACATCCTGAACTCAGAAAACTATGATGGATAAGAGAGCACACCTAAAGAGAAGAAAAGCCTTCAAAACTCTGTTCTGCCTAGGATAGGCTGAACATGCAATCTAGAGTCATTCTGCTTCAGAGCTGGGGGTTAACGTGGGCCATTATTTTGGTTAGTGGCCATGATAACAATGTTTAAAGAGTTTGGATGCCAAAAAGGCAAGCTGTGCACAGAGAATGTCTGTTATTCTGGCCTTTGAAAGACTTTGAGCGTACAACCGAGGGTGGTCCACCATCAAACCCATATCATTGTCCAGTGATGTTTTTTCACTGCTGCCCTTGTTCTTGCTGGTGTTCTCATTCGATTAATGACCTACAGAATAGGACGGTATGTGGGGACGAATGCATTTTATAATTCAAGTTTATATGCTGGTAGAGAAAAACGGTTCGTCCCCACAAAAAGGACCACCTGCTTCCCTAGATCTGGACAGCTCGCTGGCGGTCACGCCCTCTCAGGAGCCTTGGTCCAACCACTCTAATCCTTTTGGGTTCTATTGTGCACCTTGTCGAGAGCTGCTGGTTTAGTCGTTTAGTCAAACAACTGATTCTTTTTTTATGGTGAGACGTTAGGTGGGCCATCATCCTATATCCACTCCTCAGTGCGTATCAACATTTTTCAAATAAAATGAAAATTTTACAACATCAGCAAAATAAATAAAGCAGTCTATATATTCTAAATATGTTTAAAGGCAGGCTTCAAACAGCACTTTATATTTTTCATTTTTTAAAGAAGGGCTGAGTAAACATGCAGAATGCAGTCAATAAATACATAAACACAAATATTATCTAGTTATCTATATATTTATGTCCTCTGCTCTGTTTAGTTATATATTTATGCTACCTTATGTGATTGGAGCTATGTGCATTTAAATAACCTGACCAGTCTATTTGAGCCCTGCCCTTTGAAGACTGTGTGTGCATTACTGCATGTGTGTGTGTGTGTGTGTGTGTATGTTTACAGTCACCTCCAGAATTACTTCTATCCTTGATAAAGTTGAAGAAAACAGCTGTTTAAAATGTACAGCACAGAGAGTGATCCATATGTTAGGTTTAAGCATAGAAGGAACACATTCTTTTATTTACCTATTTTATAATAAAATCACTGTGAAAAAAGGTGATGGAATCTTTTGGGGCCCATTCATCACCACTGTCTCTAAGGCGCTCATTAGCACTATAATCTCCCAAAATTCTGCAAAATGAAAATAAATATGGAATCTAAAAACAAAATCTGTATTTACAATTACCAGATCTGTCTCTAGACCTGGTTAAAGACCTGAAGAGATCCGACGAGAGATTTGGGCTATGAGGATACCCAAAAGACAGCAAAACAGACAAAAATTCTGCATGGTGCAATAATACATATAAAAATAAAAATAGTCTGAGCTGTGAAGACTAGGGCCAGTCTGTCCAGACTAGGGCCAGTCTGTCCAGACTAGGGCCAGTCTGGGCTGTTAAAGGGAATGTCTCAGCGTCAAGAAAAAAACACGAGCGTCAACAATGCTAACAGTAATGATTCGGAAGAAAAAAAGATTTTTTTGTTTTGTTTAAAAAATGTTTTGATTAGATTACATGAAGTTTTCAAGATTATGTGTAATATGTATGTACATACAGGTATTTGTCACATATAGTATGTCTGTGATCAGTTTTGTTTATTTTAAGCACCATTGCTCGTTCATCTTTATCAATGGTGAAAATAATTCTAGGTGTGAGCATGTATAGATATATATTAAACTGATTCTCTTAGTTTTTATAGTATTTCTTTTCTTTTTTGCATCTCACCCAAGTCGTTGACTGTGCTACATATCCATTATCTACAGATACCACAGATAATAAGAATTGCTTTGGTTTTAAAAAATAAACTTTTATCAGGTTTGGCATAGAGAGTTTAAGAAAGAAAGAAACTGGTATTTAGAATGAGGATGTACCCTAAGGGACAAGTTAGCTCCATTCTGCTGTGTATGGCTTGGGCAAACATAAATGCTACATTTACATCATTTGTCTGTAAAGTGTTTCTCAACTAACAGGTCAGTGTGTGACCACCCATATGCCCCCTCACCATGAATCTTCTGTGTGTTTGCTGGTTAAACTCAATAACTCTCACATATCCACCTGTGGGCTTATATGCATCTGTGGGTGCATGCATATCCATGCGTGTCTGTGCGTGTGTGTCTGTGCATGTGTGCCTATGGGGGTTTGTGTGCCACGTACCCTGGAGTAGCAGCTTTCCAGGTGTGGGATAAATATATATCAGAATGTTTGTACATGTTTGTGTGTGTGTGTGTGTGTGTGTGTGTGTGTGTGTGTGTTTGCATGCTCTATGGGGAAGGTAGGGGTGTGAGAGCACATATTTTAGAGTGAATTACACACAGAGAGAAAGAGAGCACAGACACACAGAGAGAAGTCATCGAGGACATGCTCAGTGGAGAATCCGGCCAAGGACCCATCTAGGTGCACGAGGGGCTAGTGGCGCTCTCCAGCGAGGATTGGGAGAGACGTCGGGTAAGTGGGCCGATGCTGGGGTCTGCCAGAGATGAGGTGGGAAACAGCTTGTACCAGCCGCTCACCATGGATGACAGGTCCAGCTCCTCCAGCAGGATCTGGGCCATCCCCATGAAACATTTGCTATCCATGCGGCCATAGTCACCCCAGATGATCACCTTACAGACCAGCGGTTCAGAGTGTTAGTGGGCCCGCTATCGCGATGCCTGACTGGGCCTTTAGAGGCTAACTGAGTGCCTGAAGATCATCATCCCTACCTGCAGTACTTTACCCTGGGGGCCCTCATCAAAGAGCAGGGTCTGCTGGTACGTTGGATCCAGAGTTTTCTTCACTACTTTGGTCTTCTTTTTGGACAGACACGCCCCATTCTCCAGAACATACACCTTCACATATGTTGCTGCCAGTGTCAGGTGAGAAAGGTTAAGAAGTTTATCCTTGCTGAATAGTATTTCAACACTACATGTTGAATGCTTAAATGCAAGCAAAGTTCATCTAAAGTTGGGATATTTTACCTGGAATGTTTTTTGAGCCTGGTTTAGGAGTTAGGCCCCTGGCCTGGGTAATCTCCACTTCAATTTGACCACCTCTGTCCACTATTCCAATATGTACATCACCTGTGCAGGCAGAGACATCAGCTTATGGCATCTCCATGCAATGCTGTATTGGCTTGCAATTTCACTGATGATCAGCAGGTGGAGACATAAACCACAGTGGTTTCTAAGGTGTTGGATAAGCAACCACTGCTTCTTTATTTTAAAGACAAAATATCTGCTCTAATGGTATATATACAGAGTAAAACAAGTTAGTGTGGATCAGAGAATCAAAACACTTGAGCTGGAATCACTTGAGCTGTAGAAAACCCTGCCAGCATTTCCTGGATTTGAAAATTAGCAGTGAGAGCAGAGAAAGAGCCTCAGATATTTTATCAGATATTTTATCAGATATTTTATCCATCTTATCAGATGGAAACACAGGCCTCTGTTTTTGGTGTGGTGGTCCACACCTTAACGTAGTCGGCTTTAAAACAATTACAGTATCTGTCCACTAGGGGAAGCAATTGCGCAATGAGACCTACCCATTGAGGGCGTGGCTAATGTCTGACGTCCAACTATTTGAGCGGGACCAAGGCCATCCAAGAAGTCACTAAATTGGTTTTCAGGGCCCAGACGATTGGTTGGGAAGATAAACCTATTGGGCATCAAATGGGATTGAGCAACTATTTATTTTTCCCAAATAGTGCTCCATGCGACAGTATAATACATAATAATGATAGAGCTGCACATATTGTCTATAAAATAACACTCAGTCTTTATATAATACAAATATACATCACATTAGAGTCAATGAATATGGGCAAGTGTGTTTGCATGCAAACACTTTATAAAAAGTGCATAAACGGCCTGCATTTGCAGTATGAAAAAAGGGCTTTAAAAAAAAATTTTTTTTTTTACATACGTTCCATCTGAGCTGTTGCTGTTCGTGCTGCCGTCCGTTGACTCCTTACTACTCTGCCGTGTCACACGGTTCCTCATCTCTACGGCTATACCAGTCTCCGTGCTCCTCCGGATCGTGCTGCGCAGCTTCTTTGTGGCGCCATCTGGTGGTGCATTTGAAAACCACAACGCCGTCTGATAAAGCGCGCGAAGAAATACACCACAAGCGTCATACGATGGTTAGACAAATAAGACAGACGGGCAGAGAGACAGATTTAATGATTCGGTAAAGAAATGTTCGGCTCTGATGTTATCAAACCAAAAATGCAGCCCTAAAAAAAAGAGGGGGAGGTTATTTGAACATTAAGACGCGAACATGAGCAAATGCGTCCACGTATCCGATCCGGCCAGGTGCGATCTGCAGCTGCTGCGAGCGGTACTGTCTGGCCAAGTGCTCGAGGCCAGCTCCAGAGTGCTCACAAGCACATGTGTATAATAAAGGTCCCACAGCGCTGCAGGCATGCAAACCCCCTGAGACCAAAATGCCGAATCCCTGAGAAGCAGGGCATTTCAAAAACCACACAAAATGAACAACCAGGATTATTCAAAATCCACGATCGCATACAACGTAAGTGATTGTGCCATAAAAGCTGAAATGTTTATTTTATTTTATTTTTAAATATGTGTTGGCATTTAAAGTGAACCAGACATCCAGGAGGACGGGGGACATCCGGGCAGCGTGCCTGCTTACTGCTCCACATGGAGGGATTGACCTGATTGATGAAGAAAGGAGAGAAAAGGCAAGAGTCAGAGGGAGGGAGAGCGTTGTAAAAGAGGAGCGGTGCGGGGAGATGGTGGGTCGGCCGACACTGGCACAGGAGAGCGAGGGGAAGCTGGAGTCAATCGCGCCAGAGGCTTTGAGGATGCTGGAGGGTGTGCTGAAACTTGGAGAGCCCTGTAATTGCCTTCTGGATCAGACCAGGATAATGTGCCGATCTGGCAGCCTAACACGAGCTGTAAACATTCATACATGAGTATAGTCCGTGAACCAGTCAACTAAACACATGGCAGTACACACAACTATCCATTAAACAAACACAAAGAATTGTCATTTTAGGCTATATTCCAAAACAGGCTCGGATGCACGCTACTGCTCCTTAGCTGGGGGGGAGGGGGGGGGGGGGGTGTTATACAAACAGCCACAGAGGAATAGCCTGCTCATGGGCCTTGATGCTCACAATAGAGGAGAAAGTTCCTAGTGATCGAATCCAACAGCTAGGACCATAAATGCTTGTGGCAGTCTCTACGGAAGAATCAAAGTTTCATAGCTACCATTTAATGTAGTACAGTAAAGCCCAATAGAGCATGTTATTCAAACAAAAGACTGTAGTTAAAATAGTCCAGTGTTTTAAGCAGCAAAGCCAGAGTAAAGAATCAGCTCATACAGCTTTTCAGATCACTGTGAACCTCCACTGTATAAAGAAACACAACAAACAGCATAGCACTGATTCCCACAAATCAGCACTCCTCTGAGAAACAAAATCAATATTCTAATAAAATAATAAAACAAACAGACCCACTATAATGCTGTAGTGGCACAGAGCCACACTGCAATGATACTCTATCCCTTGCTAATGGAGATGGAGTGTCGGATCAAGGCTCTGACATCAGCAGTGTTGGCACATAAGAAAGCATTCTACTTGCCTATGGGGAGACGCTGCGAATGCCGTCTCTCCGTCAGCGCCATGCGGATGTGGGCCACGGAAGAGACACAACTCACTGGCTTCCAAACAGAACTCCGGCGACTGCAAATGCAGCTCAAATCGCAATGCATGAGCACAAGTTGCGGGAGAAATAGAAGACAAAAGAAGACTTCAGGAGCACTATGAGTCCCACAATAGGCTACAACTGCATTGTTTCACATACACTTACGCTTTCGCCTCAGATGCGCGCGCGGAAGCGCGCGCGTGTGTGTGTGTGTGTGTGTGTGTGTGTGTGTGTGTGTGTGTGTGTGTGTGTATGTGTGTGTGTATGTGTGTGTGTATGTGTGTGTGTGTGTAACAGATCATATATTAAGGACAGGGCCATATCTGTCCGATTAACTTGCACACCACAAAGTCACTATTTGCAATTGGACAGTGGTAACTCTCATGCAGCATGATTTTAAGACTTGCATTACCCAGCCAGTGTAAACAAACAGTGTTGTGTGGCCTTACATCAACACTAGAGCTGATGTTTTAAACATCTAAACAATCGTTGGCTGCTGCTGTGAATGGGTGTACAGTTTCATCTGTACTGGTCAGATTAACACAGTCTGAGGTTGCATACACACCACCCCAATACTGCAAGAGAGTTTTGTGGGTTTGCAATCTGTTTTTCAATACTGTGTCACTGTACTGTTCCATTCACCTGTGTTTCAATCTTTCTATTTTCATTTCCTTCCAGTCCTGCATTGCAACCACACAGTAAATACCAGAACAGCGGGTGAGTACATCCACAGGGACTCTTTGATGAAGTATTAAAAGGAACAGTTCTGAGAGAAGGAGAGAGAGAGGGTGATAGATAGAAGAAGAGAAAAAGAAAGTAAAGAGGGAGGGAGGGAGGGAGGGAGGGAGGGAGAGAAGGAGAGAGAGAGAGGGATAGTGAGAGCGGGAGAAAGAGGAAGAGAGAGAATATGAGAAATGTCAAAACGGCAGGGCTGCCTGCATGGTATTCCCAGAGTGATGTCAGCGACCTCTCACACATCGCTCAATCGATGATCCACTTTTTTCTCCCATTGTGAAGCAACACACGCACACACATAAACACACACACACACACACACACACACACACACACACACATAAACACACACACACACACACACACATAAACACACACACACACACACACACACACACACACACACACACACACACACACACACACACACACACACACACACACACACACACACACACCTATATGTTTAAACACAAATACTTTAGCAGAAGCTAGTGCAAAAATGCAGTTAATTAAGCTCCTGTGCACTGGAGGGAGATGTGCCACTGGACACCTGCCATGGACAGATATTTAGTGTAAGGTTAGTTAAGGATTAGCATTCAACACCTGGGTCAGTGGGAGCATACAGAGTATCTTATCTCATACCACCTAGGCTTTGTTTGAAGAAATGCAACTGGAGGCCTTGCTGTCTGAAGGTAAATGTGTTAATGAGTGCAGTGCAGAGCTTATAACAATGCAGAGGTTATAGACTAAGATAAAAGCCCAGAGGAACAGGAGGCACCAAGCCAGCGAGGTCAGTGAGCAGGTAACTGGAAGGGGAGTGACGTGTGAACACGTCCTGAACAAGTTCAAGTTTGGTTTATTCGTCACATACATAGTCATACACAGTATAACTCGCAGTGAAATGGATGTGTAAACATAATAAACATATAAACATAATATACATATATTGTACTTACATTGCTAATATATTTTTGTACATATATAGAATATATATTCCTCTATGCACCCCTGTTTTCTTTTCCTCAGTTTGGACAGAGCACTCTCAACTATTTCACTGCGAGTTATACTGTGTATGACTATGTATGTGACAAATAAACCAAACTTGAAACTTGAAGGTGACCCTAACACTGTCTGCTTTAGCCTCTAGTGCTCTTGGGTAAGTCACTGAACCTGAGACTTGAGGTAAGCACATGCAGTGTCCAAAAGGTAAATATATCTGTTTTCCTCAGAATGTGTTGCTCTGGCTGTTTTATTATCTGGTGTGGGAGACATAAAGTAACTAATTAACTAATATTTTGGATGTAATGGAACTACTACTGGTGATATAGAAATGTAAATATTAGCATGGCAGAAACTAGTAAATATTGGCCCAGGTTAGTGTAGGTAACACTTTTAGGTATAGATAACATTTGCTAATCTGGACACTTCATGCTTCAGCATAAATATGTCCATATGTGCAAGCTTACACACACACACACACACACACACACACACACACACACAGACACACAGACACACAGAGACACAGACACAGACACAGACACAGACACAGACACAGACACAGACACAGACACACACAGACACAGACACAGACACACACACACACACACACACACATATCAAACCAAATACACATGTATACATATATAGCACACATACATACAAACAGACATACACACACTTGTTATGGTGCACCAAGCACCTAGCCAGACGAAGATACACACACACACACACACACACACACACACACACACACACACACACACACACACACACACACACACACACACACACACACACACCCATCACCAGTAATCACCTACATCTGTGTTTTGTTTCAGTTTCCTTTGATCTAGCCCTAAGGCACATACCTCCTGTGATGTGCATTGCTCTTGATTAAGAGCGTCCTGTTCATGTTCGAGTCTTCAGCTGCCGAGTTCTCGTTTCGAGTCATTCCTGCCAGTAATTTGTTTATGCATATTTGCTACATGTTTGTGTTTACTTTATGGAGAAAAAAAGAAACTCCTCTGCTCACGTCCTGCTCCCTTGCTGCCACTGTCACAACACCATACAGAGACCTTTTATAAGAACTAAGATTATGGTCTTCTTTTTTACATATTTTTTTTTATCATTGCATGTTGGCAAAAAATATATGTTATTCCAATAATATATGTTATTCCAATGTTTGTGAGCAAACATGCTTGGATCTGAAGTATAACATCCCATTCTTTTGTCTTGTAGACTTGCTTTAAACCACAGTGGCAATAATAATGATTTTGTCCCTTTGTTTCCCATGGACTTTTGGAGGGCGCTGTATGTCTTTTTCATTAGGAAAACACCTGTGGCTATGGGGAGCCAAGCTGCTATTCTCCTCCAGTATGTAGGCTTGCTGGAGGAGAACAACAGCTCAGCTGGGCGTCTCATAAGGGAAAAGCCCCGGACATTACTCCGTCTGGTATCTGTTGCAACAGCCTCATGTCCAAGACAGAGAGCATGGGGAACAGACATTTTAGATTACCCAGGGCTAAAAATACAGCTTCATCACTAAACACAACACAACCAATGGTAGATATTTTAAGAAGACGTCCATGCGGGTGGTCTGTACAAGAGCTCAGCACTGTGTGAATAAGAGGCTTTTATGGTTTCAAATTTTGAAATACTATCGAATATTGCATGGACACCATTACTGGAGCTCTGGGCCATTAAGAGAAGCCTGCTGTGTTACAGACTTGTAGGGGTGATTTTCTCCAAACCACATCTTGCAGTGTGCTCTCTGTGACTAGGCTAAATGAAAGAGAAGACAGCTCTGGGGCTTGTGTGTAAATGGCTCAGAATCTGACAGCAGCGTCCAGCCACTGCCTGAAGAAAAGGATTCTTAGATTCTTTATCTCAGCTGGAGGGACCCCGCAACACATCCCATCACATATTCCCAGCCCCCACCCCACCCCCCATTCTCCATGACAAGGGTAATTGGTGACAAGACTGAGCAAGAGAGTGAGAGTGAGAGAGAGAGAGAGAAAGAGAGAGAGAGACTAAGAAAAAGGGTAGAAAGCAAAGAAGGGAATAAAATAAGAAAGAAGGGGGCAGGAGAGAAGATGCAGAACTCTGAGGGCACCTCACAGGCAAAAGGGTGCACTGAGTTTATTCATAAGGCTGTAGTCAGGAATATCTAAACTGTTAGAGTGGGAGGGTGACATAAGGCTCTGCAGGCTACACACTTAAGCGAGCATTCTTTTCATTCCTCCTTAAAGATACTATCAGTGCCCTTTCATTACATACGGATGCACAAAATTATTAACGTCACCTCCATAACTCATAGTGATATAATCTCAGACCTCATCCAAGAATGTTTAAATAACTAAGACATCCTTCATAGAGGGTACATGAGCATTAAGAATGTTCAGTTAATACCTTACATGTGCTTTAGGTGTGTTTTGTATTTTAGACTACCTCTTACAGACAATGTTACAAAGGTGCATAACCTGAAAATTGATTTTGTATATAATTTATGATTAACATTGAATCTTTTTTATATTTATTAAAATATAATTTATTAAGATCTAAAAGGCAACACTACACATTAGCAAAATTTGTATATTACTCATGTATTTATAATGTATTAGAGCACTTTTAAATATATCTGATATACCTTCACAAATGAACATCCACACAAAACAAATATAAAGAACTAAACTGAAAAGGGTTATACCACTAGAAGCCTGTACATTTCCATCTCTTCTATTGTTTTCAAAGTGAAATATTTCTAGATCACTGGAAGTTATGTATCATTACACCAATTCACAAGAACTGTTCCAGCATAGATTCATCTAAATATTGCCTCATATCTTTGTTATAAACTGTTTCAGTTACCTAATTAAAAAAAAAAAAAAATCCTGATAATAAATCCTCAAATATTCTGGATTAAGATCTACAGCAAAGAAAACCTCTTACACGTCTTGGTCGAATAGTGGTAGAATAACCATAGTAAGGAAGCCTGCGTCATAGCTTTTGACTTCATATTTGAAACACTGACATCAGTGCCTCAAGTTTCACTTCCACTACTGTTCTCTGTTTTCTACTGTGAGGGCTGAAGTGGAAGCCAGCCATGGGATCTTCATAATTTTAATAATTCGACTAACAAATTATTAAAACAAATTAATAAAATAAAACAATTAAAACTACTTTCAGGCCATTAAGGTGCATGTTCTCTCCAGAAAGAGGACTCCCATACAATTGGTACTTTGATGGCTGTCAGCTAGTTACAGATACTGATCAAAACAGATTTTTTTACTTAATTCGATGAAGACACCACCTCAGCAATGGAACAATCTGCAAACAAAAGTTCTGATAATAACTGTTGCTGTTCAAAATAAGACATATACCTACCATTATCCAACAAATCTTCAGGCTATGCCTTCCCCACTACACCCCAAACTCTGTTCCAGCCCCATTTATGTACAACTGGTCCATTACATGCTTTCATCTTCCCACCCTCCAGAATACATTGTCTGTATTGCAGTTTTATACACACTGCCCTCTGAATATGGAAGAGCAATCCAGCGTGGGATATCAGAGATGGTCATCTACAGACTTTCAAGTATTTTATGTTTCTTCTTGATTGACCTGCTGAGATGTGATGAAACATTTGTCTGGCCAGTTTGATGTTCTTATCTCAATTTCAGTTGTTAAATATGCAAATTAAAATATAGATGCATAATTCAGTGAATAGCTGCATGAGCAATTGTATGTATAATCCAGTGGGTTTTAGATTAGGGTAAAGTTATTCAGCTGCTTTACAAATACACAAAATAAGCACAAGTTCCCCTAAGGGATTGTTTTTTATAAGTGTGCTGTGTTCTTTCATCTAACTGAAGATAAAAAAAAAAAAATTCTAACACTGAATTTTCAGTCAACATAGGTGTTCATATGTCAGGGATTGTTTGGGATGCACTACTGGGGATTTCATTTTTCTTGAAACCATGGGTTCTCCAAACACTAAACCTGCAGGAGGATTGTAGAAGTCATACTGATGAAAAGGAACCACAATTAAGATACAGAACACCTGTAAAGTTCATCAGTCTCCAGATCAGTAGATGCTAGCTCACTGTGGGCCTGAGGGTTAAAGCCACACAGTCTCCACCTCCTGTCTACCTCCATTTGAAACAGAGCAGCTCTGTACACTCCCTCTCACTCCCTCTCTCTCACCCCCCCCCCCCCCCCGTTTCCATGACAATGCTCTCTGCATTGCACCAAGATTCCCTACTGCAAGGACCCTTCTTCTCGAACTCCTGCATCGTCATCATCGTCATCATCATCATCTCTTTCTTCTACCTTTACTTTTTCATTCTTTCATTCGCACTTATCGTTTACTCTCTCTTCTCTACTCCTCACCTCCTCCTCCTCCTCCTCCTCCTTCTGTTTACCTGTCTGTTCAATTCTGATTCACATGGAAAGGAATCATCAGGCTTGTTTTTCTTTGTCTGCACACTCTTTTTTCCTTTATCTCCTGTTTTTCTTATACCCTCCTACATGACTATTACTGCTTCAGAAGTGTATGTGATTATAGAAATGGATGACAATCCCTAGAAACTGTGTAATCTGCATTTTTTAGGACAATGATTCAGCTAGGCACCTTGTATAAGCTTTTAATAAACTATTAAGGTTATTATACACAAATCTATATTATATATTAATGCAATGATACCTATATTGCAAGAATTAAGGAAACACAAAAACTCCATGGTAACTTACCTGACAACCATTTCCTTGAGTATCATTTACAATCTTTAATATATAGACTCCCTCTCATCCTCCAAACATCTCTTTATGTGTTACCTACTATGAAACAACTACAAAATGGAATAAAACTCAGGACAAACCTCATTACACATCCAGTGTAAAAACCAGTCACAGCATAGTATGAATGAGGCTAGAACAAGCAAAGCATTGCTCCACACTAATGGGAAAGTCAAGTATGGATCAGCAAAAAACAGCACAGACTCCACTTGCAGTTCATATATGATTCATGAAAATAAACCATCAACACCATCTGTGAAGAACCAGCATGTTGCGGGATACATATTGTGGGGGTTTTTTTTTTGTTATATGTTGTTATAAAGAGTTGGTGTAACAATGAACAGGTAAAATTATCCAATCATTTTACCTGTGAAATGGTGAAGAGCAGGACAGGAGCCTAAGCATGTAGTAAGAGAGGACCTTCTCTCCTCTGACATTCGGAGAGTATTAATTAAAGCGCTCCCTCTCTGACTTTGGAATGGGTAATGTGGTCCCTGGAGAAATGCTGAAGGACTGAAAGAGGTGTGGATGGAGGCCAGTCCTCTGTCACACAAACCTGGCTCTCTATCACAGAGCTGCAGCAAACTGGGATGGGTGTGTGTGTGTGTGTGTGTGTGTGTGTCTGTGTGTGTGTCTGTGTGTGTGTCTGACAGCGTATATGAGGAAGAATAAGAAATGTAAATGTGTAATGTGTGCCAGTTCAGGTTTATCAGCTTCAACATGTGTGCCGGTGTAGTGTGCAGTTTATATTTGTGTGTGTTCAAAAGTGAGTGTGACTGTGTAATGTGTGCCAGTTCAGGTTTATCAGCTTCAACATGTGTGCCAGTGTAGTGTGCAGTTTATATTTGTGTGTGTTCAAAAGTGAGTGTGACTGTATGAGGATGTAAAGAATTCATACGTCATGGAGTGTTTGGGATGCAGTGTCTATGTCTTCTATGCTTTTTGTCTTTGGTTATATAAGGATCCAAGAGGTTTGATCTCTGTTGCTCAAAATAATATCTCAGAAACAGAAAGAAATTAAGACCCAGAAATTAGGAAGCAACGCTATGGAACATGGAACAAGAAGAGATTAAACTGAGCTGAGATAGAAACAGTGACTGAACGCACAATTACCCTATGCAATTGTGTCCATAAATGTGAATGTAATTCAGTTAATAAGATACATCACACCTTTTAGTATAAAATTATGTTGGAACAGCATCAAAACATCAAAATGTCCAAATGTTACCATTTTAGTGCTAAGTGTCTCCCTGCTTAGCTTACTGGCTCAAGTCACAACAGCAACATTGGGCTATGCATAGCAACAGTAACCAAGGAGTCATTTATGGAAGTAATAGGCCCACATTTCCGCAAACAAACCCACTACATTCTGAATTTGGATTTGGGGAATGGTGCATCATTTGTGATAAAAAAGCACTCCAGCCCCTAAAGTGCTCATTAATGACTGGTGGTCTGGCAGAGGTGTTCAGTTCCGGCTGGGAGTGTGTGTGTGTGTGTGTGTGTGTGTGTGTGTGTGTGTGTGTGTGTGTGTGTGTGTGTGTGTGTGTGTGTGTGTGTGTGTGTGTGTGTGTGTGTGCGCATGCTCATGTGTTCCATAGCCCTGCAGTGCTTTGATTTATGACGAGAAATCTTTCATCTTCAAACGATAACGATCCAGTGGAGGCTTGACATTACAGAGGAGCTGTGCTGGTCCTGCAAAAGTGTTCCCTTACTGTGCTCAGTCTGCCTTCCACCCTGCACACACACTGTATTTACCACAGACTGCACAGTGCAGAGGCAAAGCTGCTGCTATGCCAGCTATCACGGTTTCAAACTGGAGCCATTAGCATTCCAGTCTAGCAAACTGGAGACTGTTACTTTGAATACCAGATATGTAATATTACAAAAATGTATTCATCCCTCATGTGTAGAACACCGACCTAAACGCACAAAAGTGTTTAATATTTTTTGTGTCAAAGCCCTTAAAGCTGTTTTGACCCTTTTGCCCAGTTGCCTTGGGTATTGTGTTGTTTTGCAGGCTCTCAGACACTGCACCTGGGCACTGACCACACACTGACCACACCACACACTCAACCCATCCTGTCCATCTGTGGAGAGGTGGCACACATGCTGCTCCTCTCGGTGCTCTCTGTAGGAAGGAGTCTTAAAGAGGAGACATAGGGCAAACTCAGCCAAACTCTAAGCAAAGGGCAAATTATTAAATTGTTAGTTGCCATAGTGTCCTGTTCCCAAACAAGAGCGCCAGTGTGGGGAATGATAAACAACTTACCATTCAGCAAACAGAGTTACCTCTGAGACATCAGCTGGGCTAGCATTTGGAGGGTCATTCTGGTAAATCTTCCAACTGTGCAGACAGATTGCTCATTGTGAGTCAGTATATAAATGTCAGCTGGCATTAGGGAAACCTTCAGGGCAGGCACGCCAGGGTAATGGTGCATGGGGTGGTGAGGAGCATGCGGAGGAGTGTGGGGAGGAGTGTGAGGTGTTGGGAATTTCAGCTGATATGTTTGAGTTATGGGGATAATTACTTAGCACCTAATTAAAGGAGAGGTGAAGGCCGAAACCACAAATGAAAGCCTCTGTCATTCCATCTAGCCAAGGAGAAACTCTGTGGTGTCTATATAGGCATTCAGTCTACTTACATATTGCATATTACATATTAATATTACAAATTACATTTACATACACATATTACATTTACATATTTCTATTCACATGTGAGCATTCTGGCTTCAGTGCAAGTGGTGTGCTCATTCGGCTAATCTAATCACACTGAAGAATTCACATAGTTTGCTAGAGAATCCCTTCCGCATTCTGTTCAAATCACTCTACCACTTTAAATCTCAGCATTGCAATGATCTCAGAGTTAAATAAGGTCAAAGGAAATGAGAGTAAAATAATGGGGAAAAGCAGAGGGTGGATGAAATGAAGAGGACTGTGAACAGGAGTGAGAGAAAGGGAGTGAAATTTGGAGGTGAAATGGAGCGATGTCTTGGCTTCTCCCTGTCTCAGCACCCCTCGCATATGGTACCCTGTGGGAGCTTAGGGTGGTGGGAGCACTTGTGTGTGTACATGTGTGTGTGGTCATATGCCTTTTAGATTACATTAAGGGAGACTTGGTGTGCTTCCTTTTGCTAATGCTACACTTGTATGGTTCAAGTAGTGTGTGTGTGTGTGTGTGTGTGTGTGTGTGTGTTTCTGCACACACATGTGAAAACCTCTGCAGTGTGAATTGTCTGCGGATGCTTCTTGCCCCTATGCTCTCACTCCAGTTTCAAACAGCGCAGACAGCAGAGCTTCCAAAAGCAAAACAACCATTCACACAATGCCTCTCAACCTCTTACCTGCTCTCTCCACTACACAGATCATCACCAGGGCACCACTCAGCTGCTCTCAATCCCACAGAGCTCATCACCAGAGCACCACTCAAATGTTCTCCGCTCAATAGGGATGATAAACAGAGCAGCCATATTTAAGAGAGACAGGAACAGTGTTACAAACTCCTGATCTACATGGTGGACACCAGTTGGCCGATACACTGTTGGGCCCAGCCAGTCGTCCGAGTCTTTGTGCTTATCACCTCGTAACCTCTACATTCAGCTTCAAAGAGATTCGTCTAGGCCTGGCGCAGCAAAGATGAAGCATAGACATCAGCATAGAAGCTCACTACAGCTTCGCCATGCAACATTACAGAGAATAAACAAGCAGGAAGACCAGGCCTTGTAAATGGGAGCTTCGACGTCAATAAACCACTCTGCCATGGGTGCAGAATTTTTGGCCAAAAATTTAACTGAGAGAAAAAAACCCCCAAAACTTTCATTTAATCGCTCACTAACATGTAGCTGTATACATTTACTTTCCTCTCCACATGGATTCTACAAGAAAAAAACAAAACAAAAACAAAACCACATATCACAACCAGGTGTAGCATTTTTAATCTTAGGCTGGAAATGGGTTTGTGTCCATTAGGCAATTGACTGTAATAGCATTGCAAACGTGAAGATGTCAGTCTTAAACAGAGCAGGGGTTTTTTTTGGTTTTTTTGTTTTTTAAAGAAAATGACATTTATCCCCTTTGATCATTCTCAAGCACCCAACGATTAACAGGAACTCACTAACCACACAGAGAAGCCTTCCACTCTGCTACAGTTAGCCAACAGTGCTACAGTGTGACCTCACAGTACCTGAAAGATTCAAGCACAGTTGGTCCACATGTAGCTCACACCAGTAGCTCACACCACTCGCTATGGGACCTGACGCCAGCAAACCTGCTGTCAAAAAGAAAATTACAGCCAAATCTTCAAATTCTCCAAGTAAAATGGACTCCTCACACCCTCAAATAGCTCTGGAGTGACCTGCTGGAGCATGTTGGGGCAAACACCACTACATCTGCTCACATTTCACATGCGTGTTTTAGGTGTCTGTTTACCATGCGATACTTGATGAATCATTTATGGCCAAAAATCGCAAGCCATGAAATCAACATGCTCATGCCACACGACAAGTGCTTCAAGAGCTTTCAAAAGTGGTTTGAGGAAATAGGATGCATTCTCTGAACATGTCCATATATAGAGAAAATGAATGAGTTATGCGTGAGTTCTAAATCACTGGTTAAACAAGGTCCAGGAGGGGTCAGGAGAATTTGGATATTAGTGTTCTCTTCCCAAGGCTCAGGTCTGAATCACACTGAGAGAAGAGCTGGTGATTCAGAGTGGAAATCGATAGACTGTCACAACTTACTCATCTCACTCTCCCAGCCGTTGCTTATGACGACACCCTAAGAGCATGAAGTGTGGGTTATTATCCAACATCATATTTCCCTAGACTAATCGCTCAAACCGCTACATCAAGCCAGCATCAGTTATAGCAGTGAAACCCAGAAACTGTTAACTTATGGTTTTGCAGGACAAGTGTAGAGGTGGAATACGGGAGGTGGCCAAACCCCTGCAGGTGCTGAGGTCAGCTGTAAGATTCATGCAGGTGTCAGCAGGCTTAGGCGTATTTGTGATCTTTGCCCCCAGATTGCACAACACGCACGAAGTTTTACAGAGAGAGATGAATAATTACCATAATATCAGCGAGTATTAGAGAGGACCTGCTCTCGCTATAGGGGAATTCTACATCAGGAAGGCTGATGCTGTCTTGTGAAGACCTGCAAAGTATAGGTTTCTCTCCACACCATTTAGAAAATGAACTTTGAACTAATGATCTCCAACGTCAAAATGTTTTAAGGTGATTTTTTAAATTATCACAGTTATAAGTAATTAAGAACAGAGATGAAGCTTTCAGTTCATCCAACAAAACAACAGATGTATGAGGTGCCCACAGACACAGACACACACACACACACACACACACACACACACACACACACACACACACACACACACACACACACACACACACACACACACACACTGAATCCCTTTCATTTTTCTTATCAACCACTGGTTTTATCATTTCCAGTTAACACAAAGGGCAGGACAAAAAGAGTAACAGAGAAAGAAACGTGCAGCTTTGCCACATTTGCGTGTATGTCAGCAGCCCTTACAGTGGAGGGGAGGAGTAATATAACCACTGTGGCAGTATAAGATGCCCTCACAAATACACTCACTAACACAACAGTGTAATTTTCCCCCATCACAGCCACTGTGAGAGCCCACTTCTCTCATACATTCACTAGATTAGTTAAAAGCATACCATGCAGTACAGTAGCTCTCAGCGTGCAGAGAGGTGAGTAATGATTTTTTAAGTCAATTCGAGAGAGAGTGCATGTGAGAGAGAAAGTGAGAAAAAGAAAGAAATAGACAGGGAGATAGAGGGAAAGGGAGAGAGACAGAGAGAGAAAGGATGGCCGGGGGGCGGTATAAGGCAGCCCATCCAGTGAGCCATGGAAAGCAGACCCACTCAACACAGCAATCTATGTGTGTACTGACCAAGGCTGGATTATTTCATTCAGCAGTGTACATCTGGGTTCCAGCGTTGTCACTGAAAGCCATAACAGTGTTTCTGTTTAATCTTTTGTGTTTTCTTAGTCTTAATTTGAACTGGTAAACAGCCTCGTGGTCTCCCCTGAGCCAAAAGGCCTGCCTAATGTAATTTCTGGCTCAGGGAATTCTCTTCGCCTGAGATGCAGACCACCTCCTTGGTGTGATTCATTCTGTTTGGCCTTTCTTAATGCGCACGTCTTTCACTCGTTGTCACTTGGCTGGGTTATATTTAGTTCTTGCTGGCACTGGGGTGTGCGCTTGTACCAACGTTCCTAAGTGAATACCCAGACCTGCTTTTCCAGTTTGAGCTGAAAGCTTCTTGAAAACTAGAGACTAGAATGATATAAATCTACCAATATACCACTGAGGTGTATTTACAGAGTATTACCTGCATATTTATCTCAGAGGAGAATAAACTAAAGCTCATGACTACTTCAGCATGACCTAGAACAGATAATGCAAGTCTAAAAGTAAGATAAATGGATACCTCTACTCTCAAAATAGCATAGGTCATACAAAACAAAATAAAAGGGTCTTGCAAATAGAACTTTAGAAATAGAAGTCAACCCTAACCCTAACCTTAACCCAAAATTCATCAGAAACTCTGAGCAGAGCACCCACATACAGGTTTAGGTTTAGGGTTAGGGTAGGTTTAGGTTCAGCGTTAGGGTAGGTTTAGGGTTAGGTTTAGGGTCAGGGTAGGTTTAGGTTTAGGGTTAGGTTTATGTTCAGGGATAGTGTAAGGTTCATGGTTAGGGTTAGGTTTAGGTTCAGGGTTAGGTTTAGGGTTAGGTTTAGGGTTAGGGATAGGCCTAGGCTTAGGCCAGTAGTAGCTGAGTGGTTAAGGTACATGATTTGTAATTAGAAGTTTGTTGGTTCAAGCCCTACCACTGGTGGGCCCCTAAGCAAGGTCCTTAACCCTCAAGTTGTACTCAGTCATAATTGTAAATCATTTTGGATAAAAGTGTCAGGTAAATGTAAATTCTTAGGGTTAGCTGTGCCTGTGTGCATTTTGCTCTTCTGTTCTGACTTGGACAATAATGAGCCCTTCAGAACAACGTCTCCCTCGGGTCCTAAGACGACTGCAGCAAGGCCCTTTTGGGAGGCTAGCTATGGCCCACATCTGCCTGAAAATTCCCCGAAGCGGGGAAGAGGGGAGCAAAGCTGCGAAATGAAAGAACAAGTGCCAGAAAGAAGGGGAAGCGGCAGACGCAGGTGTGACACAGAAAGGAGCGAGCCCACCACACATCTGAGGGAAAATAAAAAGGAGACACTGTTTGAAATCATATATAGGCAGGGTGCACAACTGTGTCAACTCGCAAGGCCGGAGACAGAGGGAGAGGTAATAAACAGCTTGGAACAGTGCTGTATCATCACACAGACTTTACAGATAGCAGGCAGACAGCTATGTCAGATAAAAGCAGCTACGACCGGGCAAACAGACCTCAGAGCACTGCGGTGACGTCTGAGAGTGTACCGCAGCTGCCAGGTCAATAGCTGTCAGCAAGCTTCATTCAAAAACATAATTGGTCTGAATCTGGCTACTCTGCAACATAACATAAACTTTGCAGGTTGTGCTGATTTTAATGGCAGATCAATAAGGAATAGACTAGCCTGACTCATATCAATGAGAAATGAGAGCAACCAGTTTACACAATGCAAATGAAGAAATCAAAAGGAGTGCAGTTCTTTCCCTGAGGTAGAGACAGTGGTAGCTCAGTGGTTAAGGTACTTGACTCATAAGTGGAAAGTTGCTGGTTCAAGCCCCGCTGTTGGGCCCCTGAGCAAGGCCTTTAATGCTCAAGTTGTACTCAGTCATAATTTTAAATTGCTTTGGATAAAAGATGTTGATAAATGTTGTAAATGTATTTACATTTATAGCATTTAGCTGACACTTTTGTAAATGCAGCTGGAGGCAAGGAGAGTTATCAGAGAAAAGAGGTTCCATGGTAATTTATTATTATTAGTCACATTTATATAGCACCTTTCTTAAATCCAAGGACACTTTACAGACAGAAATCAGAAACTTGACGAGGACGTCAAATATTTTATTTCATAATGGGCCAGTTTCTCAAACCCATCTGAAGCCCAAGTCTAGACCAAGTAAGAAATTACTAATTGATTCACCACTGGCATTTCAATATAGGCCAAAAAGCGTAAAATTTCAGCAGTCGAAACTGTTTATGTTTCTATTACTCAACTGAAATTGATATCCCAATCCATCTGATTGCACATCCTTTGCTATCCCTGACTACCTGAAGTCTGTTAGACCTGTTCTGTACTTTACTCTATTTTCCCTCTTCCTGCTTGTTAGGGGCATTTGTTTTCAGACTTGTGATCAGTAATACTTCCTGGGGCTCAGCACAGGTGATCACAGACAACAGTTAACAACATCTGGGCCAAGTCATGTTTACACTTCTGTTCTCTTATACCTCTATTTTAAAATCTATTTTATTTTATATTATTGTGTTTAGGTCCCTATAACAGTTTTCCCTGTTGTTTATACTTGATATGTATCAGAATATTGTATGTATGTCAGTCTGTTTGGTATGTTATATGTACATTCACCAAGACATATGTTTTCTCATTTGTGCAACATACCCTAAAAAAAAAAACCAAGACCCTGGAAACAAATTCTATGATAAGGATCATTGTCCAGCTGCAAGGGCAAATCTGAGCAGGTAAGGTACTTGTAATTAACAATTAACACTTCAGACTCGATCCTGCCACTGACAGTCACATCATCGGTGAAGGCAAGCGATCCAGTTCCAGTAGCAGCCATGCATACCCATACCATGAGCTTTGGATGAGATGGATTGCTATGGACGAAGGCCCTCTTGTTTTATTGCCCTGATGCTTTCTGTTATCTGTTAATCTGGTAAAGGTTAATCTCATCTGTCCATATAACATTTCTCCACAACTCTTCATGCTCCTCATGCACTTTTTGCAAGCTGTAAGCTATTCTTTCTGTTAAGCTTACCAGAGTTTTGCATTTTGCTTCATGATGTGTTCTGAAGTTTTACTTTGTGATGAGAAGTATTCCCATGCACTAATGTGTTCTTCGGTGGTCATCCAGGTCTTTTGTTATTGCTAAATTTACTTAATTTCTTTTTCTTAATGCACCAGTGAGTGGATTCTGACACACATATTGTTTTAATGTACTCTATATTCAGCCTAATGTTGGCCAGCAACAGTTCTCCAGACCTAATGTTTAGAGTCACCACTAAGAGACCCCAGACACAAAAGCCACATCTAGAATCAACTCAGGCTTTGCTTGGCTCTTTCATGAATAAACAAATGCTGCTACAACAACACAGTTAGTCAATAAACTATTTGGCAGCTACATATCCAATTAGCTTTTGTACACAAAACTGAAAGAACTGCATAAAAAAAATATTCTTTTTGCTTCATGGTTTACCGATTATAGACGTATATGCCCTCAAATGAAGCCTGCACTGTAAACTCAGGGTCTTCACTCTTCATCAGTTTCCATGTTAAATCCAGTAATAAAAACTCTATCAATGCATCAAGTCCATATCTCAAATTCTTTGCTTTTCTTTCCATCTCACCATATTTGACTCAGATATGGTCATCGGATAAGTAGATAATTAGGAAGCTCTGAAGCACATTTTCTTCAGTACACATGTGTTTACAGATTCACTCTCAGAGCTAACACTTTCACCTCACATGCTCTTACACAAGTTCGAACAGCTGAAAGGCCAGAAGCTGCTCTCTGCCTTTGCCTGAAGGAGCGTCTTCTGCATTCAGCACTGAGTGTAAACTCACACCCAGTGAGAGGGAGGCTTGGCTACACAAACACACAGCTCTGTGCTTGGACCGTACACAAACACACAGCTCTGTGCATGGACCGTACACAAACACACAGCTCTGTGTATGGAGCATACACAAACACACAGCTCTACGCAAGGACCGTACACAAACACACAGCTCTACGCATGGACTGTACACAAACACACAGCTCTGCGCATGGACCACACAAAATCACAGAGTTCTATACATGACACATAGACAATATCACAGCTCTATACATAAACCATGCCAAAACATACAGCTCCATACATTAGCTTTACACAATAACACAACTCTATATATGAAACATGCACAATAACACAGCTCTAGATATGAAACACACAACTACAGCCTGCTGAGAATGAACAAGTTCCACTGGGTTTGGGTGTTTGCTATCTATAAAGATAGATGTTTGTTTTCTGTAAAGAAATCTGGTTATCTGGTTAACACTTTCAAACACAACTCAGTGTTATCATCAGTGTTATAATTGTGAATGTGGATTCTCTCCCACTAGCTTGGCTCTGAATTGAAACATCTGTCAGTGACTAGGAGTGTGATCTGAAATGCTGAGATAGAGTGACACCTGCTCTGACCTTTCTGATCAATATTCTGATTGGCATTTTCATCTGGTGTGCAATGACACACCTTGACCATAGTGAGTGAATCCAGGCAAAACAGAACAGCAGGCTCTTTTTAAAAACAGAATGAAGAGAGACTGCCTTCAAAATAGCCTCTGCACCAGTTATAGAGAAAAAGCAATAAAATGTATAATACTGGATTGTTCATGCTTTTTGTGCAATGCAATATGCAATGTGTCTCAGTACAGTCATCCATGTCTATGATGACTAAAGTCTCAGTATAGTGATCCATGTCTATGACTGTAGTCTCAGTATACTTATCCATGTCTGTGATGACTATAGTCTCAGTACAGTGATCCATGTCTATGACTGTTGTCTCAGTATACTTATCCATGTCTATGTCTGTAGTCTCAGTATAGTGATCCATGTCTATGACTGTAGTCTCAGTATAGTGATCCACCGTAGTCTCAGTATAGTGATCCATATCTATGACTATAGTCTCAGTATAGTGATCCATGTGCATGAAAGTGATCTAGGATCATCATGTGTTATTCCTGTCATCCCTGTTTAACCGTGCTGTGCAATACTTACAAAGTGATCAGCTATGGATATAAGATTCAGTAAAGTTATATGAGAGAGATAGAGAGAGCAAGACAGAGAGACAGAGAGAGAGACAGAGAGACAGCAGTAGAAAGGAGACACATGAAAAGTGTTGCTGTTGTTAAAGGTTGTGGAGAGCCAGATAAATATTAAGATACACAAAAACTACTTCATTTATTAAAACTAGACATTTGTGAGAAATTTTGGTCTGTATTATTTGATTGTGTTTTCATAAGCTTTCAGTTAATATTTCTCTGTAAATCTGCAGTTGGAGAGAATATTAGATTTACAGCTATACAGAGAAACACAGCCAATATCTTATGAATTTGTACAAAATACTTATTGTGGGGTTTTTACAGGACCATAGGGCACTCCTCACAGGTTCACTTTTAAATCCAAAAAACCCATCATCTCAACCACCCCAAACAGGACCAGACCCAAAGCCTTTAATACCTGAAGTCAGCAACAGGCCTGCAGAGAAGAAAGGGTACAAAGCAGATTCTAAATTTTGGTAGTGATCCCTCCTCAGTTACCTCGTTCTCTCTCTTTCTCCCTCTCTCTCTATCCCTCCCTCTCTCTCTGTCCCCCTCTCCCTCTCTCTCTCAATCTCTACTGCTCTTTGAACATCTATATTTAGAAGATCCTCTCCATTAGCCAGGGCACCCCGCAGTGAGAACATCGACGACCTCCTTCTGACAAGTGTGCGTGTCAGGGCCAAGGGGTTGGTGGAGCCACGTGCCCTGGCCCTGCCGTCGTCATGGAGATGGAGGTGGCTAGCACACATACGCTTGGATGCCAAAGGGGGCCGCCAGAGTGAGGAGGTGTCACGCTCCAGCATGGAAGTGTCACGCATCCATATGGGCCTGGTACTGACCCAGAAAGATGAGGTAAGCCTCTCTCTTTAACTCCAACTGTTGTTGCTATTTCTGTTTTTTTTCTTTCTCTAGCAACACCACATTTCACCTCGCTGCTCCACATTCAGTGTCTTTTCTTCTATTCCGGTGGTTTCTGGTCCCAGTCATACTATACCTCTTCACTGTACTGTTTATTGTTCACCCTACTCTGACTCTCCCATTTTAGTGTCATAAAGAGCTTGTTATTTAGTTGATGAGCTGAAGCAGGTACATTTGGAGAGAGAAAAAACGCTCAGCTGTGCAGTGCAGGACAACTCAAGGATCCACCAGGAAGGAAACACTGGTCTATGCCCATCTCTTAGTTCCTCCCTCCTTTTAATGCTCAGGTTCTATAGATTCTTCTCAATGCCGAACTGGCTGCAGTGTTGTATGCTCAGTTGTGGGATCTGCACTGATCTCCCTCTCCACAGGCCAGCCTGAAGTCGATGTGTAGCACATGTGGACTCATGCCACCACAAAGCAAAGGAGTAGGAAATGTGCAGAAAGGATCTGGACTGGTGCATCAATCTCACACGGCACTGCCACCTGCCCCGATCCAGTCAACCCTCAACCCACGCCAGCCCATGGGGATTTGGGATGGGGGGCTATGAAGATGAGAGCAGTCTGAAAAGGTCAGCCATCCCCAAGCAGACACAGGGTATAAACACTGGGACAGACTGACAGAAAGAGAGAGAGCGAGAGAGAGAGAGAGAGAAATATATATTTTCACAACAGTTGTTAATTATAATTGATGGCAAATAAAGCTATTTAAGTTTCAATTTGGAAGAAAGAAAGAGTTAGACAACAGACACAGTGTTACTGCTAGGTTCCTTAGCAGGGTCTGGTGTCAGGCAGAGGGTGACAGACAGCCATGAGACCTTTAAATAAAATGAACAGTTTGTGGAATATTGTGCACAAAAATGAATATTATTTCAGGCCTTTTGTTTATTATCCCTTAAGTAAAAACAAAAGACTCTGTGCTAACCTAATCTTCACATTAATTTCACCATCTCCCATATGGTCAAGCTCCGCACTGCTGAAGGTGGGGTGCAGAGTTGAGTAGCTGGCAAGACCTTTACAATACACTCACTGAACAATGTCCATCCTAATGAGGTTTGTTTGCACTCATTCCAAAACCTCTTAACAACTGGCATCTCAATACTGATTATTGCAGATCTGCACTGCGATTCATTCATGCATGAGTTCTCTCTTCATACTCCTTTATTTAAACCCTGTATTCGAGGGTTCCTGAAGACATGTAAGGACTTGTGAACTGAGATTTAAAAACAAATGTATTTGTTGAAGACTAAATTTAACACTCCTGGCACCTGAAAGACTATCACTCTCTCTCTCTTTCTCTCTCTCTCTCTCTCTCTCTTTCCTTAATTGTCTCAGCTGATTCTCTTTCTGTATCTCTCATTCATTCTAACTAATAATCCAGGGGGTAACACTCTACTCAGGTGTCACTGTTAGCATCTGAATGTGATGCTGTTGGTGATGTTGAAGAGTTTTACATGATGAAGAGTTTTATATTGCAGGAGTCCTGATGGTATCCTTGCTGGTATGACCACAGAGGAGAAGTAAAACCAGAACAACAATCCCACCTCCCTTCAACCAATAGTGTTCAATTCAGGTGAAACACACACGCAGTACATAATCTTCTCTTTTACACTGCCCAATACCAAAAAGTGGAATTCTGTGCCGAGGAGAAGCCTGGGTTAATGCTGATTTACTGCTGCACAACACTCACGCCTGATGTAGCTCAGTTGTGCTGGGCAGGTCCAGAGAGTAGCATAACATGCTACACATGAACACCCTCTGGTGCCATCAAATCATGGCTAACCTGATTAAAGATATGAGCAGATGCACTGAATTATGGTTTAAAAAAACCCTCACTTACCCTCACTTCTTGCGCTTGAGTTGCTACTAAAGAGCTGAATGGCTAGCCTATGATGAGTCTGCACTCACCACAAAGCATTGTGGGAGACCACTGCTGCAATGCTGAATGGTCAGCTCTGCACACTACAGCCTCATGGCACATCTGAAAATAAACCCAAAGAAAAAGTGCCCTCGAACATCTCTGAAAATAAACTTGAAAAGGACTATGGGAAGGAGGATAGAGCATAAGAAGAGAGAGAGAGAGAAAGCGATTCTGTGAGGGTGGGAGGAAATGCGAGAATGGGGGAGATAACGAGGTAGAAGCAGGAGAATGTCAGAGTCACACTGACCTGCAGACGCAACAGCGCTGATGGAAAAAAGACAACAGTGCGGAACAGCGCGCGGTCGAGCACCGCACGAATGATGACAACAGACACAGCTAGAAACTCAGCAAAAGGAGAGTAGCAGAGACAGAAAAGGACCAGAGAAAACTGCATGAATCGTTAAAATGCCAATCCAAGGATTAAATGAATGGTTTTGCAAGAAATCATCTTGGTACAACTTTCCTTTTACCTTAAATGTTGTTGATCAGCCGAAGCATGTGTGGTGTCAAAATGTTGCTTCTTTTTTCCACTTGACCTACTATATAGCTCACATGTGAGGGAAATTAATTTACAACGATTAGCACCGGATAAACTGCATGCTAAAATCATTACATATCTTGCCCAAAATCTGATTCAGATGTTAAGTAATCTCAAGGGAGCTTGCTTACTTGCTTGCTTACGTTTTCCACACTGCATGACATACTGTTTTCTATAATTATTGATAAACATACATTGCAAGGCTAAAAACTGTAGCATCAGCTATATTAAAACCAGATTTTTGCCAGTATTCTTGTCCATTTTCTCCATGTAGTTTGAGGTTTGTGTGTGTGTGATGATTTCAGCATCCAGTTTGAAAAATGCTTATTTCTGGGCACACGCTTCCCTTTGTTGTTAGGCACATTAGCCTCATCAATTCAGTACAAAACCAAAGAAGAAAAATCTGGACACCAATCATAAATGTGTACATAAACATAAACATGACTTTGCTGATTTAGGGAAAAAGTGAGTATTTCACAACTCTGAATTAAAAATTTTTTTATTTTTTTTTTACTAAGATATTGCTTTAATACCAATCAAACCACAGTAACTACTATACCTGATTAGGAAACCAAGCTAGGACATCAAACTGAGATGGAATTAGTAATAGAAACACAGGTGAGTCCATTACCTGGCTGGTTGAGCTGCAAGGTGCTCTTACTCCACTGCGATAGACCCACAATGGCCACCATCTTGGCTCCGAGACTGGAGCGGCGCTTCTTGTTTCCGGTCAAGCCAGCCATGGCAGCAGACATGTCAGGGACCGTGCCGCTGGGACCTTTCTCCAGGTTGTACATGGTGCCGCTGATGCTGGAACTGCGCACCACATTGCGGGCAGCCGCCACACTCATCCCCCCGCTGGGGCCGGACACCTCCACTGAGCCGCTGAGCATCATGGTCCCGCACGGCCCTCTCAGCAGGGGGGTTGGACAGGGGCTGCCAGGAGAGGAGCGGAGGGGGGTTACATGCTGACCCAACTACCATCTTCAGTATGGACCATGGAGAGAGATCTCATTAAATGTTAAAAGAACTGGGATGTAGAGCATTACGTGAAATAGAACATTTCACTGGATGAACTATGAAAGGAAATTGTACCCCCCAAAACGACACACACACACATACACACAGACACACACACACACACACACACATACACACAGTGACAGACAGACATTGCGCTTAACAAACTTCCCAAGTCTTCAAGAATAACCCTTAACGAAATGAAGTCCTTTTAAAATTCCTTATAAAAGAACCGTCCTTTTTGATTTATGAACACTAAATATGTTCATATTCTTCTACTCTAATTGCTGTATTCTAATGCCAAGATTAAAATCCACACCCAAGTTTGCATTAAATATTGAAACCCTGTGGTGAACACTCGTGCATTAACACTGAGTACTGTCGCTCTTTCTCACCCAGGCTCCTTTCTCTTTTATTCTGTTTCTGTCCATCTCTACAATAACATGTAAAGCCCTTTTATGCAGAGGTAAAACACTTGGGTTTCATGTGCTGGGTGTTGAGGGCTGTTACATGTGTGGAGACAAACTGGAAGCCCCTCAAATGTGATGCCATGAGGATGAGCAGAGGTCATGGCTATTAAGTAAAAGCTCCAGCATTCTCTCCTTTGGTGTTTTCCTGAGAAAATGACATCTTTAAAGGTAGTTCTAAAAATATAACCCTTAAATTACTCACATGTCTCAGGTTCAACTAATAATGATGAGTAAATGGCTTAAAGAGCAAAAGGTGCAGAAATAATCATGAGGTTCTCTATTTTAAAAGATGAATGAGATAAAATGATACATTGAGAGAGAGAGAGAGACAGCAAGGGAGCAAAAGAGCTGAGAGAAAGGAGAAAAAAAAGAGATAACGGTGAGTTTTATTTATTTTATTTCAGCTCTAAAATGACTTTGTGCGCTTCCTTCTGCGTTAGGGAAGCTCCTACTACCCTTGGAGAACACTCTCCACTGTCAACAAGAAATGAGGGGGAAGAGAGACAAAAGAAGAGTGGGGAAAAAAGGACTCTAAGGGAACAGGGAGAGGAAAGCAGAGCGAGAGGTGTAGGGAATAATTCTATGACTAACAGGAGAGACGGGGAGGGGGGGGACAGGGTAGGGAAGAACTGAGAGGAATGAAGGAGATGTCACACGCAGCAGGAGCTGAGTGTGTTCGCACTGGCTAATGAGCTGCCTCAAACGCACATCTTACTCCCTTGCTCTCTTTCACTCTTTTTCTTTCTTTTCTTTTTCCCTGATCCTTCTATATTTCTCTCATTTCTTGTTTATCTCTTCCCTCCCGCCTCGCCCACAGGCCCAGCTCTCCATATTGCCTTTATTTTGTTCGGCCTCTTCCGTATGGCTCTCTGTCATCCAGCCCCAGCTATTAACACAGGGCAAAGTATGTCTACAATTCCGCTGTCAGCATTCACAAAGCAAAACACTGATAGTGCTGGGGTAGCTCAGAGTGTGTGCCAATAATAAACGCAGTTGTCCTTGGTCTTGGGTGCAATTCATCAGTATAATTAAGACTGTGACAGAGAAGCAGCACATTTCTTCTTCATGTTCAAACAATGGAACCTGGTGTGACTTTGGTCTTATTTGTACTCAACACACCAAACAGTCAAATGGTCAACAACAGGTATGTTAATGGTGTGTGTGAGACATTTTTGCATTACTCTTGCAATGACACAGAACAGCTGAGACGTTGTGAGCTGAGTGTCCATACCTGGTGTTTGCAACCACTCAGCTCTCACTTTACATAATTGTGTGTGTGTGTGTGTGTGTGTGTGTGTGTGTGTGTGTGTGTGTGTTTATGGAATCAAAGGCAGTGTGCAAAACTGAACAGGAAATCTGATATAGTTCCCCTTCACATTGCCATGACAATTATGTTACCATAGAGTTTGCTTGGGAGGGTTTTGGTTCAGTACTGGTTTGTGTGTCAGTTTGTGAGAGTGCTGGTGAACGTCCTTCACAGGGAGCAGGGCTTGCACTCAGGCCAGCTGACACAGAGGCACAGAGAGGCAATTCTGAATGGAAACACTGCAGTGTCACCTGTTCAGTCATTTCACAGAACCTCATTCTAATAAAACTGATTGTTTTTTTTTTATAAACTACAGCATCAGATTTCAGGAGTGCCTTTCTGAATAATAACTGTGTAACTAAAACATTATCAAACCTTCAAACATCTTTATCTTTGCTGTAAAAAAAAACCTTTCAACAATAGCATTAAACCATTATTAACTTGAAACGAACATATGTATTACCATAAATTAACAATGGCACAAACACAGTAATTATGGTTTGATTAGATTATAATTTGTGAGTGTTGTTAGTAAGTCATGACACCATTTCATCTTTACAACAGAGGACAATTAAATGGACTGTGGTGTGGTCCAGTTATTGTTCTCTTGCCTCAGTGGTTAAAGTACCTGACTTATAATTGGAAAGTTGCTGGTTCAAGCCCCACAATTTCCAAGTTGCCACTGTTGGGCCCCTGAGCAAGGCCCTTAACCTGCAACTTGTACTCACTCATAATTGTAAGTTGCTTTGGATAAAAGCGTCAGCTAGATGTAAACTGGGAACATGGCTCATAACAATCAAAGGTGGCATTTCTGTGATATTCATTCTGAAGAAGCTATTTTATTCATTTTATCTCTGCAACCATTAAGTGAAGGCCGAGGGGAGCACACAGCCAGAGAAGACCCAAGTGATGCCTGTGAGGGGAAGTAGGTTAACAGGCCAGTGATGAAAGGCCCAGGCCTGTTTCATGCAGTGACTAACGATGACCCCTTCACCTTGACCCTATTTGGGTTCCTCTCAAGGGGAGCATGAGGTCTGGCAGATCTGGTCTAGAGAGGACTGCCATGGGTTTTGAAAGCTTCGTATTTGGTTTAGTTACCTATGATAGAAGATGCCTCTTGTGGTATGCTGATTTAAGAGCAGGCACACCCAGCCTCTGCTGCCTTGGTACTGTTATTGCAATATAGCAGCAGTGTAGCCCGAGATTAATGGGTTCACCTTCTGAGCCAGGCTCCTCTCATGGTTTCTTAATGCCACCAGGGAGTTTTTTACTCTCCATTGTCGCCCTTTGGCTTGCTTATTTATTGATCTAGGCCTGGATTTCTGTGACACAGCTTTATGATGGTCTGCTGCTAAAAGCACTTTATAAATTAGGCTGAATTGTATTTAATTGAATTGAACTTCATCAGAGGCCACTTGACCCAATGTCCAAAGTGGTCTTCCATGGCTGGGAGCAGAGCATGTCTGGCCAGGCTGCGACAGGGTCCTGAGCGCATGGCTCTCCATATTTAGCAGTTCGAAGAGCAAGGTAACAGGGGACACTGGACTGGGCCCTTTGATCTCCCTCTCACTTCCACTTACAGCTGTTCAGACTACACGCTCACGGAGCCAAGCCAAACTCATTACTATGATAAAACACCAACATGTGTTACTCATTTGATTTTCATTTCAAAGGTGCACAACAATGTTCCAGCACCACTCAGTGAAGAAGAGTGATTCATTTGGAGCAGGGAGGCCCAGTACACTGGGATTGAATGCACTTCAGTGGATTTTAAACTCTGGGGGATGAGGGAACAGTTGAAACTCCAATATACAGGTTGACACAGGGAGTCATTTTAACAAAGGCTTACTATCTTGTTAAGGTCTTACTGGTTTGTTTTTATTATTGACATAGTTATCATTATTATTTGTCATTATTTGTAATGGTTCTCTTATTGTCACCACTCCTAGTGGACATAGTTAAATAAAGTAACACGCACAATATTTGGCTCTGTGCTGATAGAAAATCTATAAGAGAAGTGAGAAAGCAAGAGCAGCAGAGTAGCATAAATAAAGAGGGTAATATACAAAAAGAGGAAAAGAATTTCACACAAACAGACAAAAGTCAGAATTCCTTGACAATAGAATAATCCAAATGGACATGAGCAGATGAGCCAGAGACAGAATCCACCTTAGAAATCTGTGATCAGAAAAGGAGGGTCCAGTATGTTACGGGAGGAGGAGTGAAGCTGCCTGTCGCCTCACCAGAGGGCCTCCGCAATGGCCCAATCAGACTTGTCCACTCATTATGCATCCCACCTCCCCTAACTCAACGAACTTAGCTGCATCTTAGACTAATTAAGGGGAGGGACCTGGACTAGTTTAAAGGAGTGTTGTGGGAGAGGGAGGAGAGACACAGGTAACATAAGCCCTATTTAAGTGGTTTGGTAATACGCCTGAATAAATGCTGGTTATACTGCGCTTGTAGCAGTGTCAGGTCATGGGTTGGAATGACATGACCATCTTGACTCACTTCACAAGTGGTTTTTAAATTAATTACATTTGCTAACAGTGATTGCCTGAAGGTACAAGCTGCCCCAGTGGCTGGGCAGAGAAGCAATCTAGATGAGATGGCTCTCTGATGTTGTCTCGGGTACCATGGTGATTGAAAACATCAAAACTTGCCTAAGCCTCTCAGTTCTTAGCAGACTTTCATACCTGTGATTTTCAGAACACATACATTATTTAGTACTTGGAGTACATGGACTTTAGATGCTTTCTGGGAAAATATATGATTAACAAATACTTCTGTAGCTTTCTGGGGTAATTGGGAACTGTGCTTAATTGAGCAGGATGTTCTACAGTAGGAATATTTGGAATATTTAGGAGTGTTGCAATGAAGGATAAAGGATGTTTTGATATTTACTCATGCACAAGCCTTTGCTTGAGGTAAGCATTCACTTCAGCATGTAAAAAGTGTAGACACTGACAACAATCTACAGTGCTGTTATGATCATTTTAGTATAATATAAAGGAAAGTCATACACAACACATAGTAACGAGCCACAGTTCAAGATTACTCACTATCACTGGCCATTACACTATAACTTCTACAGGACTGCAGCAAAAAACCCACTCCAAACTAAATAGTTTCTGCAGGAGTCCAACATTAGTCCTAACGGTACAAAAATAGACAATAAATTCAGAGAAATCAATAGTCTAAATTAGCCTCTCCCCTGAATAGTTAAACAGCAGAGAGAGAGAGAGAGAGAGAGAGAGAGAGAGAGAGAGATATTACGAGGCAGTTGTACAAATTAGATACTCAAACCTTTTATGAACGATGACAGTCGAGCCCTCGTGCTTTTCTTTGGTCATGAAAGAAAATACATCATTTGTTTTTCATTCTTTTACATACAAAAATGTACAAAACTTGTCCATTACAGTGCCAGCCAACCTATAATAAAGAACACTATATTTAAAGGGAAAAGATCTTAAGAAACTGATCGCGCAAATGTTTGAATCGTCAATGGCCAGGTCAAATATAACAGGTAAATTAGACCAGTGGTCGAGGACTAAGTTAGACTGCATAATATGCATATCCTAAATTACCGATCAGCACGAAACAATAAGCCTCTTGAAGCCTACAACAAGCAAACCTCAGGAGAACAGGGACAAATTAAATTAGACGCAGCAAGTATCTGTGGAAAAACACCGAATTTCCGAACACGGCCAGGTGTCCGACATGACACCGGTATAAGCAGGCCACTGTACATTGTAGCATCTCTCAGTATCCTATGAACCAACTGGGATCGAGCAAGAGGTTTTTTTTCCAGTATTTTAAATCCCTCAGTAAAACACAATGCATAACATTTTTATAGTTTACACCCTGCTTCATTTTACAGACAATGCACGATAAGTGCAGAGTGACAAAATTAAAATAAACAACCAAGTCTGTGAGACGAATAATGGGGCTTCTTTGGCAGCCCATACTCTGCCGTGAAGCCGCGACAATGATTCGCGTACAGAAATCTCATCAGTGCATGCAAAGAAGAGCATACTCACCGCTAAAAGCAGGGTGAATCTCAGAAACGAAATTTTCGAAAGTTGTCAAATTATTTTTGGCGTCTGTCGTGTCGTTATGAATGACATTATTTGGGCTTTGTTTTCGTTTGATAATTTCGTGTGACAGGGAATTGCTGAGCTGCATCCACGAACGGAGGGCAACGGAGCGACTGCAAGCGATGGAGCTAGTGAACTCAGAAGCGGCCGTAGCGCATTTTCAACGCGCCGCGGAGCGCAGAGCCAGCCTCCGACAGCTAACCCATCTCCATGGTTACACACCTGACCCACTTAGTCCCCCGATGCAAAATGATGCGCGTAGGATAACAAGAAGAGGCGATTAGGATTCTTAAATTAATTCCAATCAACAGGCACTGAACCATATTTTCGGAGAACTGATACTTGGTGTAGTTCAGAAGAAAATCGGTCAGGGTATTCAGTGTGAAGCCTTTAGAAGAGAATTTTAGAACCACATTCTAAAAAATTAATTTTGTTAAGAAACTTTCTTACTTTATTGTTTACAGCCATGGTGCTGTTGATTTATCACAATGACACAATGATAATGTGAGCTTCAAAACATAATCGCAACCACACCACACCTCAGACTGTATTTAATAGAATTAACCTCTTATTCATTCCTCTTATTCAGTTAAATTTATAATAGTTGCCTAAATACCTAAACAAGTACCTCTGCAATCATAACACCTGAAAGACCGCCCTCCAAATAGCCTGGTTCAGACCTCCAGTGCCGATAAGAGGGAGTTGTGACTGTTAAGAATGCATGCACAGCTGTAGAGCTTTATGGATTTGGAGATCCAGGGCAACATGACCAGGCAGGGAAAGACACCTGGAAAATGACTTCTATTGGATTAGAGGGGCTTGAGGTCTAAAACCTTCCTCGGGGCTTTAAACCAAGGACAGTAGCTTGCTTGCGCTTCCTGCTGCTGCAGGACGTGAAGGGATGAGCCGGGAATGAGCCTGAGATTTTCCCCATGGAGAAGGGTTCTGGTTTGTGACGACTAACTCTCCTCCATCTATGGAAGAATAAGTGAATAAGCTCTTCTGTATTCATGTAACTGCAGCACCTGAACCAGAACAGTGTCCCCTGAAACCATTACTGAATAGAAACTGGTTTCTGCATCAGGTGATATTAAGTTGCATATATGGCACCATAAGCTTAATGTATTGCTCTTTTCTGATAGAATTGTATTAAGCAGGATGAAAAGAACAGAACTAAATGTACCAGTGTTTTTTTTTTTATACTTAAAACACACACACACACACACACACACACACACACACACGCACAAACAGGTATAATTCATACTGCTGTTTCTCAGGACACAGACTGAGCCCAGACCTAGAATTTCCCATTGAGAGTGAAACTTCTTATAAGACTGGGCTTTATATGTAACTGGTTTACCATTGTAATGGTATAAAGTAGTTGCATCAGTACTGAAAGTTTAGCTGCCCATGTGTCATGTGCAGTGCATTAAGGGCAATCGTAAACAACTTTACGCAGTCATCAACATCAGCACCAAAATAAAACCAAAACCCTGTGGAAAAATACACTCAACTTAAATAGATGAGAAAAGACCTGATGACAACCTAAAACATCTTGTACCCTGTCTAATAGTCTGAATATGTTTGAAGTACATTAACACTGAATGGATTAACATTGAATGGACTATAAGCAGAATGTGATTCATTTGACATTGCTATGTGGCCTTTAGTGAGTCTTGACCAGCATACCTAGTGCCTGGATCCCAAAATCCCAAGAGAGGGGAAATTAGATTAGTCAGGAAACAGTGATCATTTTCCTCTGCTCTCCAGACAGTAATAAGGGCATCTGCTTTGCTGTCTGGATGTTTTGATCTTGCAGTGTATTAGTAGTGTGGAGTTTCAGGAGTTAGAGATTGGTCTAATGCATCTGCAGACCATCAGCTCGTGGTCTGCAGTGCTCCTGGCTCTTAGTGTCTGCAGGAAAAGGGAGCTTATGCAGGTCTTCTGGGCTCTGGTGGTAAAAAAACAAGCTATTTTTCCCACAAGATATCCTGACGTGGTATGTTGTTTCATAACACATCCATGTGAAAATTTGTTATTAAAACAGAGCACGAATCCACAAATTTATGGAGCAAAACTACAGGCTCAAGAAGCCAATTAATTGTAGTTCATACTAAATATCACTGAAAAGAATGATGACACCAGATTCTTTCTTCAATATTTAACTGATTGCTTTGACCGCAACCATACAGAACCAAACAGTTTTGCTTTTGTGGAACAGGCTAATTTGTGCAGCAAGTTTTTTCCAACCATTTTTTTCACTGATCAAAAACACCTTGCATTCAGCAAAAATTCTTAAAAAAAAAAAAAAATCGTCATTACGTCATGGGGGGCGAGAAGTAAGCTGAAATCTGCAGGCTGAAATGAGAGGTGAAGTCTTGCAACATTAGTTTGCACATTTCACAGGTGCCAATTTTGTTAGACTACTGCCAGTATTTTTGCAATTATTCTGCTAAAAAAAAAAAAAAAAAAAAAAAAAAAAAAAAAAAAAAGATCTTATTCCCCATCCATCATCAGTTATGCAACAGTGGCACAAATGGAGCACACTGACCAAGGTTTAGCTTCATTAAATATCCCCTTAAGCAGAAAAAAAAACCCACCTAAAACAGTGATACAGATTTTTCCTCCCGAAAAACACCATCAAGGACTAGAATACGACCAATAGTCAACAGTGGACTCCTCTTGACTGCTGCTGACGGTCTAACACGCAGCCCTTTAGATCATGTGACATGTACGTGCGTCTCATGCTCCCGTCTAGAATTGATATTTTACCGCCGCCTGCTGCATACATTACGCTACTACAGCTACACAGTAGCA
This sequence comes from Electrophorus electricus, assembly GCF_041902795.1. Lineage (NCBI taxonomy): Eukaryota > Metazoa > Chordata > Actinopteri > Gymnotiformes > Gymnotidae > Electrophorus > Electrophorus electricus. The sequence continues at coordinate 41,395,075 of NC_137498.1, read as the reverse complement.
CTATAATGGTAGATAGATTTATCAAAGGATCCAGCACGGAAATCCAATTATGCCTAACTATCCTAAATAGTTTTTTTTCTCTATTTTTTTTTTTATAGGGAATATTCCTTTATCAATTTTCTAGTTTAGTGGGATACAATTTTAAATTCTTTGGTGATGTTTGAATCAAACACAGTATAAACTAAAATCATTATTGTACTTTACTTGAAACTCTCCCTCAGTGTCCAGAATTACCAAATTTACTCAAGTACTTCGGCCTAAAACTAAATAACCTTTTTATTATTGATATTAATAAAAGGTAAAACATTCAAAATACACCTGATATGTCATTGTAAATACATAAACCCCAGTATCAAAAACATTTTGCTGTATGCCAGAAACACTCTAAATAGAAATAACTAATACTAGGAAGAACCTGCTTTGAATAAGCATAAGGAGACAATATTTTGATTCTGCTAACTTTATTTAAATAAGACACAAGATCTTGAAAAATATGAAACAATTAGCCACATCAGGCTAAAGAAAATAAAGTTGTGGCTTATTTTGTCTGTTGAGAGTCACCAGACATGAACATCAGACACATGTACAAGTGCTATGTAAGCTGTTTAGCCCAAGGCAAAGGCAGCAGCACGGCGACGATAAAGTGAAAGCACAGAGGCAAAAAAACAAACAAACCCAAAAACCAAAAAAAACAATGACAACAAACTGTTGCTGACATTAATGATAGTCTAACTGCAGAGAGTGATCGCTACAGAATACAGAGACAAACAGAGGACAGGAGTGTGTTCAAACTTTAACTGTGGCTGGGGTTTTTTTTGTTTTGGCTTTCTTTCTCAAGGGGATTCTGCCTCTAAAAGCAAAGTTCATTACCCTTTGACACCAAATGCCATTCACATTTGGGCATATTCTTGACTGATTGGTTAGTGGTTACAACAACACAACTTTATTGCCATTGTGCGCGTCTGGACAAGAAGCTCAAGGGTGACCTTCACCTGATCTGCAAACTCATGTTCATGCAACTAAACAATGGATTGCTGGCAATGTGCTAGCAGTGTGCTCTGGTAACAGCAACAGTGCTGGTATTTGTATCGATAGATGGCTGCATGCTGTCTGGGCCACAGTCTCAAAACTACGCAACGCAATGGCGAGGACTCCATTGTTCAGCACGGAACGTTAAGACATTAAAGCGATAAAGCATTTCCTTGTGTTCGTTTTCAAACTTGATAAATTACCTTTATTACTATTGCACACATTTAGCTTACCAAATGACAGCAGTGACTCGACAGACTATTGATCTCTGATAAGGTGCGAAATAAAGAAATGGAAAAAAAGTGTTAGTCATTTTTAAAGCTGTTTTACCTAAAATGCAAGTTGGTGGCCAGTGACTTTGTCGATACGGGTAAGAAATCAAAACGTGTTGGGTTCTGCTTTAGTCGAGCAGTGTTAATATTCCAATGACGATGCTGTTTGATTTTGACCAAAAAAAAAAAAAAAAAAAAGTTCTTCTTAGAGAAGGTCAATGAAACTACCCTTTTACCCCCTTTATCTCCTTGGAAATTTGGCTGACGTGAATTGTAAAATAATGCCCACCCACAATCAATCAGTGCCAAGTGCAGGCAGCCTGCAGGCCAACAGATGAAGATAGTGAGAGGAGATGTGAAAGAGAAATCCGTGGAATCTGCACTGCACCTGCATGAGTGTCACGTCTGAACACTGGGATCCAACAGAAACCTTTACGCCCAATGCCAATTTAGAAACCTGGGCTTAAACTGGCAAGACAGTGAGATTATAGTCTGGTGGTAGACACGCACTCTTCTCAATTGGGAGGACAGCACCCCTTTAACCATACTGTGTAGCATAATAGAGACCGGGGCGGTGCAACTACCCTTTAAGCATGACTGCCATCTCCGGAGCATTGCACAGTAGCTCACGGCCACACCTGCTCTCCTAAGAGCCAGCAGCACAGATCTGACCTTGAAGGCAATGCAGAATAGAACCTTCACCGTCAGATTACTGCCAAGATGGCTGTGACAGCTGCAACTAATTTTGTCCCATATGAGATCTCATTTCCGTTCTTCTGAGGTGACGCTAAGCGTTTGTCACAGAATGCTGTCAATGGATTTGTAGTGCCCTTCAGATCCTTCCAAAACTGCTGGTGACACCTGGAGGCTCACGGATAAGCCAGAGTACTCTTCCTAACATGGAATGTCACAAGTACCTTTTTTGTAGGAAACCAAAAAACTGGTTAAATGTCAAATAGCTGGGGGATTGGGTAGGGGGTGATTTGTGGATGGGTGCACAGTACATTCCAAATTACCTGAGTTTAAACTCCGAGTAGCGCACCTGAAGCGAGGCTATAAATGGATACTGTGCAATAACTCTGGCCTTCTTGTAATTAATGTAATTTTTACCTTATTTTAAACTAGTTTTGCATTTAAACATTTTAAAAGTTTCAAAACCTGGACAGAATGTAAACAAACTTCTGAAGAATACAGTATATCTCTCTTTTATCTATAATATACATAAAGTAATATATGCTTTTCAAATCAAAAGTTTTTTTTCCTCTTATAATATATCTGGCTATATATATATATATGTATATATAAACACACACACAAACACACAAACATACATACACACAAACATACACACACACACTAACATACACACACACATACACACAATATATGAGATAGCGAGAGGAGAGAGAGAGAGCTTATTCATACTGTGATTGTTACTGAAACAATCAACATACTATCAGCTTCAGATACATGCTGCTGACTATATTAAACCCCTCGTGTAATTTCACTGTTTTCACCAGAATGACTGCTGTAGGTGAAAAAGTAGTACCGTGCTTTGTGCAGTCTGATTATCAATGCCAATATGTGCATCACTTTGCTTACGTTTGACAATAGTGAATCTGTCCACATTAGCATTATGGAAAAAGTGAATGACCCCAAAAGAGCAAATCTAAAATGCTTGGAATGTAACTGAACTTGATCAGAAACTATATAAATAAGACTTAAAAACAGCTCACTTACACCCCCCCCCCCTTTTTTTTTTAAGGTTAACAGTAAACCAATATTAATTTCATGTTTGCATATGTTGAGGTCCAGAAAACCAATATCTATTTCTCTATTTCCATACTGGTCATATATACCCATCACCAGCTGCCCCTCACCTCCACCCATTTCAACATCAGCCTCTCCGCTTGCCCAAAGCGTGACATTGCCCCCACACTTTAATCGTTCATTGCTGTTGGCAGACCATGCTTAGGAGAATGGTGTGGACACGAAGACGTGATTTGTGTGCTTGGGGCCTTGCTGCGATGCCATGCAGACACAATTTCAGCACAATAGGTAGGGCCCTCCCTTCCGGGAGGCGGGGCTTAGGCAGGTAGCGTCTCTCTAGTTGGCCGGTGGTGGCGGTGTAGGGTAGGGGGGTGGTGGACGAAATGCGGCATCACAGAGACCAGCTCCATGTAAATCTAGCCGACTGCATAGTTCTGAGGCTGGGCGGGGCATTCCGAGGGTGCCTCCTGCCGATGTGCGGGAGGGGCTATGGCAGATTCCGGGGGGTCATCTGTGCTCGTACTAGTAGAGACCTGAGTGGGGTAGAGGGGTGCAAAGATACTTGGTGCGGTAGCAGCGGCTCCGAGGAGGGGAGAGCTAGGTCCCGGCCCGTGGGAGGAAACCTCTTCTTCCGGCTGGGAGGCAGAATGTTGCTGCAGAGAGCCGGCGAGTTTCACTGGGCAGAAGGCGGAACCAGTGGGGTTGAAGTTTACCTTGTTTTTGTCAGGGCAAGAGAAGAGGGGAAGACTTGCCGACTGTCTGGACCTGAACAAAAGAGAAAACCGTCAGTGCAGTGTGTGTGTGTGTGTGTGTGTGTGTACACATACAAGTATAGAAAATTACCAGCAACCTCCAGAAATAAAACCACACTCACGTAATTTCCTCAAACACTTTAATCTTCTCACAGCCCTCTGGAGGCTCTCGCTTGAACATGTAGCTGTTGTTGGGTTTGGGAGACGAGGCGAACTTTGGGAGCGGGGAGCTGCTGCCGCTGTCTGCAGTGCAGATTCACAGGCCAAAATCTCACTTACACAGAGCCATCACCAAACCACACACTGCAGTCCAACACGTGCATTAACGGAGCTTAAAAATACGCATTATTACACAATATGTGCGTTAGAACTCTTTAGCTATTCATTCAATAACCTCTCCACAATAAATCACAATGTCCAACTATACACAAAAAGATAAACAAGCTAAAATGCTGAATCTGCAGAGAGGTATATATTTTCCAGCAAAGGCAACATCACCTCATTCAAGTACAAGTATGCAGTGATGTGAAACAGTGCAGAGTCAGTGTGCCGGCAGGTTTTCACTCCAACCGTTATCACCCCTTAGAGGCCAACTGGTTAAACAAGTGACATCACCTGCAGCTACACAAGACCCTCTGCAGATAAGACTGGACACAGTCCCAAAACAGTGACCGCATGAGCGCAGGAACCCGACCTTTGTCACGCTCGTCGAGGGGCTCGTCCGCGAAGTAGGGGCTGCCGTCGTGGGAGCCGTGCGGGCAGGCGGGCGAGGGGCAGGGGGAGAGGCTGGAGCAGCTGCTGGAGCGGCCGGGTGCCAACGGCGTCTGGGTGTCGGCGCCACGGCTGCTGCTGCTCCGCTGCTGCGGGGGAAATGGAGCGCGGCGGCCATCGGGGACCTCCAGCGCCTGGGAAAAGGGGGAACGGAACGGGAGCAAGAGGAGGAGGGAGAGAGAACGAATGAGGAAAGGGATGGGGAGAGAGACGAAGAGAGAATATATCAAGCATGCCCAGTCCCCAGTAGCCACTTGATTCCCTAAACAGTACAAGTTTATGAGTATGTGAACCTCCAAAAGGCACGCGTGTGGCATATTGCCTACAGCACCCCCAGAATAAGACGTCTCTAAGACTTCATTTGACAGGGAAAAAGCGAGCGCGTGCGTGTTCAGTGGTCGAGACATACGCAAGTCCTTCCCACAAGTAAAAGCAGAAATTCACTGATGTAAGCCAAGGCTCAGCATCTAAACGTGCGTTTGACTTTAAAGTGTTAAAATACTTCAACTGAAATGCCCTGGTCTTCCCGTGAATGGTAAAGAAAGCCTCATTCAGAAACCTTGAGCTCCTCTTTCTCCCCGTTGTCTTTGATGAACACTTTCTCCAGCTCGTGGTTGATGCCCTCCATGCTACTAGGCACTCTGGATATGGTGGCCTTTGGCACGGTGATGCTGGACAAGGGCATCTGCGCCGGCTTTGACATGAGTGACTGCAGGGAGACACAGCGTGTGCATGCACATACAGGCAGTTAGAAATGCGCATACAGGCCTGGTTAAAAACATCTAGCACCTCACAGTGCTGACGTAGAGGAGGCGTCATTCTATCAACATGATTGTGACCCAAAGATCCCCAAAAGCAAAAGCAATCATACGTGTAAGTAAAATTTTCTTAACAGCCCTCCCCCCCACAAAAAAATGGAACAGCACCAGAATGTCAAACACCTATACCTATGTGTGGTGGTGTGTTCTACCCACACACCAGGGCTTGGTTAGCTGTGTTGAGAATACTACAGATGACAGTATGTTTGTGTGTGTGTGTGTGCTCACTGATGCTTGGTTAACTGTGCAGATGGTATAGGGTGAAGGTGGGAGTGTACACTCACCAGTGCTTGGCTATGTTATTCGATATTACTGGCTGTGTGTGTGTGTGAGTGTGTGTGTGTGTGTGTGTGTGTGTGTGTGTGTGTGTGCGCGTGCACGCACATGCTCAGTGGTGCGGGATTGGCTGTGCAGATGGTACAGGATATACATGGGGGTGTGTGTGTGTGCACTCCCCGGTACTTGACTGTATATGTTGATGGTACCGGCAGTGTGTGTGTGTGTGTGTGGTGGGGGTGTGTTTTGGTGATCACCACCACTTGGCAGGCTATATTAGTAGTACTGGCATTGTGTTTGTGTGTAAACCAAAACTTGGCAGACACTGCTAATGGTACAAAGGAAGTGTGTGTGTGTGTGTGCTGCTTGGATGGCTATGTTATTGGTACAAGCTGTGTGTATGTCTCTGTGTGTCTGTGTACCGATGCTTGGCTGGCTATGCTGATGGTACTCGGAGTGTTGATGACAGAGCAGTGTAGGGGAGACAAGTGCTCCCTGCTGTCCCTGCTATGACGACCTGACCCCTGCTTACTCCGCTGCAGCTGTGACCGGAGGTCAGCTATCTGAGAGAGACAAAAAGAGACAAATGAGTGTATAGGTGTTTGAAGGTTTTCTCAAATGGGATCAGAGGATTTATGGTGAACCGTAGACCATAAAAGGGAGGTGGGCTACAAAATGAGTTATGAACAGACACCAGCAGTTTAAGTAACCTTCCTGTTTGCATCCTGTTGATCACTAGCCTCAAAACCTCTCAGTAATACCCACACAGGAGCACTTAAAGTGGTGTCTCACAGAACAGAATGGTCGACAGAACGGGCTGAAGCCAATGTCCTTGCAGGCCCTGCTTAAGAGTTCTTCATTTCTGTGTGTTGGCAGAATTGGTTTCTCTGTACTATCAACACCGATGCATATTGGGGTGGCACTACAAATTCAGTGCTCATGAGCCAGTCATTGAGCCATTTAATGAGCTAAACTGTAAACCGAGCGGCACAGTGGCTCTCTTAGAATGTAGTGCGAAAAGAGGACTGCCAAAAGTGCTTAAATGAAGCACCACAAGGTGGCGCTATAAAACATACAAAAAAGTACAGCAATGGGAAGTACACATAGGAAGAAAACCTTACTGGTAACAGCATGCTGTAAACCCCTTGGGCTACCAGGGCCATTTGTTTGAATGGGAGATCACTACTGAATGTTATAAGGGGCATTCAAATTATAATTATGTCTAAACATAGACAAGGATGTGCATAGGGGAGGTTCTGACCAATATGCTTGTATTTGAAGAGATGTAGAGATTTATTAAGCTCAGCAGACCCAGATTCCACAGGCTTAGATGGGCAGGCATGAGGGACCACAAATCTACCTCTCAGTCATGCATGAACAACACGATCGATTACTTTCAACTTCCACCCTGAGAGGACATGAAAGTGCGGTCATCTCGAACACCATGGTGTACACACCCTCCAAACTTACTATATGTTCTGTTTCATCTATGCTACTTGTAGTCTTGCACATCTCACAGATAAAAGACACACTAGCACTCGGCAGATGATGAAAGTAGGACTGAGACAGACTGTTTTATGCGATTACTACCTCGCATTTGCTCTGTGTATGTTGGTGTGCAATGCTGGGATTGCAGAACGTCTCAGAGAGCTGTACAGAATTTAGAACGTTAAATAACATTTTAAAATATACATAACGCAGAGCATTTTGGAAGCGGTGATCACATCTCAAAGCAAAGTCATAGAGAAACTACACATTACAAAAAAATTCAGTGATTTATTTAGCATTTAATGATATATATTTGCTGCCCAAAATATCTGAAATACTACATGATCCTCCAACCCTTAGGGATCACAGCCAAAGTGTCACTGTCACTACTGGGACAACCTTGGTGTTAACCTTCCATGTTTTCTCCATTTCATGCTTTATTTCTCCTTTCATTCCATGGTATTTTCCATAAATTTCTTCGATTGAATGTTTCCATCAGTCTGCTATCCTAGCGTTTGGTTGGTTTGCCACTATTTGCTTATCCACCTACATCCGGAAGTTATGATGTTCTCTGCTACCCTCTATGGGTCCTCCTATTCGGACTTCAGTGTCTAGCTCATTCGATTCACACACCCCCTACACACCCCCTGATAGCCTGCCAAAGTCCTGTAGTATCACAGCTTCTAATTCTATACTCGTCCACAAAAATGATGAGACAAATACACAGACACCCCTTATAACGGACCACTGTTGAAAATGACCTACGTGTACCCATGGACCTATGTGCATTAACACACACAGGCACTGACGACATCAGGGACTCTGTTGTTAAATGCCGAAGTTGAGTTCATGAAAATATCCCTTATAAACATTGAGAAATTACAGGGAGAGCCAAATGGAGAGAGGTGAAATACACAGGTAGTAAGGACACAAAATGGAGCAGCATAGAAACTGATCAACGCAGGACAAATCAGTGAGTGTTAATATACAGGGATTCAGACTCTACTGCAGCAGGCAGGTGCATGCTCTATTTCAACCTCTAGACATAGCAGGACAAGTCAGGACAAGTCCAGACAAGTTTTGCTCCCAAGTCTTCAGTGTCAATAGAACTGGTTAGTTAGTATTTCAACATTTGGTCATTTCACTATAGTAACAGGGAAAAAAAAAAAAAAAAAAAAAAAAAACTGTAAACAGAATATTTTTCTTCAAAAGTGGGATGTAAGCATGTAGAAGGTCCTTGCTTATCAGTACAGGACCTACGAGAAAAACAGGTCCAGGTGTGGTAAATTACTACTGCATTATTCTGTCACTGAAGTTTCATCCTCTGAGCAGACTATATTTGTTTGCTGCCTGCTGGGTGATGAAGGGGACCCTCCTCACACTGACAGTAGAGTGGCAGTCAGAAGTGCCTGGCCCACGTTAACTGAAACGCACACAACTGTCATAGCAGTAGAGGGGAAACCTGAAGGGCCCCTGTATAATGGCCGGGTATAGGTCCTGCCTTTCCCCATTTATGGCCTCCAAGGAGTTACAAGACATGACTGATGTCAACTAGTGTATACTGTAATGGATATTAATAGTTAATATGGAAGGTTGTTGGTTCAAGCTCCACCACTGCCAAATTACCACTGTTGGGCCCCTGAGCAAGACCCTTAACCCTAAATTGCTCAAGTTGTACTTAAGACACTTTGGATTAAAAATATGGATTAAAAAAATGCCATAAATGGATTGTGCAGGTCATTTATTAGAAGGACATGGTCAGGAGCTCACATGAGAAACACGTTTAGTTAAACAATGCCGGCCGATGTTGCTACAACTGCACTGCCACCGCAAAGCTGCTCTTCACAAACGGTGCAGCATTTTGTGAACTCCCCAAACGCTTCACTGAACAACCTACACAAAATTTTGCAGGTGCAACAACTGCAAAACAGCCAAATTTATATACAGCTGTATTTACATTGCACCACCTTACATGTTTACACCATCAGAGCGGGTTGCTTATACTTATCATATCACAGCTATGACAGCACTACCAAAAAAGTACGCAGAGCCAGAAGAGTGTCATGTGCACCTCAGCCATGTGAGCACACAAACACACACACACAGACACACACGGTGCGATATATCTAATTCATGTCACCCTAGAAGTGATCCCAATCAGACATCAGCAGGTACTAGTTACAAATGAGGTACTCCTAGCTCTTATGAATGAGTGATCAACTGCATACTTTATTCTGTGACCCCCACCCCTGGCCTAACAGATCATAAATCTACACTGGCTTTATTGTTCTGGAGTTTGGAGTATCAGGAGATGCCATAAACCATGTGTGCACGAGAGTGTTCATGTGTGTGCGTGCGTTGGGGGAACTGTAGTTGAATAAGGAAGCGTGCCGTTACAGGGGATACAGGCTCATCTCCGTCTCACTGCACAGGCTGGGTGGGGCTGAGAGACTGTGATAAATCTGCTGAAACTGCGGCTAGCACTACCGCTAGCACAGCACTAGCGGCACAGGAAGTCTGCAGCCACACAGGAAGTTATATATAGCAGCAAGTGCAGGCAGAGAAGGATGGTTGTCTAGGGCTGCCATCCTTTTACAGAACTGCATACAAGGGCTTTTATGTCAGACCTCCTCCCTCTGTTTCTCTCTATCACACACACACACACACACACACACACACACACACACACACACACACACACACACACACACACACACACACACACACTACATATGAGCAGCTATATCCACCATTGTACAAAGATGATCATTCCATAATGAAAAGTGCCATCCTCTGCATTTTAGTGACAATAAAACTCCATGAATAGCAGCAGAAAGGATGACCACACAACTAAGACTGCAACTCCCAAAGCTGCATGCACTGGCAAACGTGGGTATGCAATTCAGATGAGGTGCACAAGCTGTGAAACTAGCAGAACCACTGTAAGCCTAAACAATCACATTCCACACACACAAATTATGAGCATGTTATGAGTGCCTTATGAGTGCCCATACCTCTTTGAGGTGGTCAGCACTGCCCCACGATGCTGAGCGTTGATGTGTGCTCCTGTGCTCGTCCTCGCCTGTTTCCTCAGTCCAGCACCCAGGAGTCTGAGTAGACAAAACTGCACTATTTACTTATGTTTGTTTTGTGCTGAGAATGCTGTGATTAAACTAAAAACACCCACAATGCACTCATTTGGAAAGACTAGGGTCAATAAGAATACTCACCGCATGCAATACATTTTTTGTGATTTGAGGGAAACTATTTGTATATTGCAATATTTTGAAATATCAGCTTTGCAAAGCCTCATACTGCGATAATGATTAAACACACAATATATTGCGACACACATTTATGAAGTGAATGAACTTGAGTGAGGTCTATAAATGCCACTGCCTAGCATGATTACAAAGTTATTGTACTCAAGCACAGTATTATAAAAGAAGTTGACATCCACTGATGACCAGGCATAGCAACAACAACAACAACAACAACAACAAAGGTTTCCCCCTGGGACAAGGGACAAGCCATGTACTGTAAGGAGACTTTAAAAGGGTTCCTAAGGTCTGACAAAGGAGACCACTGTGTGTTTGTGCACGCATGTGTATATAGATTGCATGGGTTCCATCATACAGAGAAACTACACTGAATATTGGAGGAAGGGAGCACAGATGTGTGGATGGACAGAATAAATAAATGCAAATAAAATAATATGACCAGGCAGGCCAGCCGAACCATGTAAGCACTGAAGAGGCATGTTTAGCAGTGCCCAAGGGGAGAACTGTGGTCACAGCTGTGGGCAGGAGCGCAAACACCGAAGTTCCTCCATTCATCTGGGGCACGGACGTCACATTTCAAAGGCTGGCCTTTTGGAAATAGATCAGCGCCAGGCCCAGACAGGAAATGGAGCAAGGGTTTTTTTCTCCCCTTAACCACTACTCTATTCATTAAAAGGCAAAGAATAAAAATGTAACCTGGGGTAATTTGTGAAGGTGGCTATTGCCGGTTCTGTTCAGAGGGGGAGGCATGAGTGAGAACACCTGCGATAATGCGACTCAATCTTACACCCTATACTTCCAACACACAAACACACACACACACACACACGTGCCCACGCCCACACACACACACACACACACACACACACACACATACACACACACACACATACACACACTGCTCTGACACAGTGGCTGCAGCTTGCTCAGGACAGAATGAGAATACCAAGGATGAAAGGGTTATGGCTAAAGTAATTAATTAACTAATTAAATATATAATTTAAAAATGTTAAGCCAAGGAGCACTGCTGCAAATGTCCCCACATTTACCCCAGGTTATATTTGACCACACATAGTACATTCATGACAGTACTATTTATTACTGTTAATGATTACATAAACAGTTTAAATGGAAGAATTGAGTTGACTTGTGATGAATACATGGTTAGTCACACAAACTCCAATGTACGTACAGTATCATAGGAAAAGGGGCTTTAGATGCAATGTGTGGTGCACGTGTGCTAAACTTACAGAACACACTGTTATTATAGCAGCAGGTAAATGACCTAGAGTACATTGAGACCAGACAGATCATAGGTGCAATTAATGCATTATTTAAATTAAACTAGTTTCCAGTGAACTGCATGTTCATAGCTTTGAACAGGTCCAGTTTCATGCAGATTCTGGAATCATAAAAATCAGCAAATCCAAACAGATGTGCAAGATCTGCTTGCTAAATCACACCCACAGGGGGGCTAGGCAGAACAGTGACACATGGAAAGTGAAATAAAACCTTACATTATACTAGAAACATGCACTGGTTTTATTCTGTCATCCTGACAGCCTAAAGCTAATCCAATTATGAGCTTGGTTTCAGGTACTGACCATCTTTGACTGTCTCTCTTCACCTGGTACCAGTAATTTTTTGACCAATTAAATTTTGTGATCTTGATTCAGATCCACTTTGACCACGTGATCCTAATTAAGAAGCTGTACCAAGGGACTGTGCTACTGTAAATACCTCCAGCTGTACAGGCCTGTCCAACAAAGTGACTGCACAGCTTTGGTTTCTGTGTGCACTAGGGAAAACAGGATGCATAAGGTCATGTGAGATGTCTTCAACTGACACTTCTCACTGGCTTCATAACCCTGGGCTTCAAGTAGTAACAGGCTTCTTAAACCAACATCACAAATAACCAGTACTGAATGCCAGAACCAGTACTGAATGCCAGAACCAGTACTGAATGCCTGGAAGAGAGCACAGTGAAACCCAATATGAACCTAATATGCTAACTAGATGGGCTACCGTTATGGCCCATTGCTCATTTTCAGGGCAGCCCATGTTTCTTAAAGCTTCCCACAAGACAAAGCACAGATGTTTAAGCACACGTTTTCAAATAAGAACAAACAAACAAACAAACTCTCCTGATATCTCAGCGGTAAAAGGTTCCTACACATATGTTCTTCTAAAAATCAGATGTGCTCAGACGTGTTTCAGCTTAGCAGGAACTCTCCAGTGTAGACAGAGGCATGGCAGGTCTACAAGGTCCAGTCAATGATGCATAAAGCAGAAAAAAGGAGAAAACATCGCAGCAGTAGTCTCTCTACCTACAACAGTCGAGGTCTCTGCACACCGGGGCACAGCAGGTCAGAAGTGCATGTACCGAATCCCACAATAGGCAAACTGTGTAGCTGGGAGGCATTGACCTGGCTAAACTGTGAAATCTCACCCTGAGAGCTGCAACAGGTGGCAGGTAGGATTGTGGGAGCATGCTGATCTGTGTCAGGGGACACACCTCCTGGCAGGTGAACCTAAACAGACTCCATGGTAAAGAAGACACCTGTGCACATCTGACTAGCATTAGCTGGGTTTACATGCACACTTTTTGGTCATCTGACTGAAGATTTCGGGTCAACTGTTTACATGGCCTGTGATCCAATACGGCCTGGTGTTTACATGCACTGACGCATTACATCGGAACATCTGTGTGGCACACACAGTTAGAGTGCACTGTAAACTGTAGGTGGTAGTAGTGTGTCAAATGGTTCCTAATCTGCCATAAAACCCAAAGAACAAGAGATGAGGATGTAATCCTCTCAATAAGGCAATGACATCATTGATAATGTTGAGTTAGATAAGGGTTGGAGTTAAAAAGGAAGCTCTTCGCAGAGGTCACATTGAGCCTATAAGCCACCATTTTGAGAAAAGTACATCACCACAGGTGTACATTCAAGACACAGAGCATGCGCAGGAGGTAATGAAACGGTTAAAACTACCGCTCTGCAATTTCAATCAGTTTGGGTCTTTTTATTCTGACTGAGGTGTTTATATGAATCAATTTTAAAACCAATAAAATTGGGTCTTAAAACCTAAAGATATTAGGCTGTCTGTAAATGCACCTATTGACATGCAGCATTTTGCTTCAGACTGGCATATATAAGCCATATTTTATTTGATATTGGATTGGCTACACAAGATTGGATTAGATGGATGGTTGATTCTTGCTGCAGGAACAAGATCAGATAGGGGGTGGAAGCTGAAGTTCCTCCCAGCCACTGACAATTTCACACATTTATCAAAGAACCCAAAGTAGAGGTGGATTTTACTATTCAAATCCAAAACCTCCTGTCCACTGACAGAAATTGAAATACATCAACGTAAACCGTAACCTTTTTAACCCCAGTAGCTCTGTTTCTCAGTCATGGCCTGCTGATTGTATCTCTACAAGTCGGAGTAGCATGGAAGAACAAGCACGTCTATCGCATGGAATGACTGTGTGTCCCAGTTCATGCGCACAGTTGTCGGGAGGACAGCAGTGTCTAAGGTTAGGATGCTAGCAGCACAGGACCAACAGTCCTAAGTATATCAAAACACTGCTGCATACCAACCTAGTCACCTACGCAGAAGGTTGGGCATTCATCTCTAAGACTCTCAGTGGGATTGCATATTGCATGTTATCTAAAGCACCCATCAGTCATCAGGCATAATCACGTTCCTCATTTTTAATCAACTCAAATAAAAGGTTGCACATACTTTCAATATGAAACATGAAGCTTGTTATTCATAGGTGGTTTGTTTTTATCCTCTCAAGAGGATCCCTTCCACTTTGAAAGCATTTGGCAACATCTACTTTGTATTTCATGAATGCCATTTACAGAAGGGCTTCTTAGGGACCTTCTCAAACACTATGACACAAAGCACAACAAATGGCAACAGGCAAACCTGACTGTCAGTGTGAAGAGCTTCAATCTGACTGGTGCACCCGTGTTCTAAATATTGATACACTCACTAGTTCACTGTGTTAAGAACACTTATCAGCTCTCAGTATAGTTAAAACCAGTGCAATTGGAATGCACTCGAGCCTTCTTGATAGTCCAAAGCTGAGAAACAAAGCTGAGAGACATGGGTTACTTTTCTTTTTTTTTAACAGCATAATATAATTCAGCACCGTTAAAAACAGGCAGATGTATTTAAAACGAAACTAATGTTTCTAAACAAGCCAGGATGGCCTAAGCAACAGCTAATAGACTCCTGGGACTGAAAAGTCCAGTGAAGTGTGCACTATTGCACACTATAATTTTGGCATACTACAAATTCTACATGCTAGTTAAACACCCTACTTAAAGCGTAAGTAAGCATATTAGACCACAGTCAGGCACTGGTTACACAACATTAACGAACACACATGAAAAAATAAGCCTTTGAGATAGGAGACGAAGACTAACAAATCTGAATAACCCCAAGGCATGGAAGCAGGTTGTGCAACTTGCCTACCTGTGTGGACTTGTCTCTTGTGCACGAGGGGTAGTGCACTTGGGGGTCACGGGGCCACTGGCCAGACAGGTAGAGCCCAGTGATTGCACCCAGAGAGGAGGTCCGCCTGATTGGTTCAGCACTCCGTACCTGCTGGGCCTTTGACCTTTCCACTGAGACAGCAAGAGAAAAAAGAGAAAAAGCAGAGAGAACACATGGGTGGCAGAAAGCGAAAGAGAGAGAGACAGACACACACACACACACACACACACACACACACACACACACACACACACACACACACACACACACACACACACACACAACACACTTTTAAAGTTTAATAGGTTGTTCTGCATTTGATTGGTACCTTAGTTACAACTGTACAGTTAATCGTTAATCCAACAGGTGCAATACCCATGTTCCAATTACTGTGATGATGGACCACATCACATCACAACATGCCTAAATTAAGACAATCAGTAAACCAATTTCTTTTCATATGCTCAACATAGGCTTATGTACTAGCTGCACTGCATCTTTGTCCTGGGGTGTGTTGGGACTGTTGGAATAGTTCATAGCTCTGCTGCAATACTGAATGTAGACCTTGGCTGCAGGAGTTCACTGTTTGGGAACAAGGACGACATCTACTCCCAAAGCAGCCCAACACCTGATAAAAATACCTCGGACTCAGTCTCCCTGAGACGTGGGGAGAACAGAGGTCAAGGTTGTACATGCTGTCAGCTCCTGACAGCCCAATCCCGGTAGCATTCCACCAGAGCAATGATGTCGTTTACACCCACGTACTAGACGTCATCAGCAGTAGCATGGAGCTTTTAACCTCCATCCCCGGCCGACACGGCACTGTGACCCAGAGCGATATCCAACACTGTCCTGTGTTCCACCATCACGAGCCAACCCACCTTCCACTGGCATTAACTGCACATTCCCAATTCTCACCTACCTGATGGGCACTTGATTGCGTTTTTCCCGTGCTCATAAATGTTTTTCACTCCACTGCACACTTCTGTGGGGAGGCTGGAGATAAAATAACGCTTTTGTTCCTGGCCCTGCTCACGTCTCCCAGGATGATCACCTCCTGTGCGGGTCAATACAGATCCGTCTGTCTCTGGACCGGCATGTTGTTCTAAGCTCGTCGTCTTTATTTTTTATTCATTCCCAGAAAGCTGAAAAGGTTCACACGCCCACTGCAATTATCACGGCGGTGTTCGTGGCATGAACACTTAATCACTGGGTGCTCATCACAGCAAATAATAGGATGGGAGCACAGCTGGAATTCAGCTGGGAGTGTTTGCATTTGGAGCTGACAACTGCACAGAGTTCCAAGTTGTTCAACACAGCAAGTGGAAATAAAATGGCAGTTTTTCAAATTATGCTTTTGCACTGTGTGTGTAGGTTACCCCCACTGCATTTTCTAAAGTTTTTTGTCCAATCTTGGCTCAGTGCTGAAGGATAAACACTGCAGGCAGCATCAGTGTGCTTAAAAAAAAGTGCTACCTCGTGAATGCACTCAAATCTGCCTACACAGCCACTACTGTACCAACATATGACCCACAACACTCAGTCAGCTTTCTGCTGTCACCAGTACCACAGCCATAACATTAACAAGACATCTAGACTTTACTTTCATTTTCCCATGGCTTGAGAGCAACAGCTCAGTCAACAGACATTTTTAACTACATGTATTTATACTAGTATACTAGTTTAGGAAGTTGAGAAAGTCCATTTGAAATTTCCCAATTAGCTACACGTTGTACAATTGGGATCAAGCACACTGTGAAGCTTGCATCTGCTGACTCAAAAAACTGTTTCAGAGACTGAAAAAACAATCAAGGTCTCAAAAGGTGGAACTGTGACCTTTTGACCTTTTGTGAACATGTGATCTTTTGGGACAGAATGCAAAATGGAGTGTTGCCATGGTCAAATGCAGGGTGATCTGGAACAACTGCACAGAATCATAGGTGTTTTTGGAGGACAAATTTAGCCATGGTCATTATTATGAATTAAATCTTTGTCTAAAACTACATTGTAGACACTTATTCATTAACAATTCTGTTTAGGGCCAGTTAACATGATCTATGTAACACTAATTTATCTCCAATTCAACCATTAGTAATTTATCCTTGAATCATTTTTACTGCCTACACATTCACCATGTTCTTTTCAAAAAGTTCAGCTTAATTAATTTTCAATTATGCAAGCATTATAGAGTGCTTGCTGACCATCTAAGTTGTGTGGTCCAAGCTCCGGCCAAAGCTCCAGCACCTCACTTTAGTGAAATTGTCATCTAAAACCTTAATTTTCTCTCATCCACTGATTTACAAGGCTTTTCATCTCAGAAACACAAATTGCTAAAGGGTGCTTCCTGAAAGCAGACTCGAGTCATGTGAAAGGGAGATGTCATAAAGCAAACCATTTGCAAACTATTTGCATTTAACTTTGGCTCTCCCTGAATAACACAATATTCACTAGCTCATTCAAGATGTTCTGTGTTAAACAGCAACTGATGGAGTTTTTAAAATCATTCCAGGTTCCATGGCACATGTGAAATTAACAAGTTTTCGTACATTGCCGGTTCCATAACATTACACACACAATTCCTGTCAACACCATCTCCTCTCTGACTTGGCCTGACATCCATGTCAGAATACAAGCCATCCAAGTATGAGGCATCTCTTGAAAGTGTGGCACACAAGGCTTTGAAAACATAGAGGCATCTCAAGCTTAACAAGCAGGACAACATGATGGATCATTTCAAAGCCAACAGCCTGAAACGGTGCCTTTTAGTGAAATGGGGCCCTTTAGTGAAACGTCCACTACGCGACGACCTGAAACAGTGCCCTTTAGTGAAACGTCCACTGCTCAACATTGTGCGTCCAGTTGCTTTGCTGATTTCTCACAGCTAACCAGCAGGCATGGGTAATCTCTGAGTGTACCTGCTCCACAGGCCTTGGAGAGTGACGCGAGTTAGCCTCACATGACATATCCTTACACAGAAGGCGGCAGAGGACGAACTGGCCTTCTCTTCCAGCTGGCCCAAAGGCCTCACAGTGGGTAGCTCTGAATGTGGAGAGCATTTGCTTCCAGGGCCTTGGCTCTGACCAGCTTTCCTCTCAGACCTTGTTTTTTTTCTTGGGTTTCCTGAGAGCAGATGAATAGAAGTGCGGATTCCTGCCAAGATCCCTTACAGGAGAGCATCCCGACACCCGCACAGTGGGGAGGGGAGTGTGCAAGAGGAAGCGAGAGAGAGACCCCAACTTTAGGACTCATGTCTTTATTTTGCATTTTTTGCACACAGTGCAAGCGCCACGTATGAGATAATTGACCTTTAACATAGATCACTCCACAGACAAAGAGAGAAGGTGTGGGTGGACAGAGTGCTAGATTTTGCAATTAACAGTGTGGTTATTCACACCTCGAACAAAAGCAATTCCATTTTTCTGATGAAGGGAAAAGTAACAAAGCACCTCATGGCTTTTTTACACCTAAGAAATAAGCACCAACATTAGACACCAGATAAGAAGGCATGTGTACATTTCTACAACTGCAAACAGTAAAGCAAGGGGTAATTAAAAACTGATCACTCTGTGGCAAATCCCTCCCACAGTTGTTGGTTATTTTTTCTTGGCATTCAGAATTATTTGTCTGGCATTTTTTATGGTGTTAATGTGAAAGCATGCGCAATTACAGACCGTCATAGGCATCTGTTTCTGATTCTCTGTGGACATCACAGCAGACAACAAGCAAGCCAGCTCACTGAAAACGTGCTCATAACCCTGCTAAAGTAGCACAGAGTCACAACACACAGGACCTCTGTGCAAAATACAGGAAAACACTCAGGGTCTGGTTGGCCTTCAGAGAGTTTTTCCACATGAAAGAACAACAAGAACTGACCAAGACACAGGCGATATGCAAATGTGAACTTTCTCCCTCAAAAACACAGCAAGGTCTTCTCAGGCCTTGAACTAGCTCAGCCGGTTCAGCGCTGCAGGACACAAACATAAACTTGGTTCCTCACCAATCAGCCTGCTTTTGCATAAGTTCATTTACAATTGAAAGAGGAAAAAAAAAAGCTATAAGCAGCCTTAACAGCGTTGTTAGCCCTTTTCATATCCGAGGTTAGCTGTCCTCATGAAGTGGGCACAATGACTGATAAAGTTGTAAACTTTTAATCAGATTCCAATATGTGTGATTATTTGGTGATATTATAATTGTATAATTATAATGTAATGAAAAAGGTATGTTTACTGGGCTACAGCCCTTATGCTTTCAGAAGAGCTGACAATGTTAAAAAAAAAAAGTGGCTTTACCAGTTCATGACTCAAATATCAAAACAACTAATAAACCTGTGAAAACCATAGAAAACTGTTGTATTCATACAAAGGCCATGAAGATGTCAACAACAAAATAGAATTTTAAGTAGCCTCGGTACACAGTAGCTCAAAATCAACTATATTTTACATAGAATATTCCTTCAATTCTCTATTTCTCTATTTGTTGTTCCTGTTGCACAAAGGTCACAACAAATAAACGGCTGCTAGGAAGGCCACCAATGCAGTTCTCCAAGCTGAAGGCCATGCAGAAGGTACAAAGCATGTCAAAACACTTATTCAGACAACGACGCTAAGCATCAGAGTCCAACTCGCCACTCACCACAGAGAGCAGAGACGTAATGGGCTGCACAGACACTGGAACGATTGCCTACAGAACAGAACGTTCCAAAACCAAAATTATTTGGTAATATTTCACATCCCTCTTCATAAATGGCTTTGACATACCCTCCCATATCACTAGAAGCAACCACTAACCCTTCACCTCTGATATAATCTAAATTTCCTTCTGAAATTCTGGGTGTTACTATAATTTGTTACTAAAATGAGAATTAAAATAAAATGACATTTATGCAATATTTTGCAACTATTATCAAGTTGGAAAGTGTAAACTAATAATAAAAAAACTATAATAATTATTTTAAAACTACAAAGTAGTTTACTAGATAAATAATAGATGTACAGATTTTGTTAATGTTTAGCTCCATTTTTAATAAGAATCACAGTAAATTCCAGCTAATCACTGTATCACTCGCTCTGACTATTGCAGTTTTAACACCCTTAACCATATGCAATGAGTGGATTAAATGCTTCACATAACAGCCATGCAAGATAAGATGTGTCAGAAACTTTAGGTTACTGATCCAGGTGCAGCATTTGTAGCACATCATATCAGATTGTTGTTGTACAGTACCAGTATCAAAGCAATTTTCCACCAAGTTGTTAACATTGTCTAGCCTAGACATAAGCAGCTTAGCTTGACGGGAATGACAGAATAGCCCTACGGAGAGGTCTACACACGGTTGTGCAGCCATACAAACAGAAACACTAATACAGGTGGATTCTGATAGTGATACTATGTCGCCCAAATTGACGATTTGATTGGTGCATCCTTAACCAATGGCACCCTTTCTTTTTCTCTACAGCCCTATAAAAGCAAAGCGCCAACACATGCAGACTCACAAAACACAAAAGAGGAAGTAGATGCAATGAATTAATACCATGATTAATGTAGCGTTAAGATAAATTTGTCAGCATAACACTGCAACTGTTGTGACTGTCAACTTCGTGTCCGTGGAAAACCTCAGGAACCTTACTGGAGCAGACAACAGGAATTGCCATGACAACAATGAGGCCTCAGACTTCTCTGTAAAGCCATGTAAAGAGTTCCATGATCCAACTCTGAGCTCATTCATCTATACAGCTAACCCCACACCAAACCCTGCCACTAGTCTATACAGGCTCAACATGTTTACGCTGCTAAGATTCCTCGAGTGGATCAATAAGTTCTTCTTCACCAACAGGGTGTGTATCTGTGTGCCAAATTCAAGGGAACTTTAAAAACAGATATATTTAAATTAGCTCTGTGTAATATCAATATAGGTACAATACTGCAGAGATGAGAAGAACAGGGAAATGCATCACAAACACAGTCCCTTTAAGAGTGAGATACACTGCTGCTCAGTACATGAGGAAATTAATGAAATACCTTATTACATTAATTCCTGTACACTCTCTCTCTGAAGTTGCAGCGATACCAGTTCACTGTAGGGTCACACCAGCACTGCCTCACTCTCACAATGCAGTTAGCATATATGCCATCTCGGATCTCAGTGTATGCACTGTAAAGCCAAAATTAAACCAAAAAAAACAAAACAAAAAACCCCAAAAATAAAAGCGATGCAACACAGTAACTTAATAAACATTCTGCCACCCAATACTCTACAACTGGAAGAATGAAGAAATCAATTTATGAAATGAGCATTTAGTTACATTTATCATTAAAGCTATCTGAATAAGCAGGCACATCTAACTGGATCACAAGCTCATAAGCGTAACATCATGATCTTGTATTCATTGTGCGCACACAAATTATTTTGTATTCTTGCACACACACACACACACACACACACACACACACACACACACACACACACACACACACACACACACACACACACACACACACACACACACGTTTTAGCACATATAGTATAAAACCTTGGTTATGCAATGGTGCACACTGCAAGACTTTATGTGTGCACCTTGTGGGTGTACACGATGATTGAACTGTCTACATCAATTGCACTCTGTTAAAGTCACTCTTGCTGTGGTACTCATCAATTCTGTCCTGAGTGTACATAAAACATGCTTGTTACACCACTGCAGTAGGCCTCACAACATATTCAGGTTACAACTCAACAAGAAGGGCAACTATTAGTGTTTGAAAACCAAAGCCTGTAGGAGTTTTAAGATAATTATCTGAGGTATGAGACCAATTTCTTATATGTTTCATAGGTAGTGAATGCCATTTCATTTTAGATTTTAAGAAATTAAAATGAAGGCAACATGTATGATGTTATTACTTTTATATTTCTGCCAAAAAGAGAGAGCAGTAAGCAAAACGATTCATCCTGGTTTACAAAGCTGTGTTACCTCTAACTACCTTTTATTGCAATACTATTTTTTTTATTGTTATTTATGGGGCAATGGTTCAAACATGCAAGTGTGAAAACATAACAAAAAAACCCTCTTTAGATGGAAATAGGCCAACCTACTGGATAGAAACTTGCTTAGAGTGATACTCAGGCTCACCAGAGCTCATCATAAGAGAATACAGAACTAAAGACCAAGCAGCACATTACTCACACATTGTCCCCTGTGTATCAGCAAGGTTTTACTGTAAGGGAAGTGTGAAACGGACCAGCACCAGTCAAGCGAGCGTAAAGACTAAAAATATTAGTAAGCTAGTCAAGAAGGGCCAAAGTTTCCCAGTGTGATACAGGGGTGTTCAGCAGGGAAGGTAGCCACCGCGTGAGACAGCCCCAGGGCTCCGTCCAGCACTACATATGGGTTCACCTCTTAAAGTTTCAGAAAAGGTCATGTGACAGTAGGCAACCCACATCCCTTTTCCTTAATGCCTGCAGCACTTGGCAGGCCTTTCCAGCATCATTCAACCGAGACCATGAACGCACAGCTGTGTTGACATGCTCACAAGTGACTAAAACAAACAAGATGGCAGACTTGAGACCTAGCCCTTCTCACCTCTATGTGCGTGCTGTACACCACTCGAAAATTCTAACTCCACAAACACAGCCATTCCCCCCCCCCCCCCCCCCCCGTGACCCAGAGTAAACCCTCTCTAATGTGGAGGCCGACGCAGTTATCCAACATACATCAACAAAAAACAAAAATCACTCCCCTAGCTAACATGACCATAACTACTCACACATGGGAGCTCTCATTGCAGGATTCAGACTATACTTCCAAACTGTGCCTACTAAGAAGGGGTGACCTAAGAACAACAGAACTGGTTTACTGGACATTTGTCATAGAGCCATTTGGCTGGGCGGCTAAATAAATAAATAAATAAATAAATAAATAGAAAAAAATCACTTCAGCTGGACCCTTACAAGATATACCCTACTCAGCTCACATTCAGAGCCTCTAAAAACCTTACACTGCAGGGTGGCTGGCGTTAGGTTAAAAACAAAGAACGGGGTCATTATACACATGAAATGCAATAGGCAGTAGGTACATTTTTTTGAAAAACAGATTTCATGATTGGTAGTAAAATCAACAACATAAAAATTTGCCATTATGTGAAGAAAATATTCCCAGGTGTTTTAAACAGGTGGCCCCTTAATAATGTGAACATTCTTGTTATTACTGATGTGTTCACCCACAAACAAATCTTGGAAAGCAAAGAGCATTAGTGTCAGTTACTCTGCATCTAGAAACACAGTAAAAATAAATAAAATGTCTTTGATGTTGAATCACCAGGCATCCAGTCGATGATGGTGAATATGACGCGACACCAATTCGTTCGGTCCACCTCATCACAAATGCATCATTAGGTTATTTTTGAAATGGCTGAGCACGGACATCAGTATATGTAGTTACAATATGACTGCCTTCTTAAATTCACAGAAAACATTACAACCCCACAAAATGTCTTCGTCTCGTAAAATCACACACATTAAACCTTCATTAAAATGTTCACAGCTCGTAGGAAAAACAGTACAGGCTACAGCACAGATCCACGACTAGGCCTTATGTGGCTATAGTCAACCTTCAAATTGCGTACGTAATTCCTTCCATCCATCTGCCTGTGAACAACGGCTCACTGGGTAGAGACATCCTGAGTAAATGAAGCCTTCATTCCGTTACACAATACGGCTGACGGTGATCCGTGGAGAGGTTTGCTCTATGCATTTCACTGCTCATTGTGCATTCACTGAAATTATTACTCAGCAACCCTGCAGGGAAGCTAATGTTTATATGGCTAAAGCTAGCTATCTTAGCCACGGCGCTGCGGGCAGAACTAGTACAGCCCTAAACGATGCAAAAACGCTCCCGGCATACCAGCGTCTTATCTGTGTCTAATCATGTCATGTCTGTGGTGGATGAACGAACATCTACGTGCCTAGGGTAGCTCCATCAAATCAGTAATTGCACAAGAAACAAAATGCAGACCAAACAGACAAATGAAAATATTCATCCAAATCCACAAGAAAGACAGAGAGGTCTACACAGCGTATCCTCGCTGGCTACCAGGCTACAGATTTTCTCCGATATGCGTCAGCTGTTACATACCTATAAATGAGGGATAAATGCATTCAATCGTTGAAAAAACAAGACCCCACCAACAGTTTGACCCAATTATCTGACTAGCCTAGAGCTAACAATTAGATCTACGGAAGGGTTGATTGAGTGCAAAAATAAAAAATAAAAATAAAATAGACATTATATGAAACGCATATAGCAAATAACAAACGCATAGTCATGTTATTTACCTCTGAAAGCAGGTGAACTCGTGCAGCGCTCAGGTGAGCCCTTGCTGTCAGGTGGGGACCGTCTCTGTCGCGTGACCGGCCAAGCGTCTACTGAGCCGTTTCCAACCGGGTTCGCGAGCGGCAGCTGCGCGGGGACAGTGGGACTGCAACCGGACGTTATCGGTAAAATGTTGCTCCCGACCGAGATGGAGGAGGGCGAGCGGGTTGGGCTGCGCTGATTTCCACGCAGCAGCTGGTAGGGCACCGTGGCACGAATGGGCTGCAACCGGCTCCCGTTGCCACCGCCGCCGCCGCCGCTGGTGGTGCTGCTGTTACCGGCGGAGGCGGGCGAGGTGGTGGGGGTCCCGTCATTGCTGCGTTTGGCCCGTTGTTGCGGCTGAGCTGAATTTAATAACGTTTTTGACATGATTGCAACTGCACAGCCTGCAACCGGTCCCGTTGGAAAAGTACAGCAACCGCAAAACTACCTAAAAGATTTTCTTTTGGAATATAGTTTATCTTATGTAGATAGTGCTGTCTAAAATACAGTCATCAGACATAATTTTAATAAGCGTGAAGCTTAGTCCATAAAACGAAAGCACCTTTTAAGTTAATATAGGTTTTATTGTACGCTTGCTTGTTAGTTAATTCACTGGGTTACATTTTAGCAATGTAGCTAGCATCCTTCTTCGAAAAAGCAGTGGCTCCGTTTAATATCTGCAACAAATTCGCTTACAAACTTATAAGTTATACTTCTCTTATGCACGAGAGAGGTACTGGTACGAGTTGGACGAAACTAAGTTTACGCTGAATAAGCGCTATCCTCATGTCGTCAGTCTCGACTCCCCCCGCAGCCTAAACGCTGCAGATTGGTGGGCAAAGATGGAAAAACTGGGCTGGTCTTCACGATTGACTGGAAATGCATCCAATGGGTGCTTTTGAAGAGTCCACACAATGCGCGCTGTGCGCGTCGTCTGAACGTGGAGAAGCAGACTCACAAATTAACCAGGCCAGTGCGTGGGTGATGAGCCCGAATGATGATAAAGCCTCAATTGTTTGAGTCGTGGGTAATATTAGGGATGATCACCGTAATTAAAAAAAAAAAAAATCATAGCAGTTAACAGATCTCCTTTGAAAGTGATACATAAAACCGTTATATTATCCGTCACAAACGCTGAGAAAAGACTTTATTGAGACATTTTGGATCCAACAAAATAAATTGGTTAACAGTCATGGGGTTGATGACATCTTATTTGGTTCAGTTACTAAGTTTAGCATGCACACATCAATTAATCATGGGAGATTGTACTCTATAGTGTCCAAAGGTTAGAAGCACAGGCATATTCTCATAACTCAGGATAAATAATATTGAACAGTTGAAAGCACATTCCGACTTTTATACACGTGTACATCATAAAAATGTAATGTGGAGAGCAAAAGGCTAATTCGTGTGATTTTATGGTGCATTACAGATATATAAACAAAATTTTAAAAAGTCCTATTATATGAGTAAAATATAATATCAAAGAAAATTGTAGAGGAAAACTCAAGATAATTCTGAAGCTGTTGACTAGGGGAAGAGCGAGATATACAAATTAAACAGTGGGATTCACTTCTAGAGGAGATGTTTTTCAAAATAATTTTCATAGTTGTAATATGGTCACACCACAAAGGAAATTCCCAGATATAAGGATAAGAAATGGTTGCCACAAACCAAGTATTGAAGTAGCTAAGGCAAGCGGAAGTCTTTCATTTTCAGAGTGCAACTTGTAATTAGCAGCATGCTCTATATTAAAATCCAGCCACTTATACTGAAATACTATTGCATATTCAACTAAATAAATGTTGCCACATTCATCTGGGTGTTTTCTCGTAAGACAAAAAAACCTGCTCCTTTGCTCTCTGGGAGACATTCTATTCTTGATGCCAAGCTCTTGAACAAATCCAATAACCACCTTGAAATTCAAAATACATTCACACATGAAGGAAGACATGATATAACACAGCAAGCGATGCCAATAACATAACAAGGCAAACTGTGCGAAAAAGAGGTGGTGTTTTTTTGCATGGGCACTAGTGCTTTCAAGTGTTTTAGTGCTGTTTATTGAGGCATGTTCATGGTCTCCAACCTCAAATAAAAGTTAAAAACATGCACCGCTGAACAAGGTAATTTATTGCCACAATATTTCTGCAAGAGGCCTTTTCTGTTTATGTGTGATCAAGAATTGCAGAGAAATAAATGAGTTATCAACAAGCTCAAGCGCATGGATGACATTTTACAGTAAGGTATGACAGTACATTTACAGCAGTTTGTATATAACATTAACTGCTCTTGAGACATTACACTGTCTCTTAAAAGGCTTACATTTGAAACTGCTCCCACTCCCCTTATTGCACATAGTTTTATCATATAACAAATTTAAATGTAAAAAATTCAGCTATCCATTAAAAAAAAAACCACAAAATCTTACTAAGATACTAACATCCTTCATCTCAAAGACATCTTTGCATACAGCTGAGAATACACACAGCAAAACTCCTCGATGTTAGCAGTTGAAACCTTAAACCACTGGGGAGCTAAGCATTATATTCTTCTGACTGAAAACTGCTTGCGTCTCACTCTTTAGGTGAGCGTTTAAGGCAACGATCATGGTTCACGGAGCACCGAGTTCTCCAGAGTGAAGTCATAACAGAAGCTGGCCAGGGTTTCATTGACGTCTCGGGGCAGGACGAACTCTGGGATGAGAGGCACGCCGGCTTGCATGGCCAGGACATGTGGCGCTAAGGTGAAAGGGATATCTCCGAGAAGCTCAGACAGAGCTGGGACTGCCTCCACTCCCTGTGGCTCTGCAGTGGTTCTGGAGGGCAGGGCCTCTGAGGTTGGCTGGATGGTCTCGGCAGGGCTGCTCTGACCTGCATGGGAAGACTACACAAAACAAGGGGGTTAAAAAGAAGAGACACTGGCCACTGTGACATGGTGCAGAGTTTGCAGCTGGTCTCTAGATTTTCTCTCAAGTGATGTGTTGTAGCAACACAGAACTTCTAAAAGGTCTTCAAGGGTGTAAAATGAAAAAAGGAAATGCATCTCCTGCTTTGGAAAACTGTAAATAATGGGTCCCCTTATATTTATAATGGTGGTTGAAATTGCAACCATGCTGATAGACATGCAATTATCAAGACTATTCTTATCTGTACCTGGAAAAACTGCTGAAACAAAAAAGGTGCACAAAATCTAACTAGTAGAGGCTCAGTTTTTCGCAGAAATCAGCGTAGTAATGGTGTCAAGTGGGGGGGAGAGTACTTTTACAATATACAATAGAATATTAACTGATGATAAATAATGAAGTGGGAAGCCATTCTGTGTGATTTTACTGGAAGTGGCCCTAAAAATTACAGAATGGTTCATGAGTCACGAGTGATCTTACACTATCCATTGTATGAAGATATCAGAAAGGCCTTTGTACACTTATCACCATCATCTATATCCCCTTGTTTGTTTCAGGTCTGTCTATATTCAGTGTTTTCTTTTTTTTTTCCCTCTTGTAACTGGTGTTCACAAATAGGTCGAGAAATGTTCTCTCAGGGCTTAGAGTGGAAAGCCAGTCTGAACTTGGTGAGGTTTCGTGGCACAGCAGATTCAAATAAGCCCATCACCAACCCACGGAAGGAAACGCTTGTATACCAAGCCTGCCTATAGACATGCCTGCAGCCCAGCTATAGCAGCTGAGCCTCTCAATTCTGCACTGTCGTATTTTTTTCTTTAGATACTTTCAACGCGTAGATTTTATGCATAAAGGAAGCACAGTTTATCTACGATCTGTAGAACGCAACAGCTGTCTAAATTCATATGTGCATCTTTATCTCCTTCAAAAAGTTTGAAAAATTTGGGGAAAAAAGACCATCATGTTAAATTTGCTATTCACACCCATTTAGACCAGTAAAAAAGTCACTAAATAAAAAGAGTGACTGTCCACAAACCAGGCTTATACTGTGTGGATGCAGGATGCCTTGGTCAATTATTGTGTCTTTGGTTTCAGAAGAATTTAACCTGTTTCCTGTTGTTATGCCTTAAACATGACAATACACAAACATATGCATTATATATTGCTGCATGACCGTTTTCCCTGTGGCTTGTTTTAATATATTTAGACCCCTCCAAACACATACAGGCAGTACTATTGCTGTGTATGCAGTTAAGGTCAAAATGTTATACTCAATGCAGAAAAGATGCAGGAAATGTCAGTTTCTCTGCAGTTAACAGAGACAGTACATCCCTCACTGGGGCACCTTTTACCACTTGCTATAGTACCATACCAATGTATTGGTGTGAATTACCTGCCATTCCCATGGTTGGCTAGTTTTGTTTACATGCATCTGCAATACATTCATCCAATCAGTATAGCCCAATCATGGAAATATTGGACCACTGCAAAAATCTGCATTCATTAATTTAGTCAATTAACCAACCAATCTATCGATAACCAACAGGTGGAGGCTTCGTAAATCAGACAAGGTAATGGTAAATTTGGAGCTTAAACAATGTTTAAACAGCCTGAATTTAAGCAGTTACTGATGAGGTTTTTATACAGCTGAATGCATGATACAGGTTAATGTAAATCTGGTGGGATGGTTTATACTTCTATTTCCTGTGGCACATGGTGCCTTGGACAATCTGTTACACTATTCAGTGCCACACTGCCATACACACACGTGCGCACACACACACATGCACATACACCAACACATACCCTTGTTTTGCAGCATCTTGCAAAAAACCTCATAATTTGAACAAAAGGCACAGAGTAAAGGCTTTGATAAAACCCCACCGCATAGATGGACAAATTGTGAACATTCATGCAAAGCGTCCACCTTTCTTTAGCCATATTGCTGTGGAAGCAGTGCAGGGGAATAATGTGAATAACAGTGCGACATGTGTTGGCCCCTGGGCCCAGCCCAGACCGAGTCCAGTACCTGCTGACCACACAATAGGCCAGCAGAACTGAAAGGCCTCACGAGCTTGTCCACTTGGTTCCAGGGGCCACTGAGCCCAGCAGCAATGCTGCACTTTCACATGAGGGCACTGCACACTGCATGTAAGCAGAGAAAATCAGTCCTTCCAACTAAGCCCTTCCTTATTACTGATATTTAAAGTCATTTGTAATTTGATCAAATTAAAGATATGGCACACTCAGTCACATAGGACATTTGCTCAACCGCAAGTTAATAAATACCTGCTTTTTTTTTTCAATTTTGGTAAAACCTAACCTGGGTTATTTGACATGAAAGCATGAATGAAACTCACCTTTGAAGGCTGCACGATGACATTAGTGGAGGGTTGCACAGTGTTAACAGCCTTAACTTTTTGTCTCTGTTCCTCAGTAGTCTCCCCTAAAATGCAGGAGAATCTCGATCAGTACAAACAGTGAAATGCAAAAAACATAAAACACCATAATTTACATTTACATTGTGCTACTAAAGTTGTCAAGTACTGACAGAAAGTGACAATGATATGGAAGGTGTATGGATTTGTTTAAGGACTAAATGCTGCTGACAGTTGACAGTCCTGGAGTATGCCAGTCCTGAATCTGGACTATCCTTGTCTACAACTCGAAGTTATGAACTAATTTTATTACTTTCTGTTTGAATTAGCCAATTTAACATTTCATCTTTTTAAATTGCTGTAAGACTTGCAAACAATGTTAAAACAAGGTGGGCAGATTTGTTGAAGATCTAATCTTTAGTCATTCAAAAGAGCTGTGTTAGTCTCTTTTCTTCAAAAGAGCTGAGTCAATAATGTGGATTATCTGCAATTAATAAAGTGTTATCTGATCACATTAATGGATTCCAAAGCATTAGCTCTCCTGGGTACTTACAAACACAATTCACAGTGGCAGTTTCAAGAAAACATCAATACATTCAAATAACATACAACAACCTTCCCATTCCATGAGCCCAGTGCTGGCAAGAAAACTGCAAATTATACCCCATCCATGCACACATTATCCTCTGAAATCTTAAAAACAAAATTACATCCAAAATATCCTTTTATCCAAAAGTCCTTTTTCCAAAGATATTCTTGAAGAGTGTTTTTCACAATGCAGCATAAACATTCACAAAATAACACTTGTACTTTCAGAATTGGTTTATTCTGGGATGGTGAGAGAGGAAAACAAGACCAAATTTTACCCCACCCCGCCACTACTGAGCATCATACATTTGGACTTCTTTGTTGAGTCTATGTTTTATTTCTCCTAGTGCTTTGCCAAGCACACAACTATCCTCTGGGGGCTTCTCACACTCTTACATAGCCCACTGCTTGGGGCCTAGCAATTATCTGTGGTGAGCTTTTGATCTCACCACAATACCTCGCAACGAGTAACACGCCAAACTCTGGTGTCCATGGTTGCAGAAAACATGCGTCTCCTATGAAGCGAGGCAAACGGCTTTATGATGTATCAGGCGACACCGCTCCAGGATTAAGTGCTCATTTTCTCAAAGTCATGGCCGAGTCAGGCCAGAGCAAACAATGTAGGGTGTGGCAAAATTATTCAAATTGTACAGCCCATACTTTCTGTGCACCAAGCTACAAAATATACATCTGCACAACTGTTAGTATGCTGACAGACAGCGGGCTCCTAAAGGCTAACGTAGTATAGCAGCAAGGACCTAAAGTGACCCCCTGGCTATGATGCTTTACAAACTTTGCAAGCACAGTTTCTTTAGTACTGCAACATTATTGGTAAGGAATGTCTTACCCCAAAGTGAAAGGTATCTACTGCCTGGATAAATAATGCAATGTAAAGTAAGCCTCGTCTATATTCTCCTCTTTACATACTGTCAGCACATTTAGCCTGGCCTCGTCTCCAGCCTTAACCACCAAAGACCCTCCGCAGCCCTACATCTAAACATTGCGTGCTAAAGTCTAGCCTCTCCTGTTTTGTAAACCCTTCAGGAGAGAGAGAGGGAAAACCCATTAAATACACGAAAACATAAACATAACCACTGGCTTAGGACCAATGCAGCTTGATAAAGAGCAAAGTTTAAAAAAAAAAAAAAAAAAAAAAAAAAAAAAGAGTTATTTTGGCGTAGAGTAACTAAATATTTAGCCTTTAATAAAAACAGTCAAGTTAACCTGAAAAAAGTTCAAATGTCCATCTTGGGTCTTTGGGCTAATCCAGAATTAGAATGACAAGAAAATCTTGGCTCTGTTTTTAGTACAAAGGAGTGTTATGATATTTAAATACAGGACGAATTGACTAAACATCATATTTAAAGTTCTTAAATC
Source organism: Electrophorus electricus (assembly GCF_041902795.1). Taxonomy (NCBI): domain Eukaryota; kingdom Metazoa; phylum Chordata; class Actinopteri; order Gymnotiformes; family Gymnotidae; genus Electrophorus; species Electrophorus electricus. Next base: position 41,363,514 of record NC_137498.1, on the reverse strand, counting down.
TCAGACTGTTTTTTTGGAAATATACACAGACCTCTCATAAAGCTGGACACAAGTGGGTATTGTCTCATTACTGGCTAACATTCAAAACCCCCAGTTAAGTTTTGAGTCTTTAAGACCACAACAAAACTAAGCAGAAACTTGCTGGTTTTACACTGAAGAGGCTCAGTAATATCGAGAGTACAGAGGAAGAAAGCAAGATACAAGTGAAACCTCAGAAGAGGTGCAGCTGCTCGTGAGTACAGCAGTTTTCTGTGGCTATAAGAGTCCTTCCTCTTGAAAGTGTCAGCTGCAGGCCCTTCACAAAGCCCCGTCTTTAAGGACTCAAAGCCTGATTGGCCATGATCGTTTCACTGATAGCTCAAGCAAAAAAGCCTAATCCTTACTCATCACATTTCCCTGAACAGTGAGCCAAATGTGAAGAAAGAAAACACATGAGCAGATGTAATTCTTTTGGCGTGACAAAGAGCAAAATGAACATTCTCCTAAAGGTCTCTTGGGAACACTGGAACTTTTTTCTATCAAGCCCATTTCCTAATTGGGAATAACAGTACAGGGATGAATGTAATCTATGTCAGACTGAATTACACAGGTTATTCCTTGACCTCTAACAAACATTAACTACCTACCATTTACCATTTCTTTAGCTTTCTTTTTTGTTGTCACCCTGGGTGAATTTCATTGCATCACCAGCCTAAATGTCAAAATCTAGGTTTGGGATGAAAAACCACAAATAAACCTTGTTCCAGACATTCACCCCTCCCTCTATTCTGCTAATAATCCATTAATTTGATGCTGTCTACCTTAATACCATTTAATCTTTCCATAGGAATCCCAGGCTGTCACCAATTTGAACCATCATCACAGACTCACTTAAATATATAGATCTGGGTTTGACCTACATACTATGTGTCTGATAATTGACAGTTAATGACAGTCACATTTAAATCTGAATAAAACTTTTACACAGCTTGAGTGTTTCATGTACAATATAAAATCCAAAATCTTACCGAATATCCAGAAGGAAGCAAACACTATGAAATACAGCAGCATAAATTAGGCAGTTTCTGTATATTTTATGGAAGAGGGAAGAGACTGTCATAGCTAAGTCATAATATTTTTAAGGGCATAGCTGGGGTTAGACTGTTGTATCAGCAGTATTTTCCCAGTGATTGTGCTAGTCATACCCAACAGGCAAACTGATTAATGAATCACACAGATTGCTGGTCAGCTGTGACGGATCATGTCTATATCCTACACCAGAGAAGATTTTCAGCAGAGTCCCACCAGACAGCGCAAATTAGTCCAAGAGTGGATTTAATTGGTGTCTGGAAAATCATGCCCGCAAATGTCTGTGGACGAAGTCAGTATGTTGCATTCATGTGGAAGAAACTTTTGGCTTTTAAAATCACAGCTTTAGCCAAGATACACAAATGACCCCCGACCATCTGTGTCTGCTCCTCACTGAGCTGCCAAAACTGAAGCCACAGGATGAAAAGAAAATTGTCACTTTTTAGAAGACAGGAGGGATAGAAAATAGGAGACAATTCCTATATCAGTCTTTTCATTATTTGGAGTTTCAACTTTCAGGGATATACAGAGTTTCACGTCGACTCTAAGAGAACTTGGTAGTCAGCTATGGCTTGGTAAAAGCTAATCAGCTTTTTGCTGTATCATATGGAGCTTATATATATATATATATATATATATATATATATATATATATATATATATATATATATATATATACACACACACACACACACACAATAACAGAACCAGGAGAATGGAGTCTTTAAAAATACGAAATTGACACATCCTATTTTATTTGAGGTATAAATTACCTCAATAGATTACGTCTTCGTTGCAGATTCACTAAGCATTACTGTGTTGCCCTCTTTTGGCCAGTTACGTATTGCTGGGGTAAAACTATAATATTAATACAATCCAGCAAAGGAAGGAACCATATTAAAAGCTTATTATATCAAAAATCGCAAAACAAAAACATACACATATAATCTGTTCACAGGATAAAGAAAGAGGAGGAGCGCTGCATTATTAATAGCTAGTCAGCCAGCCAGCTAACTATATATCTTAGAAAGCTTAATTTGCTAGAAAGCCAAACATGACTCCGTGTCAACGGTCTTATTTTCTAAGTGTCAGACGGCTCTCGGTCTGTCATACAACTCACCAATAAAGACAAATCCGTCGCTTTCTCTCTCTGACGGTGATTTCTTTGAGTCCTTCCGAAGTCCCAAGAAACTTAACATTTTGCTCTAGCAGAAGAATATAATTGCAAGTTAACCCTAGCTTGTAGCAAATAAAGTGTTAGCCACCCGCATAGACATGTGACTTCTATAATGTACAACTTTCCAAAGTATAACCTATATGAGTAAGTCTATAGCAGAAAACAGAAAAGCAGCGACATCAGGTTGTTAGTTAACATATTTTAGCAATTTTACCAATTAGCTAGCTAGCTAGCTACTTACTGTGGTTTGCGTTAAACCAGCTAACTAGCTAGCGTAGCTATCCAAAACAACAAATAAATGGACATGAACTAGATGTAATTAGATAAGTTGCTAGTTAAACACAGCCAGTGACATACGACTGGCGTATGCGTTATTGACTACACTTCCACGGATAACTAGCTGTTTTCAGGTTTAATACTAAGGAGACCGTGAAGGAAGATCACTAGCAAAAAACTTGCTTGAGTTTTGTTTACAAGTCAGCCTGGTGCAGCCTTGTTGGCTCGAGTGGGAACTGGGTTAGGGAGCAAGATAAGTAAGGAAACCAAAACAGCGTGTTTCTTATTGTGTCTATTTAATTTTATGTTGTGCAAAGTATATAAGAAAAAAATACATTTTCATGTTAAATAATTTGAAATGCAACAAACAAACCTAAACCTTGTGTAAAATAAATGAAAGCACTCAGTTCATTCAACATATAAGATGAGAAGTTGCCGATGTATCGAGGTATGCTACACAATTCAAAGAAATATATCGATCGATAAATAAATAAAAATAATTAATTAATCAAACTAATTAAATGGAGGCTGAAAACTTGAAGGAACGATAACTGAGAATTTGTTTCTTGCGAAACGTTTACATCGACGACCTCTACGGAAATACGTCTGCGGAAGTACGTCTATGTCATAAGTGACCGAGATATTTCGCGCGCGCGATTATTGTCCCTCATTTCAGCAGCTTGAGATTTCCGACTTAATTTTGTGTCCATCACAAGTTCTTTCTGTAAATCCTCAAAATGACAGGCGTATTTGAGTCGCCAAAAACGAGAGTTAATGCATCTATGCTTGTTCAGTACGCCAACCGGCCAGTCTGTTTCATTGGACGGGTGGAAAAGGTAAGATATAGCCAGCTGGAGCTTTGTCTACAATAAGATATATTATCTTGCTAACAAGGTTGTTATTTTAAGTTCAGAATAGACTAAACATTTTGGCTTAAACTGGTTCTCTAAAGAAAGTCATTTTTATCAGATCAAGCATTTAATCTAGGTAATGTAGCTAATGTAACTGGAGTGAAAAAGCAATTAGCTAAACTAGCTTCATTTTATTCCATATGTCTGGATTATATAGCTGTCTAGCTAACATTAGGGGCCCATCCCTGGAAATAGACTTGGTTAACTAACGAGGTACATGGGCTGGCGATTCTGTTTTTGTTTGTTTGTTTGTTCGTTTTAACAGGTTCACCCAACTGGAAAGGCGTTCACGTTGTCAGATGGAGAAGGAAAGACGGCATCAGTTGAACTTAAAGAGCCTGTAAGTGTCCCTGTTGCGCAGATACTGGAACAGTTTGTGTTTTAACACAAGCATCCACCCAATCTGCACGTTATGATAAAACTTTCAGATAAAATACAAATAAACAGAGTGACAAAACCGTTTATCTATGTTTATTTACCGTTTTCCTCTTCTAGTTGGAAGAAGAACTGAGTGGAGTTGTGGAAGTTATTGGCATCGTGTCAAACAAAGGAACGATTATGGCTGCAGCATACAACCTGTTCAGGGATGAAAGAGCAATCACCTTTGGTAAACTAATCTCACTGTGAATATCCACTAATATGCCAACAACACTGTGTTTCTCAGATCATTCATTCTGTTGTCATTTGCTCTCTTCAGATTTGGAGCTGTACAATGAAGCCCTGAAAGTCATTCACGATTTTCCTCAGTATTACCCTTTTGAAATGTCCTCTAGTGGTTAAAAAAGAAATATATAATGCGATTCTTTATTTTCCCACTTTGTGTATTTAGGCGTTTCTTCCTCTTTCCAATGTAAATATCTACTGCAAAATGCTTTGAGTTGAATGTTTGTCTTGTTACATAAATTAAAAAAATCATTAGTAATTGTAATTTGCCATTTAATTTCATGTACCTGTTTGGGGACTTTGCTTTTTCTGGTGACTCTAGAAATGTCAGTGTTCACTGCCCTCTACTGTTGAATATCATATTGCCATACTCATTGTCGTTGTTTCTGACCAGTAGGTGGCAAAAATACATCACTGTGGCCCTGGGAATTTAAAACATGCTAAAGGAATAGATTTCCCCCTTTTGACAAGATAGACTTCATATTTCACAGATGGTCATTTGCATAACTATTGTAAAGAAAATTGGTTTGGGCTAGAAATTAATAGATGCCACTTGCTGTGTATATATGGTCTTTTTTTCTTAAAGAAGCTGACTCATTTGAGCAAGATGTTTTAAATACATATCTACATGTATTTCAATAATTTGGTTTTTGCACTTCTCAGCTTCTTTTCTTTAAGAATGAGATGCTAATATCCTGCCAGTCATGTTTTTACTGTCTCATGTGACTGCACTGAATTTCTTGTCAAAGCACAGTTGGATACTTTGCTATTTTGCCACCATACTCGTAACAAAAGACTATGGTGTATCAGTCTCAATATGTGAACTGTGTTATCAAATTACAGAATTAGCAGCCATTGCATTGTGTCCATAGTGGGGATTTACCTGGCTCTTTAACCTAATATGTAAACCTAATATGCTCTAGGAAAGAAAAAAATGGATGACATTTTTTTTTGAGTGCATCCATCACCTCATATGACAAAGCACCTGGTGGGCGTGAAGATTCCTTATACCTTCATCTGAAGTCTATATGGAGTTATCACGTGGCTCTCCGGATTTGACAACAGGCGCTGCTTTCGGTTGGATAAAATCACTACCACACAATAGAGCAGTAAAGGGCCCTTTGTGAGTGTGTTATCACAGAATAGGGCTGTCTGTGATGGGCAGTAAGTGTTTCTCTCACCTGTTCTGAGGTTGAGTGAGGTGTGCCCTGAGGCCAGCCAGCTGCCATGCTGTTGCAAGTCCAGACCCAGTGCCTACTGCCTTTGGAAAAGATGGTGAAATAGTTCTGAAATTAGTTTAATAGCATCTCTCCCATCTTTATAAGATCCCGTTCCTCGAGGAAACCACTAAATAATTGTACATAAAAATGGCTGTTCTTTATCTGATATATGTGTGATCTGAATGTGTGTACTGATGGCATCGCATCTTAATTTCATCTTCCTAACTCTAAACATCTTCCACTAGTCTATAAATATTTTTCTTTGCCTTATAAATACACACAGTACTGGAATGCATTTTATAGTATTAATGATTGTCAAAGCCACCAACCAGTGCTTTCTGGCCAAGCAGAAAGCCTTTGCAGGTCTGTCTGTGAGTGGGTGGGGGGTGGGGGTGGAGGGTGGGTATAATTCCTGCAACATGTGAGCTGTACTCTGATATATAGCAGGCTTTCTCCATTTCTCTCCCTGACGCCTCTAACAAATGACTCCAGAGCACTGGGTTCAACAAGCTTCCATCCCTGCGGGTCATGAACATCGGTACGCAGGGAAGTGAAGCTAACTCTGTTTTGCACTGCATCAGATATACTGACATTGAACACTGAGTCAACACTGAAGTTGAGTCGCATATGTATTTGCTTTGTATCAATGTGGGGTTTTAAAAAAAAACAAAAAACATCTGCACTAGGTAGACCATCCACAGCACATAAGGAAAGTTTATATATCTTAGAAGCCATGTTGGAGCTTCTACAACTGCTCAACAGCTTGTGTCACACCACCCATGGTAGAACATTTATTTATTGCATTTAGCTGACGACTTTATCCAAAGTGACTTACAGATATGATTGAATACAACTTGAGCAATTGAAGGATAAGGACCTTGCTCAGGGGCACAACAGTAGAAAATTGGTAGTGGTTGGGCTTGAACTGGCAACCTTCCAATTACAAGTAAAGAACCTTAATCACTGAGCCAACAAATATTTCTTAAGGAACACCTATACAGATCTGGTTTGTGTATTGAACCATATGAGAAAGAGTCCACCTTCTGTAACCACTGTAGAAGATTCACTCTTCTTCTGTAGCACACAATAGCTGTTTTTGTAATGCTTTGTTCTCAATAACCAGAGGACAAATGTAACATATATCCTATCCTTAGTACGCCAACATATTGGGTCATTCCATGTCTTTCAAGCCAGAACAGAGAGAGATGGTTTGATTTTGGAAATTCCTCTGAAAATTTATGGTGTTAACATAACAAGGCTTTTATGTAGGTTTCATTAGATTTAGAGGGACCAACAACAAGAATTTGTGATTTTTGTTCATTTAATTGGAGAAAGTTATTGGCAACATTGGCCATCCACATTCCCTAAGATACATTATTGAGATCAGCTTGTTCAGTTTTAAAGAAGATAGAGCTCAGTATCATCAGTGTAACAGTGAAATGAAATATTATATTTCCAAATGATGCTTCCAAGTGGGAGCCTATATTAATGAAAAAAGTTCTGGCCCTTGTGGGACCTGACTGCCAGTGATATAAACTGAGGACAAATTATTTCCAACATTAATTGTGGTCATCCTATCACTTTATTGTGATGTTTGTGATGTTTTAGTAAGGCAGACTCTGTACTATAAGAGCTTTAAACCAGGCTGAAATGTTCCAAAATTGTCATTGCATGTTAAGTGTGACAGCAGCAAGGAAAGAGTAGTTTTTTCAAGTATTTTAGAAGTAAATTAAATAGGCCAGAAGTTACTAAGGATCTTTGTTTTTAAGAAGAGGCAGAAAGTTGCTTACTTAAAACAATTGGAATGCTGCCTGTGGACAAGCTCACATATTTTGATGAGAGAAAGTACTGTGCCCTGTTACATAGTAAATGTCTGTTTTGGGATACATAAAGGGACAATATCATGGGGTGAGGTTGTGGACTTCATCTGAGATCAAATATTATTCAGAGAAGACAGGGAAACAGGTCCAAACTGCCTAAAACAGCAACTATATCAAGTAAGGGTTCGTGAGCAGAGAATGAAATGTTCTCAATCCTGTCTATAAAAAAGTGCAAAAAATGCACATTTTGACGCAAAAAGGTGACGCAACAAGACGGGGAATAGTGGTGCATTTAGGACTCGGTTGTATTTATTATAAATCTGGGGTCTGTGATGATTTCCGTATAAAACTCTTATAGAAATTGTTTAAATACTCGTGTTAAACTTCCTCTGCGGCGTATTGTCTAAATATAGACAAAACCAGTCCTCTTTTCTGGTTACGTTCAATGATGAAAGGCTTCAGACATATACGAAAAAAATTGCTCAGCCCATCAAAACGTAAAAAGGAGGGTTTAAGGAGGGTTTGACCACTGTCATCCCGATCATGGGAAAGCTCTGTTCACTTTGTCGATAACCCTTTCGATTCCTCTCCGCTCTATTGACGGTTGTTCTCATAATAGTTTTTAAATATTGACAACGACAAAAAACTCGCACGATTAAAGAACTGAATTCAAATGAGATATTCATCCATGACACAGCGTATTTCGGTGAGAATTTGGGTAAGATCAATTAACAATTTTAATTAAAGCTGTTAGGGCAGGTTTCAAACTTTTACGCTTTACGATGATCAGAAGACATTACGGCAGACGTATTAATGATATTTCATAGCCGTATAAGCTTGTTACTATAGTTCCGTCATGCTTAAAGTTTATTATTATTATTCAAAAGTATCATGTCAAACATTTTTTAACCATTCTGTCATCATTTTTGCTTATGAAAATTATTAGCAGACGTATACCTTTCTGTGGATATTGAATTGCCTTGTTCCGAAGTTCAAAAATGTAATCCCATAAAATATTTTATTGTGAGAGGAAATTATGCATGACTTTGGGATCCAGTATAGCCTGTTCATAATCAATTTATTAGGTGACGTTGACCTAGAGCCCTCTAGTGTTGGCATCTATCACCTGACACCTGTTCTTGTAAATCACCATGAGAGAACATATTTTATTAAAAAATAACTTTATAGGAATATATATATGTGGGGCTTACAGGTGCATGTATGAGGGCAGGATGCAGTGTGGTATACTGGTGTGTATCTTGCTGATCTGCACTGAGGGAGCCAAGGGCCAGAAGAAGCAAAGGAGCAGACAGAAGACAGATAGCCCTGGCATTCTAAACGAAGGAAAAAGTAAGTAGACTCTAAATGATTGTTCCAAGATTTGTATTCAAAAAAGTGATTTTATTAAAGTGTGGTTTTATTTGAGCTAGGAGAAATCAATGTTTTTAGAGAGCATTCCATATGATTTTTTTAACCGTCCAAGGTGCAGGGGTGACCTTTTTCACTGTGTAAAAGGTCACCCCTGGATGTTTTCCTAAAGCTATGTTTTCTTAATTTTTGAAAATCAGTGCATGAAACTCCAAATATGTTCCTAGGCCTGCCTTTCTCTACTCCAGGTCTTTTCTTTCTCAATCTAAGTCCACGTTGCTGTCCTCTGCAGCTCTTACTTGCCCAGTGGAGCTGTTCTTCCTCATGGACAGTTCTGAGAGGACCAAGGCTCTGCTGTTTGAGAAGCAGTGCACTTTAGTGCAGCGTTTCAGTGCACAGCTGATGCGTCTGCAGGCGCCCGGCTGGGATCTGCGTCTGCGACTCGCTTTGCTGCAGTACAGCAGCACCGTCTCCCTGGAGCATACTTTCCGCCAGTGGCAGGGTGTGGACATCTTCCAGAGCCTCGTGGCCTCTCTGGCCCACATTGGGCATGGCACCTACTCGGCCTATGCTCTCTCCAATGCCACGCGTGTCTTTGCCCAGGAGACGTCGGGCAACAGCCTGAGGGTGGCGCTGCTGTTCACTGAAGGGATGGACCACCCACGTAGCCCAAGCGCACTGGTTGCTGCCGCCGAAGCCAAAAACCATGACATCCGAGTGTTTGCCATCAGCCTGCTGCCTGCGACACGGGAGAGTCACACCAGACTGAGGTCCATCGCCAGTGCCCCACCCGAGCAGCACATGTTTAGTTTCACGGACCCCCTGCTGGAGGAAAAGCTCTTTAATGAGCTGGTGAGTATTGACGGTGAATGACCATCAGAGCAGTTTCTTCATCAGGCTGCTATGAGCTCCTAAAAGAAGAGAGACTTCAAAGAATGGTTTCCTGATTTTTTCAAAATACTGGCATCATTGCTTGTTCTAATTTCTGAATTTGGTTCCAGACTGTCAAAATTCTAACGGATGTCTGTCTGTTACAATAGTTATTATTTTTATGGTATTAATATTGAAAGCAACATTTGATTGAGCGTAGTCAGTCAGATGCTAAATTCCCCTGTGGTAAATTCCTGTGTAGTGCTTTTTTTGCTTACTAACCCTGTAACCTTCTTTAATAACACATAAAGCTGTGCTTATTGCATTAGTCTTTACTGCCTTTTTCTCTGTTTAATAGGGTGCGGTTGTTGATTCAAGGGTAAGTACTTTTTACCTCAGTCAAATCAAAGCCTACAGAACATGCTCCCATAAGAGGCATTTACTCAGATTGAGTAATCAATCATGGATGGATTCCATTGCTGGTTGAAAGGTTTCTGTCTCTCTTGCAGTGTCCACCACCAAAATTATGTGTCTGTAATAAAGGAGAGCAAGGTCTTCCAGGAAACCCAGTGAGTGCTTTAAGACTCTAATCTCACTCTTATTTCATTCTTATTTCATCTGGTCACAAAATTATAAAATGTTATTATAAATCTGTAATCATTCAAATTTGTAATGACAAAATCCTCGTTCTCCTATGCATAATCAGATCACATTTAACTCAGGTGTAACAATTTTGTACCAAAATATTTGATTTGTGGTTATTTGTTAATTTGTCAATCCTTTAGGTTCACACAGAACTTAATTATCATAGCTGACTTTAAGAAAAGCAGTTTTCACCATAGCGATCAGCATATTTATATGATTTAACAAAATGTGGCTTCGTTGTTGAGGTTGTTGCTGGGCCGAGACAAAACATCACAACGATACAAATGGCATGACACAGCGCTGCTTACCTGATGCGCTGCTCTGCCAGTGGAAAATCAAACAGTATTCCTCCCACAGACCTGTGTTTGATCTGCCAGATGAGTGAGATGTGAGTTGGTCTGCTGTTTCGGATGGTGCAGAGCAGTTGGATTGTCACTAAGGTGTCGGGATGCAGGGACAGTGTTTTCCACCCTGATAGTGAAAGGGGCCGTAAAAGTTTATTTTTTTGGGGGACTGTGCTTTCAAAGAATGAAGGGCCTGGGGTGTGTGAGAAAGAAAGATCAAATGTCACTGGCAACAGATTAAGTGTATACAAATAAATCCCTCATCTTCAAAAAGTGTCACCATGCAGTTACTGTCTAAGCAAGTATTATTAACCTCATTTAAAATTTTTAAATTTAATTCAGTTAAGTTTAGGTTTATTTGCAGAATACCTTTCACAGTATTCATTGTCATAGAGCATCTTTTCAGCGATCTGGCTCAGAGGTCATCACAACATCAGATGATCTGCTGTGAGGTGTTGCTGTATGGTGACCAGACCTTATGCAATCTTAAATTCAGTAATGTGTCTTGGACAAATATCTCAGTGGCATTGGCAACCCTTATGCCAGGTCTTATTGAAACTAAATTGTTCATTCCATAATGTCTTCTCTAACCTAGGGTAGAGCAGGCAACCCTGGGGCAGTGGGTCCTCCTGGATTAAAAGGAGCCAGAGTAAGACGATCTTACCCCCATTGTCACATACACTCATTGCATCTGTTAGTTAAGCGGTTTTTAATTACAGAAGTGTATGTTTTCCTTCTCTCCTCTCTGTTGCTCTCATAGGGGGAGCACGGTTTGAATGGCCATCCTGGAAGAAAGGGTCTTGAGGTAGTGTATCAGGATATCATTATAAGAGAACCTGGGCATAATCATTGGGTTGCTTTTAAGTAGTTTTTGAATAATTACCATTCTGCTTGTGTCTTTATACAGGGAAGCCCAGGAGTAAGAGGAGAAAAGGTTAGTCATTTTATTCACTGCCTATAGGTTTGGAATTCAATTTAATTAGATTTATTAACACGTATCCCAATTTACAGTTATGTGCAAAATAATAGCAGTGTGTTTAAAACAACTGAGAAATAACTCAATCCTCATAATAGCATTTATTTCCATATACACAAAGGCACTGGCAGCACTGCACATTCAATTCCAAATGAAAACATGAACGAAATATCAATTTTAAAACTGAAAATTGTAACAGTGCGCGGTAAGGAGGCAGACGCATGTGCGGAGAAGAGCGAGATTTATTCAGGGCAAATCCAGAATCAGAGTCGTTATAACGGTCATATTACGGGTCATATTACCAACACGGAGAGTATGGGGATATATGATTAACAAACAAAAACACATGAAGGCAGATGGGAGAAGCAGGCTATAACAAAGACTAGGGAAAACTCGAGGCTATGAAACACGAAGGCTAGAATACACGGTGTATAAACCAACACAACCATACAAACACATTCAATGAACAGCCAAAACTAAGGGAACAAGGCAGGGCTTAAATACAATCAACTAAACGAGGGACAGGTGTTGAATACGAAATGAAGGGAGGAGAAAACGAAACTATGGAACGGAGCTAAAAAACACAAGACAGGGAAAACATGGAACACGGAAGATGGGAGGGACTGATCATGACAAAGGTTAAGAAATAAGTTCCAAAAAATAGCAGTGTCTTAATTTTCATTTACAAACTCAAATATTTACAGTAGAAACTGAAAGTTATTTACAGATTTAGCTTTTCTGTTGATCACTGAACTAATATTTAGTTGTAGAACCCTTTTTTTCTGATTTACATCTGTGTGGCATGGAGTCAACTAACATCTGACACCTACAAACAGATATTCCAGCCTAAGTTGACTGGACAACATTCAACAGTTCTTCTGCATTCTTGGGTTTTGCATCAGAAACAGCATTTTTGATGTCACTCCACAAATTCTCAATCAGATTGGGGTCTGGGGATTGGGCTGCCCACTTCACAACATCAATCTTGTTGGTCTAGAACCAGGATGTTGCCCACTTGCTGGTATATTTGGGGTCAATGTCCTGCTGAAACACCCATTTCAAGAGCAATTCTTCTTCAGCATAAGGCAACAAGACCTCTTCCAGTATTTTGATATATTCCAACTGGTCCATGGTACCTGGTATGCGATAAACAGGTCCCACTCCAAAGTATGAGAAACAACTCCAAACCATTATATGTGCACCTCCATATTTTACAGTGTTCATTGTGCACTGTGGTTTGAATTTAGTGCTTATAGGTCATTTCACAAACTGTCTGTGGCCTTTAGACCCAATAAAAACAATCTTGCTCTCATCTGTCCATAGAATGTTGTGCCAGTCAATGTGTTCTTTGGCAAACTGTAACCTTTTCAACACGTCTTTTTTTCCAGCAGTGGTACTTTACGAGGGTTTCTTGCAAATTTGGCTTCTCATAGGCATCTTCTGATTGTTGCAGTACTCACAGGTTACTGAAGCTCTTCTTTGATTTCCCTGGAGCTGATCATTAGATGCTTCTTTGCCATTCTTGTTATTCTATGATCTACGTAGATGGTAATATTTATTTTCCTACCACGTGTTTTGGGTTTTGTTTGCCATTTTAAAGCATTTGAGATCATTTTAGCTGAGCAGCCAATTATTTTCTGCACTTCTCTCTATGTTTTCCCCTCTTCAATCAACTTCTTGATCAAAGTTCTTTCTCCTTTGGTACAATGTCTGGAATGACCCATTTTACTCACTGAACTAGGGCTAAAACCAGCAGGTACAACACCTGTTTCTTCATAGAATGAATGACCTCACTAATTAAACTCCACACTGCTATTAATTTGAACACGTCTCTTTCATTAAATGAGTCAATTACACTCAATTAGCAGCATGCATGTCATGACTGTTGATTCTGTTGGTTAAAACAACTAGTTGGTTAAAACACCTAGTCATGCATTTTTTCTGTTGGTTAAAACACCTAGTCATGCATTTTTTCCCTATGCTGTATTATCTTTTCTGCCAAAAACAGTAATTAAATACATTAGTGATGTTAGACTGCTATTAGTTTGCACATAACTCTATATATTACTGTGTGTGTATTATATATTATTTATGTACTACTGCAGAGGTATTCAGTCTATGGGGCACGGAGGACTGGCACTGGAAACTGCAATTATGATTCACAGTATAGGAATACGGGTTTATTCGATTTCAAATTTATTTTGTAAGCTAATGTCACATTTCACATTTTTAAACAATGATAGCATTTTCCAGAGCATCTTATATAAATTTGACAGTATGTGTGCTTTCCGAGAGCTGAACCTAAGATCTTGGCTTTGCTAGCCTTGGTCTCACCTGGTGAGGTACAGAAGCATGAGTATAGACCTCAATGTGTACAGTCCTCAAAAACTGGCACTGGAGCCTTGCAGGGGACAAAAATGAAAATACATCTGTAATACAGAAATGCATTGCAGTGACCTGGTTGATGTCCAGGTCTGAACAGACAGGTGCATTTACAATGGTATGTTTTATTTCAGTGGGAAAATCATAGCCTAGATTTTCATGGGTTTTCATGGTTTTTCTTGTCAAAATTCCTACTAAAGTGGTGGTTTAGTCATGTGATTATGAGGTTAATACAAATGCCATTATAATGAATGTTTCAATGCAGCTAATCCATTGATGGATGCAGTCTGTATGTACCATCAAATAGCTATGAAAATAACATCTGTCTGTATTATGATGATATAACATGCAGCTGTTTCTCTCTCTCTCTCTCTCTCTCTCTCTCTCTCTCTCTCTCTCTCTCTCGCTCTCTTTCTCTCTCTCTGTATTTCTGTCCCACGCTCCAGGGGGGGACAGGAGAGTGTGGTGCCCCTGGGATGAAGGGAAATCAGGTAGAGTTAATGACTTATGTTCTCAGGATGTGGGATTTGGGCTGGTTGCTCTGGCTCACTGTGTGAGACCATAACTCTATTCTCCTCTCATCCCACAGGGAACCCATGGACCACCAGGACCTCATGGACCACCTGGAGAGCAGGTGACTATCTGCATTTCAAACAGAAAATCATTATTGTCCATTCACTATATCAGATGAGGGTGTGGAGAGCCTGTAAGTTTGTTGCCACGGAACCTTTTTTGGGAGTAATTTATTTGAACTATTCTCTGCTGGTGTTTAAGTCACTAATAGAAAGCTCCTGAGGTACTACCATTGCTCAAGCTATAATGCTCTCACCACTGTGCTATGCAGATATGACATAAAGTTAAATTCTAATAAAATATGACATAAGTTATGTAGCCCTATATATTGTTTCCCACATCTGTTCAGAGTTGTTTTCATATTAAATCTTCATACTAAATAATTATGGTCTAACCAACTGGCATAACGCAACAAGTAAGTTTCAAAGAACTGAATTACAAAGTTGGCAGAGAGGAACTGGATTAATTTTAAATACTCAGGAAGAGGACATCATCATCTTATAAAATTTACAAGTGGAGCGTCATAGTGTGGCTCTAATTTTCTCAAGATTAACATAATTTAAGGGCTCTCAGCCAGATGGTGGTGAAAACTATTTCCACCTGAGTAAAATAAAGTCTAAGTAAATATGTCTGAGTAAAATAAGATAACAGAGTAGCCTCTGTGTGTTTTTGATATTTTTTCAAGTCAGTGACGACAGTGTAGATAAGCTCAGTAAAATGTATTTTTATGAATGTCAAAGATGGGGCTATATCAGCCCTGATTACCACAGACTAGTACAGAGCAACAGGGCACAGTTATAGAAACAGTCCTGGAGTATGAACTATGTTTTAGTTACAAGTCTTTACGGAAAACTCAAATAATCAGAAACAAGACAAGGCAGATTTTGAGGTGGCTACTTAAAGAAATCTTCCTTTGGGTATGGTAGACACAGCAATTTCACAGTAAAATGCAGAACTGATGACTGCTGTGGTTTTTCAAGACAAGGGGCACAGCTTTTGTCGGGGGCACACCTGTTGGAAAATTAAATTCTGCTGACTTGTCTTGGATACCTCACTGTAAACATATAACCTTTTTAGTGTTACTTGTTAGATCGTGCAGGTGTTTGGAATTGCAAAAAAACTAAGTGACCTGCTTCCTAATCAGCATTCTAGGCAGTAGCTGATTATGAAAGCGCGTGGAAATCATGTCCTTCAACAATGAGCAGGCGATCATGCACAAATGGGGTTGGCCCAAGGCACAAATGCCCTCTCCTCTCTCTGCGCTTGTGGAATGTAGAACCAGGATTAGGTGGGGCGACTGCGAATAACAAAATCTGTGAATTCAGGCCTAAAATGCATTCTTCTTCTTTGGGATTGGACATTGTCCGTTTTATAGGACAGAGGCTATTTGTTCACTCCTAGCACCGGATCGATGAGAGCACATGTTGGTTTTGATGTGACCTGAATTTAGGCGAGGCTCCTGCTTCCACATGCATGCTGTAGCATTCAGTAAATTAAATGAATAATTTATATTATCTGGCTGCAAAAAAATGATTTGACTTAATTATAAATTTCCATTTTCCAACAGCAGCAAGAATAACAGCAATAATTATATGAAATCAATATCTGATGATGCATATGTTAATTTGTAACTGTTATATATACATTATAGGGTCACATTGGAGCCCATGGAGACCTTGGATCAGAGGGCCCTTCTGGATCTAAGGTAAGGACTTACTGTACTGCTTTGTAAGTGTTATTATGTGAACATCACACAAAAGAAAGGCTGTGGAATGGGGTTGTTTTTCTCCCAGGGGGAGCGTGGACCAGCTGGAGCGACTGGACCTCCAGGAGATGCAGGACTTGGATTGTTTGGCCCAAAGGTAAGACAAACACTTGTAAACTTGCAACTTTCATTAAATAAGCAATGCTGTGAATATAGTAGTGATTAAAAAGTGACCGACTGTATAATAGTTACAGTAATTAAATAACATCTGAGCGTTCAGTATGCCTCATCAGTCATCAGGCTACTTATTCTTTATGTGTTTCCCAGGGAGACAGAGGATACCAAGGCAGATCTGGACCAAATGGCCCTGTAGGTATAGGAAAGCCAGGACTACCTGTAAGTTTCAGAGCCACTTCTGTATGGTTTTTCCTTCTCAAAGCATGAGTGCTAAATCCCTCCAATAGATGGCGACATATTTTCATTGATTCCTAACCCATTCATACTACACCAAAAGGTATCTTAAAGATTTGATTCATATCTTGATCACTCCCTGCTCTTAATACTAATGAGTTATGTGTACTTACAAGGGCTCACCAGGTCACCCAGGTGTGCAAGGCAACCAAGGTTTTCCAGGTGAGGGTTTACCTGGACCCAAGGTAAGTACTCTTCAAGTTCGGTTTATTTGTCACATACATAGTCATACACAGTATAACTCGCAGTGAAATGGTCTCTTCTCCCAGCTGTCATCAGTAAAAGGCCTAAATTTGAATGTTACAGCAGATACATTGTTCTAAATGTGTGGCTTGCACTTTTACTGACTCTTTTTACTGTTTCAAGGGGGACAGAGGTTATGAGGGCCCTAAGGGTGTATGTGGTCCTCCAGGGCTGGGTGTTCAGGGGGAGAAGGTATTAGATTTTCCCTAGTCTAATACCATGAAGATGGGCAGTATTTCATGAAAGGTCTCTTCCCATCCACTTTAAAATGGTCAAAGTTAACTCTTCCTTCAAGTTTAAACATCACATCAGCATCGCAACATGCTTGTCCAAAAGTTGCAAAATTCAGTGCTTGCAAAGTTAAATATTAATTAGTTTAGTTCCAATACAACCAGTGTATTATGTGTACTAGTTTTACCACTTAATACAGTGATCCACTGAATTTGCCCCTTCTATTGTTGGAATGTTTTTTTGGACCAGTGCCATCATTATCCCTGGGAATAATTGTGAGAAAGCTTGCATGTGTGAAGGAGCACTCTAAGATCTCTGTCTTCTGTCCTGCAGGGAAACACAGGGGCTCCAGGCCTGCCAGGGTCGATAGGATATCCTGGGGCTGGGACACAGGGGGAAAAGGCAGTATTCTCTACGTCTCCCTCTACTTACGCTGCTGTACATTATGTCCTTACGCCGCTGTTATTAGACTGATGTACACAATCACTGCTGTTAGATGCTCAGATCCTGGTGTTCCTAGCATTTTTAAAAGGCTTAATATGATTTTCTGTTTGATGGTTTGTGCATACAGGGTGACCACGGAGCACCTGGACCACAAGGGAATAGTGGAACTCTAGGGTTGGGCATCGAAGGATCAAAGGTGTGTGCTGCCCACCGAACAGTGGCTGGTATGAAATGTGGCAGAAATGTTATTTTGCATAAAGAGTTATGTTAATGGAAATGGTAAAAGTAACATGAAAATGAAGTAGAATGTAATGTATTGATTAAATGTTAATAATTGCTTTACAGGGGGATCAGGGCTTTCCTGGTGAACAGGGACCACAAGGAGAGAGAGGGATTGGACAGCCTGGCACAAAAGTATAGCTTTTCAGAATATGAATATTACACACTGAACAGTGTAGTTTAGAGTTGTTTATAAAGCAAAAGCAATGTCATCAAATGGCTGATCAATAAGCAACCTTACCATAATTAGACACAATTCCTCCAAGAGTTTTTGGGTTATAACTACGAAACAGCATAAATCTCTGTGCTGTGGTTCCATGTTTTACATTTATACAATATATTTTATAATACATTTTACACTATACTTATTTCTCCATAGTCTGTTTACCATCCTCTTAGTCTTCTGTCCTTTGTATGTTCTCTTTTGCCATTATTTACTGGTCATTGTTTAAATGTTTATTCCTTTTCTGTGAAGTCACCTTCACAGTGCAACAAAGTAATTCTTGTATGATGAATATGGTGGAGGTAGAAACATGGCGGGTTTTATTGCAAATACTGGTAAATATCATGTGTCTACAAGGGTGAGCCAGGACCAGATGGCGCTCCAGGTATTCCTGGCATCCCAGGAGAGGATGGAGCTGTTGGGCCAAAGGTAAGCACCTCAATGCCCAAGGTGCACTGTAACAAACGCTGAAGACACTCACCCTACCCAGGACTCAAACCCAGGTCTGACAGGAGGTAAACATGAGCTCTGAGCACCAGACCAAAGAGCAGCCCCCTGTCTTAGCAGTCTCTGACACATGTGTTGAGTCTATATTAACTTTAAGTCCAAAAAGACTAGCACATTCTCATTTTCTTGTATATTTAACATGTCAGTGAATCTGAGACTAATCCCAAGACTCAGCAAAGAATGCTGTTCACTTCAGTATTGATATGTCAAATACATAAGTGTCATTTGTATAATAGTTATAGTACTATACCATAATACTAGTACTAGTTTTAGTACTGTATAGTAATATAAAACGTGTAAAACAATTATAGTACTGCACAAAAATACTAGTATTAGTCTTTGTACTATATAGTACTAGAAAACATTTGTATGATCATTAACATGTCATTTTTGGCTCAAGGCTGTATTTACTGATATAAACATGAATGTTACTAAGCAATTCCATTCTGCTTCTGAATATTTTTAATTGCTCATGTTTTTCATTTTCTTCATGTGTTATTATCTTGTTCACAACATTAGGGTGAGATGGGGTCACCTGGATTACAAGGTCCTGATGGTGTACCAGGAAAAGGAACTCCAGGAGAAAAGGTACATTACCATTCCTGGTCCCTTGCATTACTGACTTTCCATGTGGTTCCGCATTTACTCATGTGAAAGTTGAATGTTTAGGCATTAAAGAATTACATTAATGTGTGTTTGGTGTAGCATTATTCCATTTTCTGAAGCCATGAATAACCTTTTTAGTATATGATATTTACAAAGATAATCATTAATAATTACTATTCCACACATCTGCTATTTTATAGTGTGTGGGAATTATTTACATATTTTCCAGAAAGAAGTAGCACACCACACATGATACAAATGCTGGTGCATTATACTATGAACACAGACTCTGCCTGGAACGCATGGTTATGGAACTATAGGAAAAGTGGGAATCAACTCAGGGAAACTTGGGTTGGATTTCTGGATGGTTCTGCTTTCCTGAAGTGGCAGAGGGTCAGAAAAGACATGGAGAAAGTGGTGGGGTGCAACCACTTTGACTTGCAGAACAGAAGGGACTTGACCAGGAGGGGGCAGTTTTGGACGTAGTCTACCAAATTTCAGTTCATTAATATCCCATTCAGAAAGAAACTTCAGATGAAAAACGACTAGTTGTGACTTTTTAATTATGCTTGAATTGGAAATGGCAGGCAGTCTGACCACAAGCAAAACAGACACTTGAATTAATGCATGCACACTGAATATCTTGCAACAAGTGACTAGCTTGGTAGGTAAGATTATTATTCATATTCACCATTATCACTGTTTTTTTGACAGACATGCTTAAAATATTAGTTTTGTTTCTGCTAGTCTAGTCTAGTTTGACTGTCTACACTATAAAACTCTTCATACTACAATAGTACTACTCTTAATAAATCGAGAATACATGACCTCACACCTGCCTCTATCAGAAAAACTCAGTGGTCATTGGATATCTGTTTTAGGTAAACATAGGTAACTTTAAAGTGGAAGGGCTATTATATTAAGTAATACAGACTTTACAGTGTTTTCTCCTGTTGTTCCTTGCACACAGCATAACACCAAATAGCTCTGGAAGAATCTTTTACATTAAATACCATTAACTTTACATTTTTTAAAATTTAACTCATCTTCATATGTAAGGTGTGACAGTGGGGGTTCAGAGGAAGCGAGAGGCAAGGTTTCGCCAAAGTGCTCTTTATTATCCATTGTCAATATGCGACAAAACCACAACTAATAATAGATGATACTTGGTCCTAACACCCCATGTAGCGATGTGAGCAAGTGAGCAGTCTGGCATTCCACTAATGTGCAGCGCTTTCTCTCGGGACCTGTGAGTTTAAATAGAGAGACAGAACATGGGACAGGTGAAGGTGATTAGTAGGCAGGGGACTGGGAATGAGGCAGGGATGTAGTGCGCTCCCTAGCAGGAGTGGGCGTGTCCTTCTGGATGCCTGGCCAACTGTGACATAAGCATGTTGGTAGCATTATACTTTCTTACTTTCCCCTACTTCATTTTAAAATCTTGAAATAAGATACTAAAAAAGATCATTTTAAATAACATCCAAGTGTAAAATTGTCATGTACAGAAGGTGAATGTACAACACCTGTTCTTAGTAAATGCATATAGATTTGGAACTTGTAAAAGTGAATAGTTTAATCTCTAATGTCTCTGTAGGGTGATCGAGGTGACCGTGGGACTCGGGGACTACCAGGAGCCCCTGGAGAAGTAGGGCCACCAGGGGCAAAGGTGGGTCACACAGTGTGGCCACTTTATCTGAGAATGTAGAACATAATGTCAAGCTCATCATTTTAATGACCCCCAATTAGCAGAGTTGTGCTTTAAACTTTAATGTACCTAAAGACTCCATTTTATGCTGCATTGCCATAAGTCTGTCAGTGCAGAGATTTGTGTTTTCCATGACAACTGATTTAACTTATACCACTGATGACTGAACTGAACCTGTTACACAGGGTAGACACTAATCTCTGTGGTACTGGGGCCTTTCAGGATCTAAATGTGATGCACTTGAGCTAAAGCGTGGTTTATCACCTCCACTCCTGGAGACGTGCTGCACTGCAGAATTTCAGGTTTCCCTGGTCACTATATCCACATCCTTAGCCATCTGTCATCCCTCTATGAGTTGGATCAGGCGTGCTGAGGCAGGGGAATGGGTGACAAAGCTGTGCAGGAAGGCGAGGCCCTTGGAATAAAGGAATGATGATGTGCTAGAAATGTTAGAATGTATGACAGAAAAAAAGAGAAGAAACTCAAGATTATACTGGAGTTATTTGACACAAAATGGAAAATTTATTTTTAATGCCTAAAACCTGCTGGCTACAAAGGCATTATAAGTAGTTTCACATAAAAAAAAAAAATTAAGATGAGACAGGATGCAGCAAACAGAAATATGTAGAATCAATGTTAATGTTTGCTTTGGTTCATTTGTAGGGAGAACCTGGTATTCTCGGGAGGCTGGGGATTCCCGGTCTTCCAGGTCAGGGATTGCCTGGTTCAAAGGTAAAGAGGCTAAAGTATCACTATGCAACTTGACAGTGACACTAGTGAAACTCATCTTGTATCTTGCACTTCCTTGAGAGTTCTCATGTGATAAATGGCATGAGTATGGCATGCTAACTTATCTTAAGTAAACACAACTGAAATAAATGTAGGCAGTAAATTTTCTGTCAGTGATTTTGCTTAATATCTGTTTACAAGTTGAGATTCAATGTGGTTTTAGTAATGTTCTGTTTTTGCTATATTGTGATAAATTACATCAGCATTCAGGTGTGTTGTTCACTGTCAGGGTGACCCAGGACCCAGGGGTCCCCAAGGTCCTGTTGGAGATCCTGGAGCAGGGATCACAGGGCCAATGGTAATACCTGTACAGTTTTTCTATGGTTAATGTCTTATCGGGCTTATCTTCATAGATATGTTTGTGTTTCTGTGTTTATTGTTTCAGGGTGACAGAGGACCCCCTGGGCCGTTTGGACCACAAGGGATAAAGGGAGATGGCTATCCTGGGCCTCAGGTGTGTGCGTGTGTGCATTCATATGTGCATGTGTGTTTCTGTATGGTGTGTTATGCCTTTACATTTTCCTGCTATTAGGGACTTCCAGGGTTGCCAGGAGCAGAAGGGGATATGGGGTCAGAAGGAATAGGCATACCTGGGCCTAAGGTACAAACACATCCTTACAACCAAGATCAAGGGCACTTCTTGACAACCCACAACTCTCTTCTGCAAAAATCACCAACGCTCTTATTTTAAGTTGAAATGAATGTTGCATTGGTAGGGTGACCAAGGTTTACCAGGGGCTTCTGGGCCATCTGGACCATCCGGAACAGGACTTATGGGACCAAAGGTCAGTCAGCACAGGAACAGGTCATTGTTAACTTTGAACTAGGACATGACATAGGCCCATAGCACTATCTAGTCAATACATTTGTTGGATTTATCCTCAAGGGAGCTACTGGTCAGTCAGGTGCTCCTGGGCTACCAGGCTTACCTGGGGAGGGAATTGATGGGCCTAAGGTAAGAACATTTACAGCATTTTATCCAAAGTGACTTACAATTATGAGTAAGTACAACTTGAGCAATTGAGGGTTAAGGGCATTGCCCAGTGGCCCAACAGTGGCAACTTGGCAGTGGGGCTTGAACCAGTAACCTTCTGATTACAAGTCAAGTACCTTAACCATCTGACCTTAATTTCTGTTGCTGCTGTTGGTGTAGTAAGCTCATTTAAACTATCAGCTACCACTGAACACTCACTATTGGGTTTCTGAGTTTACAGGAACCTTGGGCTTTTGTGGTTTAGGGGTGTACTTGAAGTTCAAAGCGTGAGCAACAGTGATCTCATCTCTGGAATTATAGGGGGAGCCTGGATCTCAAGGGTCACCAGGATTCAGAGGTGCACCAGGTGAAGGGATGCCCGGAGAAAAGGTGCTGGAAGGAATAATAGCTGTAAATTAAGTTATATGGTTATTAAAATATCAAACAAAATGACTGAATGTGTTGACTGAATGTTTTGAATGTGTCAGGGTGTCAGAGGTCTGACAGGTGAACATGGGAGAAAAGGAGACCAAGGGGACTCTGGAGCCACTGGGGAAACAGGACCAGCGGTAATATTGCATTTTGCACTTCTAGGCATCAGCATGATCCCTGTATTTCAATAATGTTCTCCAGTGTTCAATGGTATCTTGGACTCTAATCTGCTGTACTGGCTGTACTGCATTGTATGAGTAAATGACAAAGCACGTTTGTAAGTCGCTCTGGATAAGAGCATCTGCCAAATGTCATAAATGTAAATGTATTATCACTGTTATAGTTCTGAGCACAATCCTCCTGCAAACAACAAAACTACATCCTTGAGACTGAGAGTGAATGCATGAAAAGTATTTTATAAAGTTGGGATTTTTTGCAGGGAACACCTGGAGAGAAAGGAGATCCTGGCCTTTCTGTAGGTTCAAATCAGCACTTTGGAGTCATTTTTCTGTATGTAATATAACCATGTACTATGACACAGAACTAATGTCTTTAATTTCCCTGCCAGAGAGAAGACGTGATCAAAATAATCAGGGAAATCTGCGGTACTATAAGATACTAACAATTCTAGAATATAAACTATGAGATTATGATACGTGTTCATGCTGAAGACTATAAAATAATTTTTTATTTTATTTTTAAATGTTATTTTGCTGGTGTAATTATTCTGTCTATAGATAGTGTTTGATGTGGCACCAGAAACAAGGAACATATTTTTGTACATAATACATAATAATCAGCTTTCTTGTTCTCCTCTAGGTTTCTTTTCAGGCTGTGGTCTAAAGTGCAGAGACAGTCCTCTTGAGCTGATCTTTGTGATTGACAGCTCAAAGGACATGGGCCCTGAGAACTTTGAGGTTGTAAAGGACTTTGTAAACGCACTGGTGGACCGCGTGTCTGTGAGCCAAAAGGCCACTCGCATAGGGGTGGTTCTGTATAGCCATATATCTGTGGTGGTTGCCAGCCTTCACCAGGTCTCCGACAGCACTGCTGTCAAAGCTGCCGTGCGGAAGACGGCGTACCTGGGGGAAGGCACCTTCACAGGCAGCGCCATCCACAGTGCCATGCAGATGTTTCAGGTCGCGCGGCCAGGTGGGAGAAAGGTGGCGGTGGTTGTGACCAATGGATTGGCAAACCGGCGGGACGCGGTGCATCTGGAAGAGGCTGCAACAGAGGCGCATGCAGCAGGGATAGAGATGTTCATTATTGGGGCAGGGAGCCGCAGTGACCCTCTGCATGCAGAGTTTCGACGTGAGATGAATTTGATAGCCTCTGACCCCGATGAGGAGCATGTCTACCTGATCGATGACTTCATGTATCTGCCAGGTGTGTATTCAGAAATTAACTAAGTAACATAAAATGAAATACTGAAAGGAAAAATACTGGAGTCCATTTATATTATATCGATTTTGTTTAAGTAAAGTAAGATCAATCCCAACATTGCTCTGGAGGCTTCAGCAAACAGAACCTGGATCACTTAAGGCTGAAACACCTGCTGTACGTTTACATAATTTTGTTTTCACAGCTTTGGAAAGTCAGTTCCTGAGTCGGATCTGTGAGCTTAAGGATAGTGTGATACTAACCCCAGACAAGAATAAACACTTCGCACTTATGCCTGGGCCCAACATACAGACACCAGACACATCCCCCGATGACAGTACCATTCGTACAACAGTTAGAAAGGTGAGGAAATTGTAGTTGTATTTGTTAATTCTTGGTGGATGACCACTCAACCCAGCAGTGATACAGATGTGCAAAAAAATCTCCACTAGCACTGCTGTGTCTGATAAATTTATATCATATAACTATGTCACTACCATTTCAGTGTCACTGGTGTATTGAGAATAGTCCACCATTCAAAACAGCTGGTGCTGTGGTTAGAAATGATGTGATGACCAGCGCAGAAGGTAACAAATAACAAAATGTGGTCGAGTCCCGAGTACAGTCTGTAACTGTACAAAGCCCCAAAGAAATTTGACTCCTGGCAATTATTATATTAAATGCAATGTCACTATCATCTAAACATCAAGGATTTTTTTTATATATTCATACTGTGTTATGTGAATTATTTCATTCTCTCTATATAATACTCTATTTTATTTATAGTATAGATCGTTTTAAAAGTCACAGTCCGAGACAACCTTGGTGTCAGCCTTCCACATTCTCTCTATTTCCTCTTTCAGTGTCTGGTCATTTTTAGTTTTTTCACTGGGGTGCTGTTATCAATTATCACTGCTGTGCCCTGCTGTCATGTCTGGTTGGTTTGCCACTGCTTGTGTATCTGTCTGGATCTGGAGGTCCCACAGGATCATAGCCTAGTTGTTCCCCACTACTCTCTGTGGCTCCTCCCACTTGGACTTGGGTGTGTCCACCTCATATGTCTTTGCATATCACTACAACTCAGATGTGGCTCTCTGTGTGTGCTTTCCTTGCCAGAATTTTGAATCCTGCTACTAGAGACTGGATCATTCCAGAGGCTCCTTTGCACAGTATGCATCTCGGGTCTGGGGTGTAATACATCTCTGTTTTGATTGGCTTTGTGCTGCCATCATTAGTTCCTCTGTGCTGTCCTCTAGTCCTGCCTTTTCCACCCATTGGTAGGACTGTCTTATGTCTGACAGCTGAAATATCTGTAGGAGATACATTCTATGGAAGGGCTTATTCTGCCATGGTATCGCCTCTGCTTCCATGGTGACCACATCCACCACTTTATGGGTTCCTCCTTCCTTCCTGATGTACAGCCTTTGGAAGCTGGATCTTTGGTGGAGTGCTCCATGCCAACATGAAACTGTATATCTGAATTAAAACATGCTATCTATACATTCTTCAATTTTAAATTTTCATCCTAGGAAATAGTGAAGATATAATCTTAAGTGTATGGTTAAATATTTGAAATGCCCATGTAAGTTAATATGGCAGATCAGATTTTTTGTTTTTTTATTTTTCTGATGCCAGTCTTGAGGACCCACAATCTTGGCAGTATTTATCTCTGATTTCACCCACCAGATTTAACTAATAAGCTAATTATCAGGGTTGAAAGTGCAGCAAGTTCTAAAACAATTCTCCTCCCCCTGCAGCCTGAAGCTCCAGTGGAGACTGAGTTTCTCTCTGCTTTTCAGCTCCCAAGGCCTGATGGCAGTGCTGACAATGCAGTTGATGGGGATGGGAAGATGTCACATCTTGAGGAGTCAATTAATGGGTTCCACGGTCTCACAGTAGCCTCATCTGGGAGCAGGGAACATGTCGGGTCCCCTGGCACACCTGTGATGGCACCTCATACTCCCCCAGACCGGCCAATTGATTTGGCAAGTGGGTCTTCCTCACAGATTCTACCTCCGCCCTCCCAGCCTGATCAATCTGAAGTGGGTAAGCACTTTCTTCAGCACATACAGAATAAGGGGCTCCCCATCATTCTGCATCTACTGTATTCTCCTGTGACAACTAGAAGATCAAGTCTGTGAATGAACTTTAATGTTGGCTTGTTGAAGACTAGCCAAAAACTGCTTAAACTGATAGACATGATCTATCTTTAAAAAGAGTAGCTAGAAGAGGACTTTATATGAGGCTTGATAATGACTGGAATACAGGCATAAAAAGTAGTATAATCCAAGGTAGCATAGTCTACACCATTGCCCTCCCCAGGGAGGCCATTATCTCTGCACTTCTGCTGAGTTTTATAATTAGCTGATGGAATCAGATGTGTTTTCAGTTAGGACTGCAATTAAAAATCATTAACAAAGGCCTGAAAAAAAGAAGTAACAGTGGCTGTTTCAGAAAACATGCTTACAAAGTTACAAAAATCTTGATTCCACTTTTAACAACTGGATTTGTTAGATGTGAGCTATCTGAGATGGTAAGGTGTATGTTCTGGTTCCCAGCTGTGGGCTGCAGGCAGCAGCTGGACCCCGGGCCATGCAGACACTACCAGATGAAGTGGTACTATGACCCAGGGGCCAACGCCTGTGCCCGGTTCTGGTATGGTGGCTGCCAAGGAAACAACAACCGCTTTGAAACATACCACAGCTGCAAGAAGACTTGTGTGACTTCATCATTTTAATGCAGTAGATTGGCAATTATGTTATATTAACTTGAATGCACTATACAGAAAAACGAGCTATTTAGTTCACTTTTAACAACAGAATTCCATGGTAAGGTATATAGCCTGGAGATTTTGTTTCATGGACTAAAAGCAAAATCTCATAACTGAAGGTTTATCTTAAGAATCAGTTGAATTTATTTACAGATACAGGGCCTACTGCTATGCCCTAGATAGTGCAAGTTTTGTTTTGATTTTTTTTCTAGAAAATAACTGAATCTATATACACACTGCCAGTCGAAAACTGAATCCATATACACAAGATGTAAAGTTTAAAGAGTACAGTGCTATAGCCAGTCCATGTATAATTTCCCCAAAAAACTAAAGATGCAGAGGTCTTTCTCAGTGGCAGTTTTGCAGTCAGACATTAGTCTATCATGTTTGACTAAGAAAGGATTTCTTTGAAATGAAGAATTCTCTCTACAATACACTGAAATTCTTGGCTTAATCAGTGTTCTAAACATCACGTCTGTGTTCAAAGCTGTATTATTTTCCAGTGTGACAGTAGCTTTTATGTTTTCATACAATAACTTTTTCAACTTCATCATTTAAAGAGTACAGGAATTATATGAATGAATGCTAAATAATATGTTATATTTAGATTTTAGATTTTAGATTTTAGATATTTAGATCTTATCTGCTTCAGTTCCAAACTTGGATTTAGTCCATTTCTGTTTTGGCAATATTAAAGTATTAACTCTACATAAAGAAACTTGCTACTCCATGCATTAACTATGTCATTAATCTTAAAACTTAAAATATTTGTAAAATATGTTTGAATCTTTATTACAAAGAAGTAGAGCTAACAGATAATTTAATATTTTTAATAGTCTTAAAAAGTATTTAGACATTGTTACAATACGACTTTAAAACAAATCTAAATATGTCCTAAATTAAGCTATGGAAGAAATGACAAAACTCTTCTTGCAAGCCAGTATTGAAGAGCTTCCCAGAAAATATGTGCTTTCATGCAGCCTATTTATGTGATGCTTCCTCTAACAACTTATATCCAAATGAATGAATGACTGAAACTATATTTATATAACGCATTTCAAGAAAACCAAGGTCACTTTATGCCAGTGAGAAGCAGCAGCCAGTTGCACACACCATACTCTCAAGCAGAGAATCTGCCCCCTGCAGGAGGGGAGAGAGGACAACAACCAAGACAAAGCACCATCCACCACTAGGCACGCAGACACACACTCACACCAGGACAACGTTGATTGTTTGTTTCTGCATGTCTAATAATCATTCACACACACTCCCACACAAACACACAGACACACAAGGACAATTGATTTTAGATAGCCAGTTGACCAAATCTCTATGTTTTTGGACTATGGGAAGAAATCAGAGACTCCAGAGAAAACCCATGCAGACATGGAGAAAACATGGAAACTCCACCCAGATAGGGACCAGAGACCTTAGCAGTGAGAGGCAAACATGCTAACCACCAAACCACCATGCTGCCCAAATGGATGTGGATGATGGGTGTGGTAGTCCAGTATGCACATTTCCAGTGGTTGAACAAAATGAAATTATGCTGCTAATTATGAACACCACCCAGTTTCCTGGAAAGACACCAAAGTGACATGTCATCGTATTAAAGAAAACTCATTGGTTACGACAGTAGACCAATAACTTGGCTTCCCACTCATCTAACTAGAAATCATTATTTTGCTTGAAAGAAAGTGCCATAAGTGCATGTGTACCACAGCCTTGAATTACAGGCACTAGTACTCTTAGGTCATGCAGATGTTCATGTATTCAGGCCTTGGCCAAAGGTTCTACTGATACAAGTATTTGGAGCATAAGGTTGAAAGGTCTGAATCCCTTTCACATCTATGGAACCACCAGATTTAGGATTCACAGTCTTCATACGCTTGTCCAAAGCCATGTCCTCAATGTCTGAGGAATGAGTGCAGTTTCCACCTGCATGTCCCTTCATAAAAGAGCCCCTTTGCTCAAGACATAACCTGCTCCATGACTCATATACCCATAAACTCATATGACACAAACAGCTTGAGCCTGTACCTTTTATTCATGTCAGACATCATGTACCACAAGTTGTCAGGGACAACAACATTTCATTGTTTGCTTTGAGGAACCAGTTTGTATTATTCAGGTAGCGTTTGTTAAGGTACTGGAAATACCAGGTTGCATGGACATTCTTGGTTCTGGAGTTGGGGTGCCTGGGCATGTTTATACCTGGTATAATTTTAATACCCAGACTCACTCTCCTACCCAGATCTGTTTTGCTTGCTTCTGGTTTTGTAGGTAAAATGAATAACCATCTTTCTGCTAGTACATGAATTTGCTTTGACATGCTGGAAATTGCTCTAGTATTGCACTGATGAAAATACAAATGCACCAACATGGCTGACAGTTAAACTAAATAAGTAAACACAACAGCAAAAAAAACCTGCATATTTTGTGTGTGTGCGTGTGTGTGTGTGTGTGTGTGTGTGTGTGTGTGTGTGTGTGTGCGCGTCACTGGATACTTTTTACCTCACCACTGCAAGTCCAGCAGGGCACTCAACCTTATATGCAGGACACCTGTCGAGCCCCAGTCATAGTAGTGAATGTCCAGCAGTGCTGCACTCATCAAGGGGTCCTACGACTACAGGCTTCAGGGCAGAGACATTGAAGGCTGACGATGCACAGCTACCCTCTGGCAAGCCGACCCTACACGTCACCTCTTTTATGCAGCAAAGGATAGTGTAGGGACTGGTGTATTTAAGGACTAGCTTGCCTGTGGGTCCCATCGGACATCTCTCATAGCTGCCCACACCCGGTCCCCAGGCTGGTAAATGGGGGTCTCTCCTCATCTTCAGTCAGCCTTGCATTTGTGTGCAGTGATGGTGAATCACAGGCATAAGTGGGTAACCCCATCTCCTTTATCTTATCCTTATCTGTATAAACACCCTCAAAATATTCCTCTAACTCCCTTTTCCCACTTTCTCCTTCTTAAACAAGGTTTTCACATGATTCACATAATGAAAGGATTCCTAAAGAAGGCTACCCTAGCGTGTTCCTTCTACCTCCTTTTCCTCAAGACCTCAACTCTCCTCAGCACCACAAGCCTTCAGCTCTTTCTGTAATATATTATCAGCCTCTCTTTCCTCCTCTGCTACACAGCTCCACTGCTTCCTAAGAACCCTTAATTCCCGAATCAGACCTATTTCTACTTGCTGTCTACTTGCAACCTTCCAAACCTTTCCATTCCATGTTCGTTAATAACTTTACCTAAACTATTCAATTTACTCTCAGCTGATCCCCTCAAATCAGCCAATATGCCTTTCTGTGAAAAAACTGCAACAATAGCTAGCTATTTTCTTTGATCATCTGTAACATTTCCATCTATAGTTAATCTCTGGATTGTTTTGCTTACTGTCTTCCAGCTGTCATTTTCTGGACCTTGCAAATGTTCCTCCAGCCTCTGTCTGAATCTTATAAATTATTTAAACAAATATTCTATTCACCGTTTTTCACACGAGCCAAAAAACGCCCACACATGCTTAATATTTTGCAACTTTGTATTTTATAAGCTCTCAGTGACTGTCAAAATGTTTTTTTTTTTCATTTAGAGCTTTATGTGAAAAATCTGGCTTTTAACATTGCCACATCAATTTTTAAAAATTTTTAAAAATGTAATTATTCCAGTTTCCAGTATGAGCCTAACCTTTTTAGTGACATTAACTGAACACAATCTATTATATATATATATATATATATATATATATATATATATATATATATATATATATATATATAATAGATTGTGTTCAGTTAATGTCGTTTACCATACCACAAAGATATATATATATATCTTTGTGGTATGGTAAAAGAGTAGTAAGAATATGAACATTGATTTTGTTTATATCCAAACAATTGGAAATCAGCCAAAAGTCAATACACAACATACACGTTCTGGTCTTGTTGCTCAAGTTATTCATAAACTTGCGAGCTAGCTATGTGCTGATGGACTAAAGTCAAATCAGTCAGCATCGTGTCAGCTGTACGAAAATGTTGGTGCTGACAGGATATCCTAATTTCTACCAGTTTTCAATGTAGAAATCTTAGGATATAGTAACTGAAAAATTTCATACCTCAGTTGATCGAATTAATTTCTCCTCTGATGATGTTAAAGCTCGACAAACGAGTAGTTAACCTAGCTATCTTCTGCATCTGCAGTGGAGCAAATGAGGCTGTTTTTCCCTGACCTAACATTAACTAGGCTATGGAAACACAACGTGCAGTACACTTCTAACCAATTATATCAAAATGTAGCATATGCAATCATTGTCAATAAGCAGTTGGCAGATTTACAATCAGTTTTGTTTGGAGGCACTGCAACTGCTCAGTGGTTTATTTGACTTGTAATCAGAAGGTTGCTGGTTCAAGCCCCACCACTGCCAAGTTACCACTATTTGGCCCCTGAACAAGGCCCTTAACCCTCAATCGCTCAAGTTGTACTCAGTCATAATTGTAAGTCACTTTGTATAAAAGTTTCAGGTAAATAAAATGTAAACTTTGGCTTTGATTTCTTCCTTTGAATTGTTGTGGATGCCGAAAAGCTTAATGTTCCATCTGCGTTGGATGTGTTTTAGCCTTGTTGAGCTTCTGCTCCAAGTCCAAAACTTTCTGTGCTCTTCCCTGACACATTTTTACTGTCCTCATGTCTTTTTAAAGGCTTTCTACCTCTGTAAAATGCAGGCAATTAATTTCTTCAGTGCATCAATACTTACTGTATTGCAGTTAATAGTTGACTCCAGGCTGTCTGCCCTTTCATTGATTTTTGCAGAAATTATTTCTTGATGTTATTCTGCAGTTTCGTCAGAGATATATCGCCTTTCTACTTCTACCCCTTCTGCTTAGTTGGTGTGTCTAGCTCAGTTTCCATAAGAGGCCAAACGTCAGCACTGTGACTGTGCACATAGTTGTGTTCCATGTAGTTTTGTGAGTAGCTTTAACTTCCACCTTTGAAGATTTTATATTTACACCAAGGACCATTGTTTCAGAAGTAAAAGACTTCTCTTTGTCTTTCCTCTTCTTGCCTTGTTCGTGGGTATCCATGTTGATTTAGAGACTTGAGAAGGAAAAATAAGAATTTGCACCTGTTGCTATAAACACAATCCAGCACATAACACCAGGATGTAAGATGCTGGCTGGCATTGTACACTGAAACCTCTGTACATCTGGAAGTTCCAAGGTGGAAATTCGTGCCAGACACAGACAGACGAGATGGTAATGGCTAACCAACTGGACATAGTAGTGATAGGTGTGCCAATCCCAAGTGATAGCAACATCAGGAAGAAGGAACATGAAAAGCTCGAGAAATGGAGCACTAGGGGATGTGACCCCAAACTGATGTGACCCCATACATATATATGTATGTATGTATGTGTATATATATATATATATATATATATATATATATATATATATATATATATATATATATATATATATATATATATATATATATGATCTCTAGCCATAAAGCCTCCCTGGGTTTGAGAAAGATGCTATTTAAATGTGACTAATAATAAGCATCATGTCTTCTGACACTCATAAATATTGTACATGTTGAATGAAGTCTAGTAGACTATCATTAAGGTATGAAAACTGAAATTTTGCATCAGCCAAATACCGCTTGCACTGGTCGCCATCTTGGTTCACCCCTTTGTTTCAAGGAACAGTCTGATGTTATACTTTCGGCATTGTGCGACAATTATTTTCCCATTTGAGAGGTAATACTTACACAGGAAAAATTTATCTGTGCTTTTAGTAACAGATGTAAACACCTGTCAAATATGTTAATGAAACCACAACTGCTATTGCTTTTTTTTTTTTTTTTTTAAAGGTTTTGGCTTTAAATGGATTTGATCTTTACTAAGTGTCTAATGTCTGTTGATTTAAATGTGGTTTCCTAACAACTGGCATGTAAAAACACGTGCAAACTTGTAACACCGTACAAACTAGACCGAATGTACACATGGAGTGGACGACAGCGAGTGAAAAGTGACGCCCTCTAGTGGCTGACTGTGGGGGGCGGCTTAGAGCGACAGTCTATAGAACCTACTGCGCATGCTCGTACTCCACTTTCGCTCTACTGCGCTACTTGTGACCGTCCACAGCCTATTGTCTGTACTGCGCATGCTCGGGCTCCAATCGCACTCACAAGCACACACAAGATGGCGGCTTCCATGTCCGCCATTTTGGTGGTTTAAAAACAAATCGCCATAAGAGTCAGCGGATGCGCACCGTTTATTCAAACGGTCTAGACGGACGACGACGTGAGTTATATCAAAGTCATTATAGGCGTATATAATGTCAGCTTGGTGATCGATAATAACCTATTTCGTTCTCGCCGGGGAGATATGCTTATTGACGGAAGGTCTGTACCAATAACATCCTCTTCGTTACGTGGTCGTATTAGTTATTTGGGTTAGCTAACCTGGCGTTAGATAGCTCAGGATTTGGCTGTAATCGTTCGCTAGAGTTTGTACAGATGTACTTGAATTTGGACGCTACATCCTTAGCTAAGATAGTTAGCTGGCTACTTTTGAGTAGGCTATTTCCAGGTTGCTAGGGGTTTTTTTTTTTTTTTTGGTTCACGAGTTAAAAGAGATTTCTTTAAAGTCGGATGGGCAGCTAGCTGTCGCCAACATCAGGAATATTTGGTCCAG
The DNA here is from genome assembly GCF_041902795.1 of Electrophorus electricus. Taxonomy (NCBI): domain Eukaryota; kingdom Metazoa; phylum Chordata; class Actinopteri; order Gymnotiformes; family Gymnotidae; genus Electrophorus; species Electrophorus electricus. Next base: position 41,329,765 of record NC_137498.1, on the reverse strand, counting down.
TGTTATGGCTATTCCAGCTCATGTGTCCAAGGTGCGCTCATTATATAAGAGAATACTCTTTTTGCATCGATTTATGCCGATCGACTTGAGAGCGCTCGGTGATCAGTACGTGAAAGATGAATTTCGAAGTCACAAATCTGCACCTCCGGAAACGGTCAAACTCTTCATGAAGGAATGGGAGGTAAGACGCGTCGTCGGCCAGTAATTTCAACTCTAACAGACTTCCTCTATGCTTGAAAAATAAAAATTATAGATTGGGGGGGGGGGGGGGGTGCGCTTTGTTCGGTGTTTATAGTGTTTTTCAGGTTAATTCCTCTCCTCCTTTTGAAGTAACTGTCCAGCCACACGATGGCACCATACTTCATAAAATGACCGTCAGAACCTTTCAGCAGTTCAGTCCATTCTGAAAGGTTTCGTCTCGCATGCATGTCTACAACCATGAACTTCCATCAAGCAATAGTCCTTTACAGTTTGAACAGGTTTTATCCCTACCAGACAAGACACGAGAGTAGTCTACCATGCTTTTCGTTTGAAAAGATGTATCCCACCCATATATGTGGGAACTATTGTTATAAGATAACAGTATTGTATTAAGTGTGCACAATGCTTCTTTGATGATAATCTTGTTACAGTGTCAGGTGCAGAAGATAAAACTCACCCACCTGTAATTACTATGTTTATGATATCGGGTTAAAATAAGACTCATGAACATTATCTCGTATGTCACTATAAATGGGCAGCATGAGAGGAACTTTTCATAAAATGGAAAATAACTTTTTCTGACATTCTGCTAGACAGGGATTGTTCAAGCCTAGATAGAACTGCTTTTGTTCAAGGATGACAACAGTTAAGTTCTCCTTTTACTGTGCTTACATTTCCTGACATGATATACAATACAGAGAGTTTAGGTGATACTGTACATATAGTAGGTATACCAAAAATATCCTTTTAGCCACTCCTAAGAATTTTTACACCATATTGATATCCATAATTGTTAACATATCTAGGTGGTCATTAGAATGGAATTAATGTTGAGAAAAATTGTGATGACAGCCTCTGACTGTCCCCACCCACCCTCTCCTCTCATTTTGCTTCATTTTGAAGTGGGTGAATCACCACTCCATCTCACTTTCCAAAGGCACTCCATGGAAGAGGGAAAAAAATAGAAAAAGCACGGAAGGGTGGTGGACCCAGGAACAGACGCAGAACGAGTCTCAAAATGTGATTAAGAGCACTGAGTGTTCACTTTAATCCGGTTACTGCAGGGGCCTCATGGGGCTTCTCCTCGGCTAATAAATCGGCCACATTGCAATGGACAAGCTTTCCCTTGGGAAGAAAGAAAAAAGAGAGAGAGAGAGGGGCATGGCAAGAAGGAGTGGAGGAGAGAAGGAGACTGACAGATGTTGGTCATAGTGAAGAAGAAGGGAGCAGTAAGGGGAAAAGCAACGATATGGGAGAATGGCCTCTTGTCCACTAATGTACGAATTTGAGGTGGAGTCATGTGGAATGGCCACTGTAATGACTGGCTACATTACTGTTTCAGACAGTCGAAAGGAACATTAGCTGATTGGTTGCACTAAATGCACTTGATTGTCATCAAGGTCAGGACCTTAAAACGTCTTTTCAAACTGTTGGTGGAATAATGCTTTGTTTCATTTTCATGTAATACAACTACATAAAAATTATAGGGATAGAAATATATTCATAATATCATTATATAATATGCACATAAATAGACTGATTCATGGAGAAGTAAATCAATTTGGTTTGGGATTTTGCTATAACTGTCATGTAAGTAGCTAGTACTTTGGTGTGGATGTGTGTACTTAGTGAAGGATATGGACTTGAAAGAGCTACTTAAGAGCTTTGCCCTTGGGAAAGCTAGTCCACTCCATAGAAGTTCAAAATGGGGTATTTGATTACGTCACTACAAATAACGAACCTTTATATTCAGTTCATGAACTTCGCCAAAAAGCCTGCCATTGAACAATCCCCCTCCATTCTTAAAATATAGCTGCTTGGCAAATGTTCAATCTAATTACATTATGTAGGGGAAGAAGCCTCTCAGACAAATGGCTTGTTGCTTCTGAAATTGAATTGCATCCAAATTCGAAGATGTTTCGTGAGTGACTAGACGGATGACTCAAGGTTTACGTTTGTGTGCATTTTTATGAATGAGCTCACAGTCCGCTTACCTTTGGTCCCCCTGTAACTTTGATGTAGTGGTTGTAATTTGACTGATTTTCCAATCATGTTTTGATAATGGGACCCGTACAGCCACAGCTACATGCTACATGTGAGATGAATAGCAGCATGTCTGTCTTCATAAGTGTTTTTACTACTGTCTAATATGAGATATCACTTCCATATCCTCTTACCAGCTTTTAAAACACAACTTTTTTAAAAGTCTGCTTTTTCCAAAACATGTCAATAAACAATTTCAGTTAATATTTTTAGTACCAATAGTGCCTTTTTGACTTTTAATGCCCATGTTAGTTGCAAGCTGCAGTATATCGACCACAGAGGACTTGGGACCTTTTGTTCTTTGAAAAGGAATGTGAGGGCAAGCAGTAATTGATGTATTAAGGCAGCAATTCCAACACATGACATTTGGGGAGTGGGTCACAGTGGGGCTCTGACCTCCATTATAACTAATGTACCCCAGAAGACTACATCATCTCTGCATGACCTTCATGACCTAGAGTGTATCACATGAGTTCATGGCAGGCAGTAGAATTCTCAAACATTTAAATAAATAAATTGTTGTTATTAGAAAGATTTATGGCATATCAGTAATGCCCTGTAAATAATAATAATAATAATTTTCCTGTGTGTTTCTGTCTTGTCAGGGCCAAATATTAGGCATAAGTGATGATCAGCCAGCATGCAGCTGCTTTTTCCCAAAAGCATCCCTGGTCCGGCATTATACCTGAGAGCTGTAATTGGCTCCTGATTTTTCAGTGTGGCACACTCTGAGCTGATCTGTGATATTCTTCTGTCTACAGAACTACAGGGATACCCTGCAGGCTCAGGTGCTGGAGGCAGCAGGAACCAAGAGTCCCATGTTTGGGAGTAAGCTGTCCGAACAGAGTCTCAGAGATTTTCAAGAGGAACAGATCGGGCAGCTGTACGAGCTAATGCTGGAGGCTACCAAACCTAACCAGCAGTTCCATATCCAGGAAGACAGCCTGCCTAAATGAGAGCTCGCTATGGGGAAAGGAGAGGCTCTGAAACTGCTGCACCTCACCATATGGGACTGCCTCACAGGGACATATTGTGAATTGAGTGCTGTACTCTTTTATGACACCAGCTGCCGATAAGATATAATTATATTAGGGTCCTGATGTGCTGTAGTGTGTGTGTGTGTGTGTGTGTGTGTGTGTGTGTGTGTGTGTGTGTGTGTGTTTCTTTGCTGTATTTGTGAGAATGAAAAAAATTAAATGACAAAGGTACCTTGACTTTCTGTACCCTGATTGTTTTCCTGGAAAAGTATACAGCCAGGCAAATTGTTAAAGATAAGCACTTGAGGCATTTAAATCTTTCCAAGGATTTGGAAAAAAGTTTGAATCAATAAAGCCTCCTTCACTTTAACTGAATTACTCCAATGTCTGAAAAGATTTGTTAGGCACAGAATAATTTTGTTTATATACTTGTGTAACTATCGAAGCTCAACAGTGCAAGGCGTGTCAGCCATCTGTGAGAGGATACATTTTCTCTGCACTGAGCTTTCGCTAACACTGCAATGATTTAGCAAAACGGAGTTCTCAGCTAGTCGCTAGGCAGCTATCTACTGCTACCATGGTTTCTCACCCTCTCGTTGTATTCCACTTTGGTGCCAGTTTTTTGCGCTCATTGTGCTTGAGGTGCTTGATATGAATGGAGTTAGTAAGTATTGTCAACTGAATAATCTTTTTGTATGCATAATTATATCCCTTTATATTTTTAACAGCATTTAAAGCAAAACATCCCTGTGTTCAGTTATAACTGTGGTGTGATTATTGCATAGAATTCTGGCTGACTGAGTATCTGAACAATCTTAAGCTTCATCACACATGCAGTGACTGAATATCCAAGAGCTCCTTTATTATACACAGATAAAGTTTCCTTCACAGAATCAACATAAACAAGAGCAAAGAAAGTGGTATCCCCTAATTTGAACACCACAAGTTTACCTAAAAAAGAAAAGTTGGGGAGAATGTATGCTAATCATGCTATTTGTTTTAGTGTGTACCCTGAGTTGCCAGTATATTGTTTAGAAATGGGTGGATGTACAGCTTGCTGCGAACAGCCTTTTTTTTACCTCATGCCAAAGATGCTTGAGACGGTTGAGCTCTGTGCACTGTGCAGGTCACTGAAGCAATGAAAATGCCCTGTTTCCTGAAGCTCTCCATTGACGATACATACCTCGGGAAGTGGTGCATTACCATGCAGGAGATGTGTGGTTAAACCATAGCCATGGGGTGGAGGAAATTGGACAACAACGATGTTCAGACACTCCCTGCTGTTTACATGTTGTTCATTGCATATCTGCAACATTAATAGATGAATGTCCCCCACACCGTCACACTGATGTCATCAGCCTAGATTGTTAGAACCAAACAGGATGCCTCAGTGGACTAATATTGCTTGATCCTTCCATTAAATAAAGGAACCGGGAGTCATTCGGCCATTCATGGTTCTTTGCTGGTATGAGCTGTTTGGCTTTTGTATGCATTTGAGATAAAGTCCCTGAGTCTGAGATGCCATTCTGCCATTGTGGTTTTGCCATGTGATTATTATTGTTATACGCAGTCTTGTTTTTTGTTTTTGTTTTTTTTTATTCTTGCCACATTCATTTAATGTCTGATCTACATGCTGTTTCCAATTACAGGATCACTACTTACTGGATGTTTTTGTTTGTTTGTTTGTTTTTTGTGCCATTTTTTTCAAACCCATGAAATGGTTGTGTCTGAAAACCCCAAGACAACAGTCATTTGGGAGATGCTAGAACTGGTCCATCTATTGCCAACTATCATGACACTTTCAGCTTACTTGTTTTGTCTATTTAAACACTGAACTTGAAACATTGGTCTGCCTGACTTACACACATATGACTTGAAGTATTTAATTTATGTGAAGGTGGGAATGTACCTATCAAGCTGGCAACTTCTTAACAATAGAAATTCTATAAATTGTGACATTTTAAGTGTGGCATTCATGATGAGGCTGATAGGTGTGTTAACAACAAATGAATACACCTTTCTCAGTTCCCAGTATATAATGTTTATATCCAGTCAACACACCAGTGAGAAGTGGCTGCCAACTTTGCACATTGTACTCTCAGCCAGAAACCCCAGCCCCTGAGGGACTGCATCAGGCACAGGAAGAGGAGTGAAGATAACATTCAGGACCAAGCACCATGCTTCACTGGGCATGCAGACATTCACACACACAGACAATTTTTGGAGTAGACAATTTTTACCCAACCTAGTTTTTGGTCTGTTGGAGGAAACCCACACAAGGAGAACGTGCAAACTCCATTCAGATAGGGACACAAACTCAAGACTCTAGGGCTGAGAGGCAAATATGCTAACAACCAAGCCACCCAGGTCAACATATGGTCATAGGATTGTTTCCCACCCACATACACACACACTGATAAATATATAAGTTGCTCTAGAAAAACAGCATTTAGCAAATATTTAACCTAATATTGAAGAGACCAAGAATTAAAGCAAACAGTAAAGACAGTCAAATTCAGTTTTATTACAACTGACCCTAATGCATAGAAATCTGTGCCAGCATAATGACAGCACTTATACTGTCCTCATGTTTGTTAACTATGAGGATGTCAGCCTTTTCCTGAAGGCTGCCAGCCAGTTTATAACCTCACATAACATTTGTGCTGTGTTCTTTGTAACGAAGTAGCTGTTTTATCATCGTCATAGACTATGGTTGTTATGATAAATAAGCAAGACGAATTCATGATCATCAGACTTCACTGATGCATCATCTTGGGCTGTGTTGTATTGGAGTCCTGTAGAAAAAGAACAAAGACTCACTGTGTAATCCTTACACTGACCAAACTGCTCAGTGTGTTTCAAATGGCATTGTGACTTACATGACTTACGTGAGTCATTGCGTATATGATGGTCTCTTCTTTAAAGGGTTCACCCAAACTGCAACCGCAAAATAATATTGGCCAGACGCATGTCAGCATAGGCGGCCGATTCTGGAACAAACACTTGAACATTTATTATTCAGGTGCTACACTATAGTATTGATTGTTACAGCCCTATGTATGAGAAAGTTGTCTGCTGTAGTAACAAACATTCATTGTTCAGTTCGGCTCTTCACTACATTATCAATTGTCCCAGCTCCGTGTGTGGAAGAGTGCATGCGAATGTTGTGTACTGTAGTCATCAATGTAGGGGAGGGGTATGCACTGCAGCATGGGGAAGTCTCAAGCCCAGGAGGGGATCGTAAATTTAAAAAAGATCAAATATTTATAAAAGGGCCTCCACCCTGCCTGTTACGGTGGGGCCCCAGAATTTTGCACTATACCTCTGACTGTATTAATGATCTTTTGTTAACCACCACCCAAGCAATAATTTTAGCAGGCAAACACTTGACATTCAGATTCATGCCTCACAGCAGTGAGAGACTGAGTTCATTTTTATAAAACAATATGCATAGTTTAATCTAGAATGACAGCAACAAAAACGAAAAAATATCACCAATAGAGACATACTTACAGGATCAATAACGTCTGGGTGAGCAGAGCAGCAGCCCTCCTTGCGGTACAGTTTCTGACAGGTTGAGCAGAGAGTGCAGCTCCACACGGGGTTGGCAGAAACACGGGGGTGATCACTACGCTTCCCCCAGAGGACACGGTGCCAGGGAGATAAAACAAGTTCGTGTGTAGTAACCTTTCAGTGCACCGCTTTCAAAGCCAAGCAGAAAGGGACAAAGAGAGAGAACAGGACAAAAAAAATCAATGGCGAAAGACAGTGGATTGTTGAAAGTTTCGCTTGTGGGAGCAGAATACAGAGCAATGTTCTCTTATTAACCAGTGGTGGTTTTATAAAGGCTGCTGAGATACACCGCATGGATGCACGTGCAGTAATACATGGAATAATGGCAGTTTCTCTGTGTGCACATGTTTGTGCCTGACTTAGACACTTCTATGAAAATAACCTTGTATTGGCACAGTTAACAGTCTGAAATATTAATCTGGCTTTGTGAAATATCATAGAATTCAGTAGCTATATATGGGAGAGAATTTTATCTGAGATAGTGAAAATATCCCAGGCCATGTGAGGAGGGCCCGGGACTAGGACACAAATGTATGCTACTGACAAATCAATTTTCATGTATTATTATCTTGCATTATTCATAAGGCAGGACATCAACTTATTCAGGTCTGCTTCATCCACCTGGGTGCAACAAAAGATTATTTAAGTAATTTAAAATGACACAAATATGATTAAAGATAAATTGAATTCTTTGAATAAATAATCAAGTTTATCCTTGGGAAAACTATGTATTTAATAGTAATTTTTCTCAGTTGTATGGATTTTCCTCCACCAGATGAGAGGACAGTTTTCATGTACTCAAATATTCATAAAATTCACTTCTGAAGTATATAAATCTCAGGATTATTTACATACTTTTATTTTAAACCAACTTTACATAACTAAACGTCCTCAGATAGCTCACTCCAAACAAACTGAGCTTCAAAGAAGATATTTAAGTATACCATTTTAAAAAACTTAAAAAAAAAAAAACAATCTGTGTAATTATGGTTGATACATTTATATTTGCCAAGTACTTTAACTCTGTTCAGAGTTTGTAAATAACAGGGACACAGAATTAGATGCATGCTGAATAGAAGCATGAATTGCAATAGACAGTAACTCTGAAGAGTGCAAGGCAGTGCATGATTAGGAGTTGACTCATCCCTCATTGTTCAGGGAGCACGAAGAGCCTTCTGACATTCTAAGTGCACTGTGCATGTTTCAGTATCATAAGAAAACTCTTTTTAATGATAAGCTGGCCACACTACAGCATCTATCAGTTTGGCTACTTGTTGTTTAAAGAGTGGAACAAGACAGGAATAATGTGACGCAGATGTTTAATATGAAAGATTAAACATTACGTTTAAACTTTTTAAACTCCCTAAACAAATCATAAACTTTATTAACCAGGTTTTGTGGAGTAGTGTTAGTTGTTGTATACTAAGCAATAGCAATTCCTTTCTCTCGTTTCTCCCCGCCACAATATAAATGACACTTTCATAACATTCATAACATAGGTGGCTGATTCTTTAATTAATAATTTAAAGTTAATTATTTAACCAGGGTTCTCACTGAACCTGCTCTAATGTGGTCTCTTTTACAGCTGTATCAGTTGATAGCTGCAGGCAACAACAACAACACAAAAAAAAACCTGTGGATTTTAAAATATTTCTTCTCTTTGCAGGGAAGGCACAAGTGGCATAAAAAGTTATACGGAAGACAAAAAAGGAGTAGAACTTTTTTAATGAAAAGTTTGAGGAAGAAAACATCATTATTGAATCATGTCAAGCTCCAATGAAACAACTATAAAAAATATATAATTATGGCATCTCTAAATATACCTGTGGTTACCTATATAAAAACTTACTACATTTTGTTTAAAATACAGATACCAGCTCGCTTTGGGTTATATTGTTTGGTTAAATCTTACCTCTTCAATATAAGTCATAAATCTCAAATTTCATTCACAGAAAAAGAAGAGAGTTGTAAATGTATCCTTTCACTATGCCACCATAAAAAGATATAGAAGACTTTACAGATAAGACACAAATCATGTACACCCAAATTAGAACGAACATCCCTGTGTAACTCCTAGCTGATTTACGTCCTGTGAATCTGATGTCATACGGTAACTCTAATACCTGTACCATAGATATTTCACTCTCTCTGTCTCAAAAGCTGGTTACCCTACAAGTCACTGAAGGATCACCCCTGCCAAGTGCAGCTGGGAATAAATCAGCATCTTCTAATCAGGAGTCTAATGCGAGCAGGCAGTGTGGAGAATGGGGTCGTTTCTTTGACTGACACTAATGAGTGACCATGACATCCTATTCTCACCTCCCTATTTCCCCACACTCCCACTGCGATGCACCACAACAAAGCAGCCAGTACCTGATGGTAGTGCACTAAGAGACTCAGCAGGATGCAAGACTTCCCTATAAAGCAGAAACTACAGAGAGCCTGAATGTGGAGACCTCAGCAAGATACTGTCAGAGAGAGCTCTAGGCTTCGGTACAGGAACACAGCTGTACTGAACACCTGGAGTCAACAAATATTGACGGGGGGTTACGAGACGTTTAACTGTTCCCCAGAAAAATGCAAGCGCAGATATTAAATGAAATGATGTTAGCATTAAATAAAAGCATTATTCCTCAGAAATAAATCCATGCAAAAAAAAGGACAATATACAAAACATTTAGAGCAAATAAACCGTTCAAGAAAAAAAGCACTAACTTTGAATGGTGATACTTTTGGGCAAGTCTTAGCTTGTACATAAAATTATATTTTAAAGAAGGAGTGAGGGCCCATATGTGATTGCTGTTTGTTGACAGTTCCCCTATTGGCATTGCTCTCTTGGGACTAAGGTAATCTGCTCAAACCCTCTATTTATCATTTTTAATGCAACTCTAACAATTGTAATTACAGCAATTGCTTGTAATGAAAGACTATTTCACGATGCCCAATCAGAGAAGGTCCTATCATTTTATGTATTGGCATGAAGGAGCTTATCCATATTTATGAATGTTCATGCATGTTTGCAAATTAATCTAATAAGATTTAGGCAGTCAAGTCATTAGCAGTTGTCAATTACACCATCTTACATTGCATCATTTCTGCAATAGTGTCCCTATACTGCACTCTTGTATACTGTTTTTGTGTTTTGAGTGTTTACATCACTGTTATTCAGCGAAACTTCCTGTAAGATGACCAGTGTTTTCTTGGTGGCTGGGTTTTCATTAAAGGCTCCTCTCCAGGCGTTCCTCTCTTGGGACTGAGGTAATCTATATAATAAAATCATTTTTTCACATGCAGTGCAATGACAACATTTGCATGTGTCCCATCCTTCATGACAGAGCTGAGCTGAAATGCTTAATGTTATTGAAAATGTTCCTGTTAATGAAATACAAGGTCATTCTTGTGAAATATCAAATTTGTATTAAAAGACACTGAGAAAAAAAAAAAGCTATCCATGCCAGGTACCGCAGTCTTACCTGCACTCACACACACAAGCATATAATAGCACTGCTTCAAGGACATGAGAGGCAGGAACATGCTTAAATAAAACTGGAAATAAAAATATGTCAGAAGAGAAGATGTACCAAGTAGTAAATGAATCATTTTGAGGTTGGAAAGGGAGCACTTTAAAAACAGGGTTATGAGGGTTAATAAGAGACAAATGGACAGGTGAAAATTAATAAAATGATAAAATGCTGTCATAAAAAACAGATTGCACTGAAAGTTTAAATTAAACATGTTAAAAGGTTCATGAAGATTTAATATCCAGGGCAGAGAAAAAAGGTAACTATCAAGGAATATAGATAATTAGGATGGGTCAGAGTAGTAGGAATATAGATCATTAGGATGGGTCACACTAGTCTGTTAAAGGAAGTGACCTTTTTGTTGTAGTATCATGAATGAATGAATACTGAGAGGTCAGATGCAAAGGTCTTATTTAAAGGTCATATTTTAAAAATATTGATTTGTTTGTTTATCTGAAAAAAGCTCCAAAAGGTCCATCAGAAATCACCCATGAACCAGTGTATACATCCCTTAAAGCTCTGAGCCTCCAATTCCCAATACAATTTCTGGAGGAGCAGAGTCCTGCTAAATGATCTTCATATGAATTCATTTTAGATTAACTGTGAATGTGAATATAAACAAACAGATTAAAATTCCCATTTCTTTGGCATCTTTCCTGACCACCTGGGGGGCATGTCAGCTGTGTGATTCAATGAAATCTTGTGATTTATTAAGGAATAAACAGTTCATTAGAGAACCACAAACAAATATTATTAAATAGTCATTATTAAATAGTCTCAGCAGTTTGAGGGAGTGAAATTCAGATTGACACTGCTTGTCTGCAGAGATCAATTACCTCTCAGGGCATGTGGGAAACTTTGCATTTTCTGAGTATGATAAATGCATTGAGTATAACTGCACTGAGAGAGAGAGAGAGAGAGAGAGAGAGAGAGAGAGAGAGAGAGAGAGAGAGAGAGAGAGAGAGAGAGAGAGAGAGAGAGAGAGAGAGAGAGAGAGAGAGAGAGAGGGCTTCCACACAAGCAAACAAGTAAAACACAGGGGAATATCACTCAATATAACTGTGAAATCTCAGAGGTTCAAGCTCTGAAACTAGATTAATGTCATATTCATTAAAAAAAACTCATTCATCATGAGAGAAGTTTCCAAACTGGGCATTTCTGAGGAAAGTTGATGACATTTAGTACAAAAGCAGTATTGCACACATTCAAGTACCAATTTTTAGTAAAATTCTTTAGTAACAATTCTCTTTTTTGCTCTCTCTTTATAAAAGATAATTAGATTGTTTACACATTGCCAGAATAATTATTACCCCAGACATGGTAAATATTCTCTTATATATTCAGCTTCCTCATTTATCATGAAGATGACATGTTTCCAATGTGTTTGTATAATGAAAACTAATGAATATAATTTATTTGTATGAACTGCCTTAATATGGACTTGCTAACTGGTTAATGTGTAAAATTAATTTATATTATTCATTCCATTTTTTCATCTCATGTGACTCTTTAGGCATTTAGCTTACACTAACCTAATATGAATTAACTTTCATTAGTGTGGAGTTTGAGAAGTGTTATGCACTGTCCATGTCTGGTTATGACTCAGCTCCTGTTTTTCATAATCACCTGAATAGTTGAGTCATGTTCTGTGTGTATTCAGCTGTACAGTGCACAAGGATTATATATATATATATATATGATAATAGTTTATTTTCATCAATTAACAAAATGCAGTGAACGAACAGAAGAGAAATCTAAATCAAATCAATATTTGGTGTGACCACCCTTGCCTTCAAACCAGCATCAATTCTTCTCTGTACACTTGCACACAGTTTTTGAAGGAACTCGGCTGGTAGGTAGTTCCAAATATCTTGGAGAACTAACCGCAGATCTTCTGTGGATGTTCCTCATCCAGTTTTAAGCCTCCTACACAGCTGTTTATGTTTCAGTTATTCACTGTGATCATTAGCACCTGTTTGGTATAATTGGTTGAACATACACCTGACTATAACCGTACAAATTCCCTGACTTTGTCCAAGTGTGCCTATAAGAATTGATGCTGGTTTGAAGGCAAAGGCTAGTAGCACCAAATATTGATTTGATTTAGATTTTTCTTTTGTTTGCTCACTTTGCATTTTGTAAACTGATAAAAATAAGCAATTATTATTTGTATCTTTGAAAGGATTCTTAGTTTATAGCATTTTTTCATACCTGCCTAAAACATTTGCACAGTACTGTGTATTTATATATATTCTTGCATAACCATTTAACCGCATCTTTGAACCTTCATAACCTTCATTAAGGTTTGTTAAAAGACCTTGTTAAACTACTCTCCCATCTGAATACAACCTCTCATGTGAAATGACCACTTTCCTGCACATAATCCAGCCCCTTTACAACTGAGTGAACCATAGATAAACCTGCTAACATTTTGGCATTTTTTGTCATTTACAAATTTTATAATGATCTGCTTTCCTGTGGGAGAAGCTATTGTTCACAGTCAGACAACAACTATATGGCTAAACTACACTGATCATACCTGCTCTCTCTCTTACCGCTGCCACTAATGCCAGGTTGTTTATGTTGTCAGGGAGACGCCACTATCAGTCATTATGTGATCTGACACACCCTCACTATTGTGTGCAGACCACAGTTCTGAGTTTGTGGAGCATTAACTATTATTAAATTGTATTAACACATATATATTTCTTGAGTATAACATTCATTAATGTTTATTCAAATGCACATCTTTGCTACTACAGTAACCTTTTATTTAAATGTAAGCAAGTTGACTCTGCTGGGGTGTGTTTTTGCCAGCTTTGCATGGTTTATATGGTTTGGGAGTGATTTTTATCTATTCTTTCTGGCACATTTAAACCCTGGGTCATTGAGGTTTGTTGAATGACACTTGTGGTCTGGCAGAAGGCCTGAGTGGAAGAAAAAAGATAGGACCATGCACTGGAAGGGTGAGACAGGAGTATTATATTCATGGTCTCAATGGTAATTGCTAGTGCATAGGCAGAGGTGAATATCATGTCAGTGCTATTGGCTGCATATGCCCAAATCTTTCATGCTGAGGTGTATTGAAGAGAAGAGCCCTGCAGAAGGGTAAGTGTAAGCACTAAAGGACGAGAACAAGGTGAAGGGTCATTCTGCCCAGAGCAGCTCCTCTTTAGAAAGATGATTGGATGAGTGTGTGGAATCCTAATCAGGGCTATTCTGCCTAAGTTGGGTGTTGTGGGAAAAAGTGCTTTAAGGTTCAACACTGCAGAATTCCAAACCCTTGATTAGTGCCATTATCTGACACACAGTTGGGGTAAACAAATAATTCAATATCCTTGTGATTGCTTTTAACTACAGCAATCTATGGGTGTTTCCTGCTAATGTTAGCGATCAATATGCTTAAGTATACTGTGTGTTTCTCATTATGCTAAGTCTTAAATGTAGGTTTAAGAATGTTTATTCACATCCGAGGATTCTTCTAACAAAATGAAGTGTTTGTAATGGGTAAAGAAATATTAGTGAGACTTAAAATTTCTCAATAATGAAAATTCAGCTTCTTCTTTCTTATCTTAAGTGCAGGAATGGCATTACCAGAACAAGGCATATAATTACCTAAGTGATTATACTCTATTAAATTATTCCAATTTCATCCATCTAATTCTTTCTGATTTTTTTTCTAGCCAACCACAGGTTTGCGGTGAATTGGATTAAAAGAGTTATTACAGTAGGTGTTGTGTGTGTGTGTGTGTGTGTGTGTATGTGTGTGTGTGGTTCATAGGCAAATCCAGTCATTAGTAGCCTGATAAAAAAGCTTACCCTGCAGTTCTTACGGACAACAATAAGAGCGCAAATTAAAGCTCTTGTTTCCACAGAGACATGAACGGTAATTATCCAGTCAGATTCACAGCTGGTGACCATGTGACCAACAAACAGAATGCCACAAAGAAGCTCCCAGAATAGAATGTATCAACATTTCATGAGGATCAGCCAATGGTGGACAACATATGTTAAAAATCAGAAAACAGATGTTTTAAGCTCCTTAGTTATGGGTTCAGTTCTCTGGATCAAATGCCCTCATTCTTTTGTAATTAAGGGTTTTGAATTCATTACCAGCACTTCGATTCTCACTGTCTTTGTTCTATTTTACAGGAATTTTCAAACTTTTAACGCCAAGGCCTTCTCATTTCTCACTGGGCTGTAATAGAATATGTCAGTTTTTTACCAGTTACAAGTGTTCTGGTAATTACAGAGGTAGCTTCTTTCTTCTTCACCGAGGCACCATAATTGTGGCGGGAAAGGCTCCAAAAGCTCTGATGAAAATCATCATTTAACCTAACGTTTGGTCTTTTGTCTTTTATCTTTGCTACATGAAACATTATAGTCATGGCTGCGTGGAGTAAGTGGAAGACCTGTGGGATATATTCTCCGAAACTTGTTCTAAGAGCAATGCTCAGTGAGTCAGAGAGACAATGAGGGCAGTGCAGCATTTCATGTGGTTTACCTCTACAGTTTCTGTCACAAGGTGGAAAAAGTGCCTCTTGGATTAATATGTTTTGGGCAGGCTGCCAGGTTGTATCTGAAACGTAATGATATATCCCTGGCGGGGAACTAAGTTAATGGGTCTTTTAGGTCGGAGTACCATGTCGGCACTACACATCTTAAAAATGGCCATTGTGTTTCCCATACATCTGATTGTATTGCCAAGGATAATCTAATCTGTACATTGTACCTTTGTAAAATAATCACATTTGTGAAATAGCTAGACTTGTAGGTTTCTTAAATGTTCTTGAGTAAAGCTAATTTTGTACTCTTACATATAACAGGCAGGCACATCATATAAGAACAGGTCTGTCTCCTGGATTAAACAATAGTTTTTTAAAGCACAGAACATATTGTATAAAACAAGACCAATGGATGCCAGAATGTTTTTTAAGTCCTCATGGGAGTTTGGGTAATTCCGCGAAATGAATAACTGAAGCACATGGCTCATGCCACAGCTGCATTAAACAGGTCCCCCTGCGACAACACACAACCGATGAATTCATCTTTCAGAGTAAATTCATGCATCTCATCTCTTGGAATTGACTAATGGTGTCACCTCCCAAATGGGATAAGGAATGCCCTTCTTCATCAGGAATCCCAGTTGTTATTCTGCATTGAGAGAATATTCTTTGCAGACTAATAGGACATGAAGCCTAAAAACAAGAAGAATGCTTGAATTATTTTGTAATCCTTGTAGCAGGAGACATTCACCTCATTACTCATATTTAAAGTGATCACAGTCCAATTATTTTTCTTCCACGAAACCCAAAGTATTTGATCATTCTGTGGTTATCACCCTAGTATTTGTACTGGAAGCTTCCTAACGAACTGTGCATAAAACGTCCCATATGATAGAGTTTTGGTAAGATGAAAAAGCAATATAAAGACTAAATATAATATTTAACAGTTTAACTCCAATTAAAGGCAAAACCATAAATTTCCAGTTCACAATGGTGCAAAGCTGGTGACATAAATGGGGGATTCAGCTAATAATTATAAAAGCTGTGAAAGAATTGATGGAGTCCTTTGGGTGAGAGCCAAAACATCTTTAGAATATATATTAAACATCCAGATGCTTTGACTTCACAACCTCCATGTCTCCTTTTGATGTGACATTCTTTTGACAATGTGGAAGGACCTTGTAGCAGCTGTCACTCTGGGAGACCTGCTTATGACAACTCTACCTTACCTCTTTTTTGCACAGACATGTTTGGTTTCCTGCAGGGGATGCATGCTTGGGTTGTAGTTTAGTTGGGTTGCAGTGCTTCGACAGAAAGGGTTTATCATTGTGGGATCCAAGCCGGGCAGCTGCCGCTCATCACTAACTCCCAGGTGCTCTACCTTTATTGCACACTTCAGGCATGGCCTATCCAAATCTTTGATGTATGTCTGTTATGCTGAAATCTAAAGCGTCATGCCTCATTGAGGTATATTCTACCACCAGTTACTATATTCTCTGTGGAATTGAACATATGTTTCAGCATTTACAGTTCTTTACCTGGGAGGTATTCATGGGAGAGTCTGACATGTAGATCTGGTTCAGCTCATTGAGTTTCAGCATATGAATCTTTACTGCCTCTTTCTCCTTCTGGTTTAAATGCTGAAAAATTTAAACACCATTTCACATACACAGTCATTGGTGTGCCTATTCTGTAGAAGTAGTTCAGCAACAGCTCAAGATTAAAAACTGAGAATTATTATTCTGGAGCAAACCTGCACGTGGATTTATTATTCCAGAGTAAACCAGCATGTGGATGCACCTCCGCAAGAAGCTGCAAACATGTCTAATCATTGGGAGCTTCACAGATTTACAGTTAACTGTAAACACAGTTGACTGAATGAAAGGGTGATGGGGAATCTGTCAGCACTAAAAATGAGTATTACTTCCTAATGTAATTATCATGTACTGAAGGGAGATGGTATTCGATACTAATGGAGCCATTTATTCTTTACCCCTCTGAAAAAAATAACCACATTTAAGAATAACGTGTCTAATCTATAGGCAAGACAAAAGGCTTCCTAGCTCAGATAAATATGCGTGTCAGATAAAATATGTATGTCAGATAAATATATTTTTGAGACTTTTAAAGCATGCTGCTTTATTACTGTTGGCTGTGGACAGTGAGTTCCCTAAATGTGTTCATGCAGGAATTCAGCTTGCATTTTAAAGCCTGTTTCTTATGGGGTGGTGGACAAGAACCAGCTTGTTGCTTTTGTTCCAGTTGTGAAAGGCAATAGACCTGTGTGTCTGACAGACATGGCAGTCAGGAAAAATAAGGAAGATCTACTGGACAAATCCCTTATCAGAAACATGCAGGTGGTGGTCTTCATGTTTCTGAAGGACATAATGAGTCCCTTCACCAGAGTAGAGGGACTGCAAGGTCTGCAAAGTAATGAGAAGTCACCCACTCACTCTCCAACACGAAGGCGAGGACACAATAACATTACAGGCTTTGTAGGGTGCTATGGAAATTAGATTATGGAGGAACTCTGAGAAAACTGCATTTAAAAATAGCAAGTGGTTACATGACTAAACCTTTAGGTCTACATGACTAAATCTTTATGTGAATAGGCTTTAGGTCTTGACAGAGGCTTTATTTAGAGTGATCACTCAAGAGTGCAGCATACACTAGCTCTAAATGCATCTCTCTAATGATAGTCCCATTCACTCTCTGTCCAGATATCACCCTCTCCAAATTAGGAATCTGTGCACACAAAGTCCTGGAGACTATACAGTTTAGCACATGTTAAAGCATTCTGTCTTCCCCTCCAGTCGACTACAGGCAGCGGGTCCTCCCACATCCTTCCCCTACATTAAGAACAAAAAATCATTATTAACAGCTGCATTCCTACAGAGCAACACCATTTAATTCACACAGGAGCTGAGGTCCAGACATGGATATGGACAACTTCATGTGACTGGCATGGTCTTATCCTACTGATACACTCAACAGTAATGTGGCTTTACTGGCACAGGTGTGTAAAATTAGAGCAACAGGAGGACAAGAAGAGTTCTATACCACTAGTGACTATGTTTCTTATGGCACTAATACATTTGTCATGTATTTTTTCAATTTATAAAGGTTAGCTGCATGACAGATTTATTGATCTAGCACCAAGGATCGATATGCTCACCAAATGTAGTATGGAGAAGCTGTCAAGGAAGCCTGCTGCACTTTCTAAGATGTTTTCACTTTGCACTTTGCACATTTAACCACACAAATCTCTGTAGTTTGTTTCCATGGAGCATTGTTTAGAGCCTCTACTCTGTGATCCTTGGCTTCAGTTAACCACTCTTGTGTTACATTAGCAGAGAGAGACTAACTACTAGAATTACAATCAGTGTTACTTAAAACCACTTACTCTGTACACCTGTGATTGTATTTAAAAGGAAAGTGGCTCCAGCTAGATTTAGGGAAATGTGATGCAGGAATATGGGGATGATGTGGCAAGTGACCCATGCAAACTGTGCATACCGCTAAAGTGCTGTGGTTGTTATTTAGATTGTAAGGGGGCTAGCAGGTGTCCAGAAGAAGAGCAGACATAATATCCATGCTGAGTGGAGATTAAGTCATTCTAGTGCTAATCTAAATGTTTAATAAGCCTAAATGCCCAGCAGAGTTTATGTCCATCAAGCATCCTAGAGAGGTTTATTGTTGTAAAAAAAAAAAAAAAAAAAAAAAAAGCCACCAGACTTTTTCTTGGTTAAAACTTGCTGGGGAAAAATCAACCAACATGAGCAATCCAAGAAGAGAATGGTTGCTGTATGTGTCCTTTCAGTTTGGGTCACATGATGATTAAATTCTTCTAATGCTCTTTGCAAACTCTTCCAGTATTATGTCATATTACACAGACATAATTGTTCTCTGACCACCTTCTAAGTCCTTCTAGAGCAGAGGTTACTGGTCAGTAAATAAACATGTTCATATACCCTGAGCTGCAGTGACATCATAAATGTGTTCATTCACACTGATGCTCTAATAGGTGTCTAAATGTACTGGCTCTCATCAAGATGTGCCTCTCAAAGTAGATTTCAAAAACCAATAACAAATCTGGCTTATGCAGAGTACTGTGGGCATTCCAGACTGGCACTGTGGCTAGCGTAAAGAGCCACACTCTCATCATTGTATTTCTTGGACCCTAATTACGTATGACCACATGATTCACATTGCATTAAGACAGATTCCTGTTCCCTGAGGAGCAGATTAATGACAGTGTTTGGGTGTATAGGGTGTCCAGTATATCCACATCATCACAGGAGACCACTCACGTTTGTTATTAAATAATGGGTGACCGTTCATCTTCACTCTCTGTGGAGACCAGTTTGTCACTGTGAAGCAACGTGACCCCCCCCCCCCCCCCAAGCACCAGCGAACAAAATTGCTTCTGTTCTGAAAGAACTTCTTTCATTTGTAAGCTTTTCTGAGGTCTTTTGTGAGGCAAAATATTTGTCTTTTGAAGGTATGTTTTTATCAGAAGGAGGCTAACAAGAGAAAGGCGGAACAATCAAAGCAGAATCAATGCATTAAATGAAGGTGAAATTTTATTAGCTTAGTAGTGAGGCCATATAACACTTATTGCCAGGAATAAAACAAAAATATATTTACTCTTCAATATGAGATTTTTTCCAGTCATATTTAACATCTACCGGCTCACCTGGATCTCTCTGATATAATATGTACAGTATAAAATTAAACAACTTCTACTGATAACTGCGGATATGAGGTAGTATTTTGCTTAGTAAATTATGTAGTCATACCAAAAACAAGCAACTGAAAGACAGAGCGCCCTGTAATTAAGGTACCTCATCATCTTCACAAGATAAGACTAGGCAGTAGATTAGTGTCATAATTAGATAAGCTGCAGGTCCTCTCTCTGGAGCATGTTGTAAATGTATTTATTTTGGTCTCTCTGTTTTCACAGACATTTTTTTTAATGATTATTGAATTCATAACTGTACTTCACTAAGTCACTACTGTATTACTGTATAATTCCCTTGCATTTAAATATTTTTCTTTTTGAACATGCTATTTTAGTGTACTTTAAATTTTCAGTCCAACACATGAAGCCTATGCTGGCTATGTCACATTGGGTGTTAGCAAAAACTGTTTATAATACTATTCCAGCTTCAGTTTGGTAAAGTAATAAATAAAAATAAAATATAAAAAAAGTTATCTAAAACCCTAATTCAGTTCTCAAGGGAAAATCTGCCTTTTGAGTTTTCCAGTGCATGAATTTGTCACAATTAGCACTGTAGGAGCTGATGAGTGCTGTCTCTGACCCCTCCCTGGTGAAGGGTGCTCATTCCAGCGTCTTCTCCATTCAACTGTGTACATTTGGTGCATATGGCCATCATAACATCCGTAGCAGTTTTAGATCTCTGCTATGACTTGACATGCCGAATTTGACATTATAAGAATAAGCTAAGATATATAGTAATGTTTTCAACGTAAGACACAAGACAGAATGTGAGCTCTTATATGCCTCTTTTACCATGTCATGCTTTAGTCCCAGTTAGTCCCAGTCCTTGACACTGGCTCAGTGGGATTTGAACATATTCTCCAACTTGGGATTTAGCTTTTCTCAATGCACCTTAACAAAAGATGACACATACAAATAGACTTCTCCTGTCTATTTTCCTACTATTGCTTTTATATGAGTGTTTTTCACATTGTACATAATACATGCTAAGAAGTTGATTAAAATTATGGGACTCTTTTCAATTTTATTAAAATTATGTTAGTTTTATTAAAAGGATTGGGATACTGTTGGATCTGTGACAGTGTTTGAGGATAAAATGCTTTAGTTGGAACAGACTGTTGAATACAGATGCAATAATCAACTGGATTGATGTGAGAGTGTGAATCACCTTTACTGATACTTCAGAAGTTCTTGAACCTTAGTCCTGACTGTTTGTAATGAACTTCCATTATAACACATGTTCAGTGTTGTTGTGGGTCAATGGTGAGCCTGAAAGCTTTTAATTTCCTTTCTATTTTTAATATATCACATTGCAAACAGCTGAAAGAGCTTAGCCTTCTTCTTTGGATGTGAGAAAAGCATTTTTTGAAACTTGCCAAAAGTCCTGATTTACCATATGATAGTCTATATAACTGGTGATTGTGTCTGCTTCATTGTGTGAATAGAAAATTACACTGCAATTGTATGTTACATAAGTAACTTTGTCTGCTTTTTTTGTCATTGTTTGTGATTGTTGAGCTTCTTTGGCCTTCAGCATCAATACATTCTATAACTCAAAGAAAAACAGTAGCAGCAAGGACTAATCACACTGAGTCTCATAATTGCTAAGTGCTTTTTTTTCTGTGACACATGATTGACATTCTGCTTTACACTGGCTCTGTCCAAGAGGTTATTTGAGAATGAACAAACCCCAATTTTGCAAAATTCACTTTTGTACATCTTGTAGTGCGAATAATCATTTTACAATTGAAATGGTTGTTGTGGTGGTTTAAGGGAACATCGCTGGTCAATAATGATAAATAGTGTGAATATACAGGTGACACAAAGGAATATTGATCAAAGACTTGTGGGAGTCTCCATATGCAACATGTTCTGTGTAATGACTATGATGCTCAGCGTGAATTCAAATCAAAGTCAGAGGGAGAAAGGAAGAGCACAGGGCTCAAAGCAGAGGGGAACTCACTCCTGTCAAATGGAAATGTCAGTGCTCCACTCTGCTCCCACCTTATTCCCACATTAGATTTACAAGGCCTTTCTCCAGGAATTACTCTCTCTATCACCTGTTCATATTTAGAAAATCTGATGATCACGAAGACTGATGTGCATAAATATTTTAATTTTGTATATTGCAGTTTATATCATCACAGCATATTTTTAGACAGCCTGCAAAATCATACTGTTTATTATCATTGATGTCAGATGGCATTCTGTCTGAGAATGATTCATTTGAGAAAACACTGGCCCATCAAATTCTTTATTTACTTATGTTATTTATGTTTGTATTTGTTAAATGGAATCATTTTGTAACTGGCTCCATTGTAACTGAGGATCGCCATTTATTCATGGGCTTCCTTACAAACCATTTCAAAAGAAAATATTGCAATATGTTGCTTATATATTCTACATGTAAATAGATTATATTTGAATGTATTTTCAATATATTTTGCATTTTGCATATTTTGCAAAGTTCTGTGTAATATAATTTTGAATACCTAAGTTCACATTGAATCAACTTTTCATGAGGAGATCAAAACAGCTATGCATGACATTAACAGCAAATCACATGCATGAAAAGCAACAGTTAAAGTTTCATATGGTTTTGTAGGCTTTTTTATTTTCTCCAGAATGTTGCCAAACAACATGCATGCATGGATCTATCTTTTGGAATGGCTGAGAGTAGATTCAATTAGTCACATCTACAAATCCCTGATCAGTATAGATGTCAGTGTCCGGGAAAGGTATAGACAACAACTTTGCTGCATTGTATCCTACTAAAACATGACATCACATATTGTAGCACTGGCAGAAAAAAAAAACTTGAGACACTAATTGTTTATCCATACATTTAACTATGTTACATAAAAAAATATCTACCTTTTCTTTCTACAGCATTTTATAGCGGCTTGATTTACTGTGGCCTTTTTTGGCAATGGTCAAAGTGAGGACACTAGCTGGTACAGGGATATAGAAAATATTTTCTAGATTTTGTGCCATGCAGAGCATGCAAAAAATCTTCATGTTACCTTGATCCAACAGTGGAAGATGTTTATCAATGTGAAGCCCTCAGGAATGGTCAGGGCCCACTACAAAAGTCTTCACAATTCCAACTAAAGACTCAATGCTTTTAAATGCTTTTCAACTGTCAAGGTAACCCAATTGTCCCAGTATACTGCATTCAACCAGAGGGACGAGGTAGTGCTAGCAGTGCCTATTTTCTCTCTCTGAGGAGTCTGTGCATGTTATCATTGTTGACATTTTACCTTACAATATATATGTATCTTACAGTGTATAGCTAGCATTAAAGACTTTGACATTTGATTCAACATTTGAAAATATCTGTTAGAGAAATATCTAATATCTGTAATATCTGTAAATGAAACATCTATTAGTAAATGTATTACCAATTTACACAAGCCTATTGCTACAGTGCTATGTATGTGACAAATAAACCAAACTTGAACAGTGTTCATGTTTTAGCTATAACTGAACTACTGCTGTATGGATGGGATTTTGTTCATGTATATTTACTCACACCTACCCTACTTAACTACAACCAGCATCAGAAACAGGCACAAGCAAAGGTTTATGCATGATAAATCTAATTGACCCCAAATTATAATTAACAAATATGCTGTAAATTCTATTGCATAGCCCTGCATGCATCATGAAAATATGCACAAAAAAAAAAAAAAAAAATCTGTACTTCTAAAACTTCTAAAAGCTTGCTTTGTCAGAGGGTTTCCATTCGGTTGGCCTATTTTATGGTTTAACCTTGTAAATGTGCACAGCAGATTGAATACTTTGCAGGGAATTGGTGTTGACAATCTATAGCACTATAGGTGGATCTTCAATCTAATTAGCGATATTATGTAATTACACTGCATGATACTTTCTGAGCTGAGCTTCACATGAGTTCAAGGTAGCATGGTTTTTTAGCATGATACAAGTTACAAATTACAAATTTGTAATGGGGTCATGCAAATCATGCTGTATATAACAGAAACACAGAAAAGAAAATACTTCATGAATGTTACCTGGATGGAGAAAGAGATGGAGAAATAGAGAGTGATAAATAGAGAAATAAAGAGAGAGAGAGGTTGAGAAAGAGTAAGAGACAGAGAAACAGAGAGACATTGTTGATAATCAAAAATAATTGGAACTTCTTTTAAATCATATGCCACAAGCAGTCAGCAGCAGTCTTTGTGATTTTGTGATTCTGGAGAGTCAAATAGTTCAGTTCACATCTGTCTGTAACATTCAATTCACATCTGCCTGTGTCATGCTGTGTTTCCACCATGTAATCCAAACAGTCAACGGCATGAGTATGTCAGTACTGGTTATTCATGCAATGCGTAATTGGACCAGACTAACGTCTACCCTTCATTTCCCCCTTTCTCTAATGACGCAGATAATAGTTATGAGCCAATTCCCTATAGCTGCAGGATGAGAACACACCCTCCTCTCTGATCCTCTGCAGGAAATAGACTCCACACACCCTGACTTGCCAATTCATGTGAACACACACACATACACACACTCCATTCCTACCTCGCTCTCACTAAAGAAGCAATGCCAAGTGGATCTACTGTGCAATGTCTTGTCTGGCTGTGATTGATAGTGTTCTCTGTGTAGGACAGTAAAATAGTTCCTGCCTGTATTAACGCTGAGTGAATTAATCTGGTCACACAACCCTTTACTTGGACAGGCGCACAATGACATCATATCCGCAACCATTCATCAATCATTCAGTTTGTATTAAGGAAGATACATTTTCTAGATTTGATTTAAAGTTGTACACTGTTTCTTAAGTATATCCCAAGTAGAGACGTGTGCATGCCTTTATCATGGATGATTCCTGATTTTGTGATAAGGCTCATCAAAGATTCTAAAAAGGCTGAAAAAGCCAAGAGAGAGCTCAGATATGGCAAATTATGCAAGATGAAAATCTCGTGGTAATTTAAGTCTCACTGATTTATTTCTGTGAAGAAAATTAAAATTGCAAATAAAAGCATTGCACACTCTTTTGGGGGGTTTAAAATTCAGCATGGAGAATCCATTCATGCACCTATTGCTGTCATTGACTGAGGCACAGATGATCAATGGCAATCTAAAAATCATAATTCATATTTACATCATAGGACAATGTCCAAGACAGGGAGGAGGAAACAGGCTGAATGACTTTGGGCCAAGTCCCTCATTACACTTCGCAGAATGTGCTGCCATTGTGCTGCCACAAGCAAAGTGGACCACTTTAATTAAAGACAATCCAAATGGTGCTGTCCATGGTGCTGAAAGGAACTAGGGGCTCCCTGAGGGCACACAGAACAGGAGTCATGGGCTGGCAAGTCACTCATTGGGGATTCAGAGACTCAGAGACAGAAGAGGCCACTATGTCTGAGCAGCCCAATTGTTCAATTGTTATTATTTTTGCACATTAATTCTTAGATATATAATAAGAAAGCCTAAACATGCTTTTGCATTTGCACAACGGTGTTCGTTACTGCTGCAGTTATCAAGCATACCAGTGAGTGATTTAACTTGATCAAGACTTTGAAAGGTGAGCAAAATACTAAAGGATATGTAAAACTACTACAAAGGCACTTAAACTGCCTGCACTGGAGAAGCAACACAAAGAACAGTAACATGAAATAAAGAAAATTGGCTGCATGGTTAAAGAATAATATTCCATCATATCAGTTAGTGGTGATTTTAGAGTACAATGCATGATTGTATATAATGGTAATGTGAAGAAAACCAGGAAAAGAAAACAGAAATAAGTGGCAAGCTTACCAACCTGACAGAGAAGCGATCTTCAGACAGAAGCTGACCTCTCACTCTGTAGTAATGCCTGTGATTCATATGACTGTGAGAACTCTGCTTCGTTCTTTAACAGTATTTGTCTTGTAACACAGTGAAGCTTTTTATGCTCCTTTAAGCATGCAACTACTTGTATATTTTTGTTTTCATAAATCTGGTCTTCGTGATGTGTGAAGTCTTCCTTGCTTGCTAAACACTAATGCTATGGTGTAAATATGCATAATACATAAATTCCAAAAGAAAAATAAATTACAAAAGCAAAACTAAAAAAAATGAAATACCAAACATAGAGCGGCAGGCTATAACAATCGGTAGAATTCAAATTAGTGACTTCACGCTAGGAAGAAACAAAACAAGACTAAATCCTAACTTGCAGAAAGAATCAGAAACTAGACTAGAGTAGAACAACACAAACCATATCTAAGAACATTACAGACAATTTGTGCAATGCTGGCTGGCTACAAAAGGGAAACAGGAGAATATAAATACAAGTCTAGAAAACAAGGAACAGCTGAATTTGATCAGTCAGGCGAAGGGCAAGACAAATAGGTCAAAACAAGGAGGAGCCCAGAAACAAAAAACATAGCTAAACATGGCTAAAGTGACAGACTAGACAGAGTCAGAAAACATAGAGGGGGAAATCATGACACCAGTTTTTTGAAGTATATACGTCTGAAGAGAAATTAGCATTCTATGTTTTATTAGACTAGAGAATAAGTTGCAATTCTCAGTGACTTTAAAGCAGTAAGAAAAGTATAGAAACCACAAAAAAATCTGCACTTTCTCTTCTGTAAAGACTGTAAGGATTGTTCACTTGTCATAAAACCTCATTTTGTGTGGTAATCAATTCCAGTGCATAATTGTATTTAGCAACACAGTTGGCACTGACTTCAGTTCAGGAGATAGGTGTAAGCCCTGATCATTTAAACTAATTACAGTGTACAACTTGGCATGAGAGTGGAAAGCATAAGGAAGGTTGGGTGTGTTGAATTAGCCTTGTGAACTGGACCGATGATATGCAATTATGTGAACTGGCCTCATATTGATTGATAATACAGCAAGACTGGCTAGATTGCACTTGCTCCTGTCAACAGGAGTCTTGAGGCACTGCACAAATGTTCACGGACATTTGGCATTATACTCTCTTTACATACTGAGATTGATTAATAATAACCTTCCAAGCATTGAACACATTTATCTCACAAGTATCTAATTTAACTTCCAACTTTGTTTTCTGTATTTAAAAAAAAAAAAAAAAGACTTCTAAAAATATTTTTCTAATTAGATATTTTTTTCTAATCATGTACTATTCATTTCTGACAACTAACTGCATGGGATGCCCTATTTGTTTCAGTACAGTTATTCTGGCTATTATATTTCTAGCATGAAGGTCGAATAAGGAATGACTTTTGCACTGAATTCCACTCTGCATCTATATCACTGAATACAGTTTCAAGTTTATTCTGGAATTCTCAAATATCACCCATATAATTATTCAGATCAAGCACTTAAACCACTTTTTCCTAGATATGATAGATTTATGTCATGAATCAGTGAAAGTGAAAGAAGAAAAAATATTTAAGATGTCAAGCTTTTTACGTGTCATTATAGACACAGAAATGCCCAATGTGTCAAGCTCAGGCCAATGAAAAAGGTTCACATTAAACATTCATTATGTTAAAATAATCACTGTCTTTATACAGGTGGGCTGTTCTAAATCATCACTCCAATTCAATTTGCTTCTCATCTGCCTCATACAGAAACACATATACACACGCGTGCGCACGCACACACATGCGCGCACACACACACACACACACACACACACACACACACACACACACACACACACACAGACACACACACACACACACAAACACACACACACTGCCTGTGGATTACATTGTGGATGTGTAAATCCTAATACCTGCTAAGATTATGAAACATTTAGATTCAAAACCAAGCAGAGTACAGGCTCTTTTTAAGCCTTCAAAATATAATTATTTTATAGCTACCAAGGCTACCAATGTTCCGTGTGAACACTCTTCATTTGTACATTTCATTTTCTCCAAAACACAATGAACTGGCAGTTGTTTGTCCACTAAAGCGCTGTGATGATATTCAAAATAATAGTCACCAAATAAACAATTAAATTTATACAGACTTGAGTGTGCATTGTGTGGGCACATTAAAAAGGTTGAATATGAGCCTTTCCTTTTGTGCATTGTTTTGCTATGTTTGCCAAAACTTTCATTTCTGAATCACATCGCATAGCTGACTGGTGTTGATCGTTTGTCCATGTGTTATAATACACACTGTAGTTATGGTCTAACAATGCACTGTTTCATTACATTCTTGTTACATTGTTACTTAGGATCGTTAAAGAACCACCTGTTAAAAATTGTCCAGAACCATGAACTGACCAGGAAGAACATCTTCACCAGAACCATAAGAAGAATCCGGACTTCTCCGAAGCAAAGATAAGAAAAGTGGAAAGTATTAAATTTGTGCTCTCATTTACTGTCCCAAGGCTGCTGCCCCAAGCCTGACCAAGCCCAGAAATCCAAAGAGATCTGCTGACAAATTTACATCATTGTCTACAGTGACTTATATTAATGTTAATGATGTTAGTGTCCAGTTACAGGCAGGCTTCAGTTCTCAAATGCAGCAGTCAAACTATCACTTTTTCTTCTTTAGCCTGATGTTCTGTCTTCATCACTTGCCCTCTCTCTCACAAAAATCAAATACGTAGCTTTGTTTACTGTTGTGACCTTAGGTCATAATGATGGACCTGTTTAACATTGAAAATAAGCCAGCTTTGAAATTTGGCGACATACTAGCATTACAGCCAGATAACAACACTGATATGTCACTTTTGCAAGGAACATGTTACACTGTGACAGCAGTAGGGATGGAGCCACACGTGAGTGCGGTTGTGGAGTTTCTTTATTATCCATCTCAAAATTCCAAAACAAATACAAGGACAGTGTCGAGCTGCCAAGAGAAGAAGGAAAAACAAAAACCAGTAGATAGCTGGCAGTAAAGGCTCGAACACGGACTCAGCAGCGTACGCTCGGATAAGAACTGGCATCATGAGAGCAATGTGCAGCACTGGAGGCAGACAACTGTTGGCTTGATGTAGGGGAGAACAGGCAAATGTAATGGTGATTAAGTGCACGTGTGATTAATACGTGGGTGATTGGGAATGAGAGAGGCATGTGTGTGTGAGTGTGAGTGCCAGTGAGCATGCCCCTCTGGCTGAACCCAGCATAATATAGACATATCCATGATATACACATAAACAATCATTTAAACATTTTTACATGTTTTAATTCTAAAAAGAATACTGATGATCCATTAGATATAGACTATTGCAAGCCATATAAATGTTAATAGTTTTAACAAGGAAAAAAATCAAAAGCATGTGCAGAGAAAAACAATTTGTGCACTTTAATATTACTTAGATTTCTACAGGAATGGCAGTGTGAAAAATGTGGTCTTGCCATCATCTAAGTCGAAACAATAAATCAAGCTGCTCTTATTAAACAAATAAGTCACACATGTTTTAAAGTGCATTGATTAAGCAAATGGTTTAAACATGGTTTTCATCATAGACCTCAGAGCCCACCTGTTTTGCTCTGACTCAGTTCCCAGTGTTACTGTACTAGGTACTCAGGGTTCTTAGCAGCCTGGTTCAGATGTACTGTGAGTAGGTAGGGAGCATAAATGCAGTCTGATAAGTTCAGTTGAACTGGGTAAGTAATCAAGGTCATTGATGGCAAAACCACGTATATAACCTGTATATTTAATAATATAAATTAAAAATCATATTTTGCTTCATTTGTTTGCAGAACCTTGAGCTGGTACTGTTTTGGAATATCTAGGTGGTCTTGAACAAACTTCAGATGGACCTCTTTTAATTTTTTGGAGCACTGTGGTTTTCTGCATCTGCTCCTTCCACTGAATATCAGTTTTTGTACTGTACAGAGTTTAGCTAATGGGACTCATAAACACAGATGTTATCAAGTGCAAGGGATGCGTATTCTGATCTTTATCTGTAACCCATTTGATCTTTGTAACACATGTGGAATGATTGTAGTAGGATGCTCACACGTAGGCAGAACACTAATGGCACTATTCTGTTCAAACTCTCTGCCAGATGGAGATCCTCTTCAGCCTGAAGGTCCTCTTAGAAGAAACACTTCTGAAAAAAATCTTTTGATTTGGTTATATTTCACAATGTTACAGCATAATTCTGATCCAAAGAGCAGATAACTAAAATTGTTATATAGTAGGGCAAGTAAAACTCCCTCCTGAATTTATTCAAACACTTGACTTCATTTAACACTTAACCTTTAAGTTCTTCACCATTATTTCTTCCCTTCTCAGTCCTCCCCCTCTCGCTCCACCCACCTCTCTAACCTCAAAGGATTTTGCCACCTTCATTTGAGGAGAAAGTTAACAGGATGCATCAGTGTTTTTTATTTATGTCTCAATTCCCTCTACCAATCTTCATCCTCCTGCATTTGGTCTTCTATTGTGTTTCTTTCCTGTCTCCACAGATGAAATGTTACATCTTCCAACATTCAGCAACCCAACTACCGACCCTCTAGACTCTATCCCATTCACATTGCCTCAGTCAATCTCCCAGGACCTACTCCCATTCAACACTTCTATCATAAACATCTCTCTGTTATCAGGGTTTGTACCATCTACCTTCAAGACTACCAGGGTGGCACTCATACTGAAGAAACCCACACTGAACTGGCATCAACAACCACCAACCAGAATCCCTCCATTCCTTTCTCTAAGATTCCTGAGCATGCTGTTTATAACCAATTATCTTGCTTGCAGTAACAGAGAAACACAGTGTGGCTAGATGAGCCAAACTGTTGTTGGTTGGTTCTGATTCTTCTACACCTGTGTGCTGCGGTTGGCACAATGAACCAAATGATTGCCTTGTCAACCCTCTCTAGAAAATCTAGAAATCACTGGCTCATGTTGGAAGGGATGCTTATATAAGGTAACATGGAGAAAATCCATAACCTGAAAATTGATCCGCCACCTGAAATTCAATCCCAGCAAAACTGAGCTACTACACATTCTCAGAGCAACTGGTCCTCACAGACATCTTGCCATTTCTCTTGAGAATTCACTGATCACTCCATCTGAGAATGCAAGAAACATTGGTGTAATTGTGGATAACCAGGTATCATTCTCTAATTATGTCTCAAATCACAAACTTGACTTGGTCATACAGGTTTCAACCTTCAACATTCAGATAATTTGCCCTTGTGTCTCCAGGGAGGCCACCCAGGTGCTTGTTCAGTCTCATCATCTCCATGGTTGAATACTGCAATTCTCTTCTGCCAGGTCTTCCTATATATGCCATCAGGCCCTTGCAACTGATCCAGAATGCTGCAGCATGGCTGGTCTTCAACTCTCTCAAGTTTCTCCATGTCACTCCACTGTTCCGTTTATTTCACTGGCTTCCTGTAGAAGCTCATATCATATTAAAAACTGCAATGCTTGCCTACAAGGCTAAAAATTGACCTGCTCCCTACTACTTGATGGCAACAGTCAAAATGCAATTTGTACCTTGGACCCTTTGAACTTCAAGTACTGCATACCTTATAATAATAAGATTGTCTTTATTATTATTATTATTATTATTATTATTATTATTATGTGACTTAGAAAAAGATCAGGTTTCATATTAGGAGCTATTCCTACAAAAATACAGAATATGCAGAAGGTCTCACAAACTGTTTTCCTTGCCGATGCATAAACATGAAGAAACATATCTTTGGAATAATGAAATTAATTTAATTGGCAGACAACAAAGTCAAAGTCAAAGTCAAATGTATTTATATAGTCCTTTTTACAACAGCTGTTGTCACAAAGCAGTTTTACACATGTCCTAGTCCAAGCCCCCAGTGAGCAAGCCAAGGGCAACCGAAGCAAGGAAAAACTCACTAGAAGATGAGGAAGAAACCTTGAGGGGAACCAAGACTCAAAGGGGGTTCACTGATACTCCAACAGTGCCAGGATGTGCTACACAGAAATAACATTAGCGCGTAGCATTAAAACTTCATTAAAACAGGGACATCAGTGTCACCAGTAAAGGCACTCGAGTTGTGAAGCGCTTGTTGGGCTGCGGGCACTCTGGGAGCTCATGCCACTTGCTCTTCTGTTAAACAAGTGTTCTTTCTAATGTAAATTAGTGATGGACCCACTTCCTCCGTGGGTCATCAACTTCTAAATGTCCATTATTTATGGCTGTATTAAAACTATTTTAGCCCCCTACCATATGTTTACATGTTCCCCATCGTCAGTTCCATCGTGGCTATAGCGCATTTAATTAAGAAATATTTTATTTTGCCTGTGTGTTGAACGACAGCTGTTGCCACTAGCTGTGTTGTAGAAAAGTTGTACCAAGTTAAGAGTTGTTTTGCAGAAATCAAACCTATATAAATATTGTTGCTTGACAGTCACTTCCTTCTACATTCATTAAAGTAATTTAGTTAAAACTACCTGTTCAAACATCGTGCGTCTTGACGCACAAACAAAATTATTTGCTGAGGGAACTCTATTTACTTGGCTCGTGTCGTTTTTGACCTGAAGACCTTTGCAATGCCTGCGTGAAATTTACGAGTCAGTGCGTCATCGACATCTTGCTTTCCCATACAGATTAGTAGGACATTCCAGTTACAACAACGTGAGCGACATCAGGGGTCAGAGGGGTAACTTACGGCGAATCCTGACCATACTCAAAATATTTAAAAGGATATTAGTCATAAGACGTTTTGGAAGTCATCTGCCCGGTAGATATACTCCTTTTATCGATTTTAAGTGCCTGGTCACCTCCTAGTTGCTTGCTATAAAACCTAGTGCGCACTTGAGCACAGTCACGAAGACGCATCTCGAACAGGAGCGCAGCGCTGAAGCGCGGCGGACAGCCAGATAGTTCTCTATTGCGCTTACATTTGGAGGATATTGATAACTGGAAAAAAAAAAGAAGCTGTCTGAAGACACAGAAACAATATTATATCCAATTTTAAAGAAGACCGCCTCTTATACGCCATATCTTACTTGTTGTCATATTTCTATACTTTTGTGGGTTTAAAAGGAAGGAGATAGTCAGACTTAACGTTCTGTGCGCCGCCAGTCAACACCATCATGAAATTGTTGTTATCTGTAGTACTTGTATTCCTCGCTTTGTCCCAAATTTTTGGTGAGGATTTGAGTTTAAAAGAAGACCTCGACTACTGGACAAACGACAACCAAATACAGGTACGTTTCCATCTTAGATTACATTTTGGAATTACTATGAGAAGCCAAGCCTCGAAAAAAAACAACAGCAAAGATTTACGATTAGGATACCGCAATTTTGTTTTGGGGTTTTTTTTTAATTACAAAAGTAAAAATATATATATAAAGGAGAAAAAAAAACTTTACTGAAAAAGACTAACCTGACTAACCTGATATTGGCTCAGCAGCAGCTAATCGGAAGAGTTGTTGAAGGAACGAGTGTGATGAGTCTAACGCAGCCGTACTGTCGCTGTCCAGTTCTGAACGGGGTAGACACGTTACTCCATGCTTCAAATGTAGCACACGTTTTTCGTTTGACATTGCGGGATGGAAGGCAGCCAAGTATCTGGTTCCGTCCTTTGTACTCATAAACCGCATACTGGCAATATTTGCCTACTGGACGGTCACAAGAGGGCTATTATCGTCATATGTAGTAGGTAATGTAGTGAAAATGTCTTTGTTCCTAAGCATAGGCAGGGTTTTGTCTATCGTACAAAGAAGGCGTAAATATCTAATAAATAATTAACTTTAAAGATTTAATAATTTAAACTCAACCCAAAAGAAGAAACCACATTTTAACACGCAATGGGCCTCTTGCCTGCAGTTAGAAACTGCTAGTTACACTCTTGATTTCGTAAAGAGCCTGGTGACCCATGTTCTTCGCTACTGTCTTATGTTACATTAATCAAATAATCCTTTATAGGGTGAGTGGCTTCAGGCGGATCCATTCAGAGAGATACTTAGACGGATGACGAGAAAACCTCGACCACATCAGTTCATCGGACTAATGGGAAAGCGCTCCTCTGGTAAAAACAATGTATAGCTAAAATATTCTCTCTCTCTCTCTCTCGCTCTCGCTCTCGCTCTCGCTCGCTCTCGCTCTCTCTCTCTCTCTCTCTCTCTCTCTCTCTCTCTCTCTCTCTCTATATATATATATATATATATATATATATATATATATATATAAAATCCGTCTACATAGATTAACCAAATGACATTAAAATTGTGCCTGATGGAATGATGTTACTGCTCCTAACTCATATTCTCCTACATATTTTGCCCCTCAAAAGATAACGCACAGATTACACGAAAACGTAAGTAAACATTCTTCTTTTATTCACATCATATTTCCTTTATGGAAGTGACTGCTGTAGTCTGTTCCTCGGCAACTAGGCCTGTTCTCCATACGGTTGATATTATTTAGGCTAGTTTCACATCAGCATTCAAAACAACATTGTTTAAACCCGAGGTGACTGCCCATCACATTTGGGCTAATACATATATAAATATATCAGGTAACTCACTAGACCCCCTTTAGCTGTAATGTCAGGAAATTAAAAGATTTCTATTGTGGGTTTATGCTTTAGAGGAGGACAAATTTAATTTACCTACTTACTTATTTAATTCTATTGGATGGGGTTTGCATGAAGAAAATTGGCTAAACAAACCCACATCCAAAAAGTGTTGGACAGTGTTTAACAAGAGTACATGTCAGGGAGAAGCATTAGAGAACTTAATTAATTGCATTTGTTTCAAACTAGAAAGTTTATCTAAATTACTCTTTCATGGTCTCTATCACACACACACATGTAATGGCTTCTTCAAAACATTTGTTTTCTGATAATTTAACTCTCCTTTGAAAACAATGGGACAAAATTAATCTCAAAGCCAATTCCCTTCAAAAATTTCAGTTAACAAACCTTTTGTTTTTGCTCTTATTTCCCTCCCAGGGCATAAAATTAACTCATTTGTTGGGTTAATGGGGAAAAGAAGCCAGGAGGAACCAGGTAAGAATTTAAACTTTCTACTAATTAAGCATGCCAGAGTATTTAAGTATTTAAGAATACCAGGCCTAAATTCAGTTCATAATAACCACTGTAATCTTGCAAAACCACTGCAAGTCTTTTTTCTATAATGAATGGGTGAAAATGAAACAGAGCTTACGAATGCAAATCCCCCTGTTCCCATAGAAATGTATGAATGGGTCACGCTACAGAACTATGACAACCGGCGTTAACTCCCGAAGCTCCAGACTGCCTCTGATGTTCACCATGCTTAACAGTGGACGTTCTCATCTCACGCCTTTACTTTATTATTTTTGTAACTTCTTTAAGTGAATTTAATTATGAAGTTCAATAAAAATAATTTAAAAAAAAACAATTTTCACTTTGTGGTGATGTAGCAGCACCTTGCCAACTATGTTTGTAGTAAGAAAGGAACAGACATTGTAATACTGTCCAGCTGTGATCAAACATATTAATGGATGTCAAAGTCTCTAAGACAATTTGGACTATTACGGTCTATATATGTCTGTGTGGGTCATGGGTAAGTTGTACTGCCAAACTCTCTGCATAGTGCCTCATCATGTTTTAAATCACAACTCTGTTCTGTAAATATGATTTCAGACACACAAATCTGGGCATGTTGTCATGCTTCCACCCTAACAATTTTCATATGATGAATCATTGTGATTGTAGCTTAATATTAAAATTATTTTCCTTATTGGTGGAATTTTTGATTCTCTACTTTATTGTTATGAGGCACATCCTGGAAATGTTTAGCTGATACGCCTGCAAGAAAGAAATGAGAGTGCACGTACACCTCCTGGTGGCCCGACAAAGCACAACCACAAGAGAAGGAGCAATGTGTTGCTACGTATTCTTATTAGGAGACATAACAAAGGCTTTAGTGTTAAACACAGCAGAACTGAAAGTGGAAAAAAAAAACAGAATAACAGTTTATTCTCAAGCAAACATACTGCACTCAGAACATACTTTGCATTTAAAAAAAAAACATTTTCCTCAGATTTAAGCTAGGTCATTTCAACCAAATCAAGCAGAAAAGTTATTTATTTTTCATATTAGAAGAGTGACCAAAGCACAGCTAGCACTGTTCCTCCGGTAGCAGTAGTTTTGTTGTGAAAGAATACATCAAAAACTCCTTCTAACCATGCATAATTGGAAATTTAAGATAACCGAGTCATTTGAGATAACTGAGCCATTTGCTGTAACTGCTGAGACTTTAAAAAAATTAGAGGGTTCGACAGAATGTACTTATGACCCACCATATATTATAAATAAAAAGCAGACTGCAGAGAATGCAGTCATCCCTTTAATCCTCATATTAATGCAGCATGCTTAAAGTTGCCTGGATACTGGTCCTTGTCTGGCTTGTAGATGGAGAGGGTTCTTTGGTAGTGGGGTGTTGTAAGGGAATAAGTTAGGTGCTTTCTCCAACTGAGAGTCGTTAACCTGCAGAAACAAAGAGCAAGGAATCAAGGCTGTGATACCTGTGGCATCTGCATGTATGAGAAACATCACGATACTCTGTATGTAGCATGTATACCCTGCATATCCAGACATGGGTATAACTGGCCAGTAATTGGCCACAAACGGTCAGTTTATGGTTGGAGGGATACTTATGTCTGGTGACTTCTCTGAACCCACTAGTGATGCTGTGTGTAAAGACTCCAGCAGCACTGTACTGTGCGATACACTAATTCCAGCTCAACATTGAACATGGACATGTACAGGAGCCTCCACAATATTTTGTCAGATCTGAATGTATAATTTCTCTACCCTATCTTGTCTGGACAAAGCAGGTTTTATAAATGCATACTTACTCACTGCATTAAGTACAGCACACAGTACACAATAATAACAAAATAGTGATGACAGGAATGTTGGATTGAAATTTACAATACACAATCTATTACAACTGATAGGTTGTACCTGTTAGGTAGAGCCACATAGTTGCTTTTTCTAATGAAGTAATAAAAAAGCAGCTTTTAAAAGTTGTGCTGGATTCTAGAAGTATCAGATGATAATATTAGAAATTGAGCAAGTAACCAGTCACTGCTCTAGAAATGTTCTTCAAATCACAAGAGAAAAGTGCTGTTTTACCTTGGGCACCCTCATCTCCTCAGGCAGAGAGAGGTAGTAGACAGTGAACCTGTGGTCCAGGAAAGGCACTCTCAGCTCCAGCCTAATGAGAGGAGCCCAGGGAGAAAGCCGTGAACAGACAGCAATTTCAGAAATCAAAGGTAGGGAGACCAGACCAGCGACTTTATTTAGCTGGACGTGTACAGGAGCCTATAGATTTGGCAGGCACGGGCACATTATGAGGGGAGCAGAACGCTTCTCTCACCCGTGTGCAGCTGTAGTTCTGTCTGCTCTCAGCACATCAAACATGTACAGCTCTTTCAGCAGTCGCTCACTGTCCTCTGCAGCTGCTTTCGGGGTTGGAGCCTGGAGAAGAAGCAAACCTTTACTTTCACACATTCACATATGTCAGCTTTTAACTACTTACTTAAGCAATCAACAATATCTAACATATTGCAAGGTATATAATAGTGACAATTACAAAATTGCATTTTGTCTATATTGTGGAGCCCTTTCAGTCGGTCATTAAAATATTTTCAAAGATATTTAATCTATTAACTATGTTTCTGTGAAGCAATCCGAAGTCAAGGAAAACTGAGTGTATTGGTTTAAGAAATGATAATGTGATGAGGGTGTAGATAAATTGTACCTTACGGAAATATATGTAGTCTTGTGTGAGTTCATCAGAGTCCATCACCAGAGAAGATCACCACACTGTCTTCTCACACATATAGGCAATAAATAAACAAACAAAAACAAACAGTAAAACATATAAAATAAGTTCCCACTAAGTAAACTGTAAAGCTTCTTATAGCTCTGATGCCACACACACACACACACACATTTGGCATGTTATTGATTTTTATTGATTTCAAATCATGTTTTATATGCATGTGAAAACATCACACTTCAGATAAGATAGTAAGAATAAGCTAATTGATCAGCTGGTCATTGTAGCATAAACCGTAGCCTAAACGGTGAATTAGTAACACGCTCTGAATCTAGCTATTAAGGTATTAAGACAGAACCTTTGTCATGTTAAATGGGGTGTTCTCTAAGGCTGTGTTCTGTACCACCTAGAAACAGTAACATTCAACAGTGCAGAGAATAGGCCAGTGAATAGGGCAGTTGTTCGTTGCGTATCGGCCTAATCAATATAACGATATAACAGTGGGAATCGCAAATATAATTATTTTCTTCAGGAAAACAGGTAAAAATGTTTCTCAAATAGAAGTAAATTATTTGAAGGTGGAAACCAGAAAAGGTGTACTCTTTAAAAAACATATATTTACAGCATAGCCATGAACAGAACAAATCTACCCAGCAGACAGGCAATTCACTAACCCACGAGATGAAATAATAATAATAATAATAATATTATGAGGAATATCTTAAATGTCTTAAATTAACATTAGGATGAGACTCTGATGTCATTACTTGGTCTTAACCATCAATATTTGCTCCTTTTCTCACTCACCTCCATATCACCTGCTCTCCCTGCCCTGCCAGTATCCTCATACTCTCTCCCGCTATCTCTTTACTCAGAGTGGACAGGAAAAAAATACCATCACTAAACTAGTGACAAGAAAGAATCTTGATACATATATGAAGGCTAACAGGAGTTTGTACATCAGGATGAGACTAGTGTAATGGGATTACGGATCTGTCAATATTTGCTCCTTTTCTCACTCACCTCCAAATCTCCTGCCAGGATCCTCGAACTCTCTCTCTCCCTTTACTCTGAATGAACATGAAAAATATTATCAGTAAACACCTGGTATTTCTTGACATGATGTTCAGAAATGGATTATTTACAATTTCTTATTATCAACACATTATGCAATAAAATATGATTTGTAATTATTATATCAGGAAACACTGACTCAGTTCTTTTACAACTGTCTTCTATACTTACCTCACCTGATTATTACTCATTTTCTCACAACTTACTTTTCTTTTTTGAGGTTTCCCAAAAATTGCTGAATGTCATTGCCACCGTTCATCTTGCTCAATACTTACTGTGCATCAAAGCTGACAAATAAAAATAAAATGGTTGCATTTTAATCGAACAAACACTAATGCCATTTGTATGCAGTCTTCAGCAGCTTCGTAAAAGAACATTATAGAGACCAGTGCCATACATTTGAAAAGGTATTGTCTCTTCAGCTGGTCACACTAGTGTCATATTCCAGTTCAGCATGGTGTAAACTATCTTTCTGGATGAATTTATTGTAAAACTCATGTATTTTAGAATGTTTCTGTAGACAGTCAATTTTGTGCCAAATTTTTCACATAAAACAAAACAGTATAAGTAAAAATTTAAGAAACACATCGCAAATGAAAATAATCATTAAACTTAATTTTTCAACATTACCACTCATTCACATTAATTTTTCCAGTCTTTATTTGATATACATTTGTAAATGCCTTTTTTCATCTTCTGGAATCTTTCACTGGCTTCTGGCTAAAGAAAAACAAAAACAAAAACAAAAACAAAAAAAACCCAAACCCAACCTTGGAAATGACAGACTAGTTAATAACATCAGTTGCATTTGAAGGTGATGGTGCACACACCCCCACCTGGTGGCCCAAGGAAGACGTGTCAAAGGCACATGCACATGGTACAGACAGATTAAACAGGGTTTACTGTTCAATAGAAGGGCAATTGGGGAAAATAATTTGTTTCTTCCATAAGACTAAACTTTGAACAACTGTTCCATTTCAATATGTTTCGAGTCCTGGATATCCCAGTCTGGTCATTGTGGTCTCTTTTCTTCTCATCTAATTCTCCAAGAGTCAAGGCAATGCAAGATGGGCTATGTTTTTTTTCTAATTCCAGGGAGAGCCAATTTCTAGGGGTTATACTGTAAGCATTCAAGGCATGCAGCTGCCTGGTTACTGGTCCTTGTCTGGCTTGTAGATGGAGAGGGTTCTGGCAGAAGGGTCAGTGGCTTTGATCCAGCGGGGCATCCAGTAATGGGAGATCCACTTACTGCGGCCCGGGTAATGCTTCTCAAAGATCTGCCGGAAGAAGAAGCCTTCTTTGGTAGTGGGGGGATTGTAAGGGAATAAGTTGGGTGCTTCCTCCAACTCAGAGTCGTTAACCTGCAGAAGCAGGGAACAAGCAGGCAAATGAGACAATAACTGCCATATCCCAGTAAAATGCAGACTCCTGGCATTTTCTTGGCAACCTATGATGTCTGTATAACAAGGAATGAAGCTAGCTTGTATATACAGCATTCCAAGCATGGGGTCATTTCAGTGTGTATCAATAAAAAAAAGAGAAAAGGTGCTTTTAGGTTTTCCTAAATTCTATGTAGCTCCTTTGCCGTTACATAATTTATCTGATGCATTTATCCCAAGCAACATACAGTTATGACTGAATACTGCTTTAGCAACTGATGGTTAAGGGTCTTGCTCAGGGGCCAAATAGTGGCAACTTGTTAGTGTATCATAACCACTGAGTTACCACTCCCCCAATGCCTTTACATTGGTGTGTTTGAGATCCTGATGTGTAGTAATTATTCACCAGATTAATCTCTCGGGGTCTAACATTGCTTCTGAGAACCTGCTCTCTGCATGTTACCTGTCACAGCAGTAAAGCAATGTGGTATTACTAAGTTTGTGTCTGGGGAGCATAGTGAAGGTTTGGGAGGAAAAAAAATCTAAACATGATAGAACTACCCACGCAAGTGGTGCAGACACCAAATCTGGGATCTGGCTGAACCTCACAAGAAACTTCAGTCTATAACAGTCTATTGTTGTCCTGTATTTTTGCTAAGGCTTTAATATATGGAAAAAAATATATACAACAGCAATGTACCTGAGAGTCGATGTGCTCCTGCAAGCTTGTGTACCAGGACTTCTTCATGGATGTGATCCCATCACTGAAAGCCTCTTTGCGTCTCCACAGTATTTCATCCGGAATCAGATTCAGCCCTCTGAATGCATCCCTCAGAAGATGCTTCTCCACCCCATCCTGTTTGGACAAAGCAGGTTTTTATAGCATAGTCTAGTTTTTATAGGTCTATTTTACACACAATAGGAAATTTAACGTTCTGCATTTACTGTGGCAATTTCATTGTACATGGAGTTTAATCATTGATATATTTTTACACATACTGTATTGCTGTAACTTTAGCCTACTAATCCTTTTTCATTCAGTTTTATGTAGTCAGAAGCTAAGAACCAATGGGAATCTGACATTTTTAATTGATAAACTGTTTTAGCACAAGGGTTAATTGGTGTCAGATAATATCTGGATATTTTGTGTGTATTGTGAGGAAGAATGGGTGATAAGTGATCCGTTCATGCAAGTTCTTTTAGTGAGCTAATAAATTTGTGTGTCGCACATCTAGAGCAGTTGTAGGCTACAGTACCAGTTACTATTCAGTTGATTATCAAAAGCCCCAGGGATGCAGTCTGTGCATCATCCTGGAGATGTCTGGAGTGTTTTAGTACAATATCGGTCAGTTTTATTTGTAGGAGGATAAGTCATCACCAGGGGAATTCCTGTTGTCTTAGTAAGCTGTTTAGATCAGAACAGTGTATCTACTCTCTGAACAAGTAAAACATGATCAAAGGCATCATCTATGACTTCTGTAGGAAATCATAAAAAGGGAATATAATTTCTGATGGGCAGGAATAAACAGATACAATAGGACATCCAGGACTGCTTTCCTTATGAAGTTTAGTTGGGCAATAGAAACAGCTACAGCAAGGATTATTTTTACAATAAGATTCCATGCAGAATCTGGGAGTCCTTTTGCTGAAATGGCATGACTAATAGTCAACTGAATGGAGGACTATAATTGTGGAGTCAGAGCTGTTCTACCTATAAAAGCAGGTATAATAACTATAATGATGAGACATCTGTCCTAAATAAATTACACACAGGCCACTGCCTAGAGCTTCACATGTACTTTACATTACTTTGCATTAATGAAGGACCTCACTGTTTGTGTATTGCATAACCAATATTTATAAAGTGCTTTTATGGTATAAATTAATATTAAAAACATCCACTTAACACCTGCTGCTGTTCAAAACCAGATCATTCGTGAAAGAGACCAACGAACACTGACAACATCGACGGAACGCAGATCTCCGTTACCCAGTGACGTTCAAGGAGCAGTGAGGTGTAGTGCGCATCAAGAACCATCAGATTATTACATCTTTATGAAATGAGCAGGTAACCAGTCACTGCTCTAGAAATGTTCTTCAAATCACAAGAGAAAAGTGCTGTTTTACCTTGGGCACCCTCATCTCCTCAGGCAGAGAGAGGTAGTAGGCAGTGAACCTGTGGTCCAGGAAAGGCACTCTCAGCTCCAGCCTAATGAGAGGAGCCCAGGGAGAAAGCCGTGAACAGACAGCAATTTCAGAAATCAAAGGTAGGGAGACCAGACCAGCGACTTTATTTAGCTGGACGTGTACAGGAGCCTATAGATTTGGCAGGCACGGGCACATTATGAGGGGAGCAGAACGCTTCTCTCACCCGTGTGCGGCTGTAGTTCTGTCTGCTCTCAGCACATCAAACATGTACAGCTCTTTCAGCAGTCGCTCACTGTCCTCTGCAGCTGCTTTCGGGGTTGGAGCCTGGAGAAGAAGCAAACCTTTACTTTCACACATTCACGTGTTGGGGTGCACAATATATCACGTCATAAGTCATGGAAAAGCTGGCCTTTGGAGTTGTTCACATCATTCAATCTTAGTAACAATTCTGTAGGCCTACTTTAACTACTCAACTACTTCAAGCAATTACCCATGTCTAACATATAGCAGGGTGTATAATACTGATACAATTGCGATATTGCATTTTGTCCATATTTTGGAGGCCTTTCTGGCAGTCATGTTATTTTCATATAATAATAATAATAAACTATTTGTACAGCAATTTCTTAATTTCAGTTTACAAAGTGCTTTACAGAGAACAGAATGCATAGAATAATAAAGCTAAACATCCTGAGATCTAACACCCCACCACTAAGTAAAAATAAACAACTAAATAAATTAGATGATCTAAAGAATACACTGAAATATTAAAAGAGAAATTAAAGCAATAAATTAAGGACAATTTAGATTATTATTTTATGAATAAAGATAATTTAAAGAATATTTAAAACTGCATTTCAATCCAATAAGTAAAAGTGCAGCTACATTTAAAACCAAAGTGTAAAGTTAAAAAGTCTGATAGTTAGCAGGTTTCCATGAATCTTTTTATCTACAGCAAAACCATCTTCTCTCAATTCCTGAGAGGTTATCAAAACATCTCTCAATCCCTGATGGGAGGCAGAGAAGCTTAATTAAAGGCCTTATTCAATTAAAAAAAATCTTAACTTTCTCGTTGAAGGTGTTTAAGTGATCAAGGGACCTCGGGTCATCTTCAGAGAATTGCAATGCAAATTTTTTTGTCAGGTGGTGGGATATATATACTACCCAACAAATATAATGACATCTATCTATATCTTTAAAAAAAGTTTTTAAAATTTTTTTAATGCACTTAGAATGTAGATAAAGTGTACCCTATGGAAATAGATGTAGCCCTGTGTGAGTTCATCAGATCCTTCACCAGAGAAGATCACCACACTGTCAGTCTTCTCACGGATATACTTAGATACAAGATACATGCCTAAAAGAAATAAACAAACAAAAAAACATAGAAATACAGTCCCACTAAGTAAACTGTAAAGCTTCCTATAGTTCTGATGCCATCTAATGGCTAAAATGGGTGAAATGTGTACAAATAAAACAGATCAGTGAGGCTTAGCCTGTAGAACCTGGTGCAGAAAAGGTGTCAGCAAGGCATGTTGTGTCATTTCAGGTGAATGACTACACATCAAGTGAAGCTGAGTAACTTTAATTACTTTTATTTATTTAACAAGGACAGCACACATTAATCAGCATTGCTGTCACGATGTAAATTTGCCAAATTTAACCACATGGTCAAATTTTGCTGCAGACCCTGGACAGGTTGATAATGTTAAAGGATACAAACAAACACTTCACACAGGTCTATCAAATCACAAGGCAGCATTAATGTGCAAGATTACAAATCACATACAACAAACATTTTTCATATTTAAAAAAATGACCCTGAGGCTTCCAATATGGCACCTTTTCAGGACTGAGCAGTTTTGATTTTTCTATTTAGAAAACTACTCTCCCCAATAACTAAAGAATTCATAATTACTTATGAAATCAAATCTGGGAAAGAGAGAAATGTTTCTTAACTGTTTGTCACAGTTAGGGTTAGACTGAAGGTTAAATAATAAAACTGACTGACACAGGTTCAGTGACATACCAAAGTGGAGACAAAAGAATTTCCATTCTGTTAGCACTGCGTAACTCCCTAAATGTTTTGGCTCCTTTTTATGTCAACAAAGTGAAAATAAAACTGCATGAGATACTGCCTGTGAGACACACACACACACACGGCTGTGCTTACCAACAGATGCGCGCACTGTGGTGATGTCGTAACTTTCCAGGTGGAGGATGACCTCCTCCAAAGCACAAATGCCCTCTTCTGGGGTGAAATTCACCTCGTGATGATTGCTGCCTATATGGTCTGCAACCTACGGCACAAAACCATTCAGAAGTGTCAGATCCATATCCCTGCTAGCTGTAGTGGAACAACACAGGCACTAAATGCCGATTCAACACCACTAACCTTACGAGCAGCCACAACGTCTGGACTGTCATCTGCACCGATAGCAAATGTCTGAATCTGGTACTGCAACTTCTCCTCCTTGGCTAATTTGACAAGAGTGGCAGCGACTAGGCTAGAGTCAAGTCCCCCTTGACAGTAAAACAGCATTAGTTAATATGAACAGTTCATCAACCCACGTCTATAAAGATAAATAGTTGTCTACAGAGCAGTGGCACGCGCGTGTTAGTACCGGAGAGAAGGCACCCGATCCTCCTGTGGGCCATCAGCCGTTTCCTCACAGCATTTTCAAAAAGGATCCTGATGTTGTGCTTCACTGCCTCCAGAGCAAAATCTGGACAAGCAGAGACAAACACTGCACACGCACACGTTTCCTACACAGATGCTAAATGCAGAAAGGCACCTTTCCTTGTAAAATACATGCCTGGTTTAAAGCAATATTAGTGTCGT
This sequence comes from Electrophorus electricus, assembly GCF_041902795.1. Taxonomy (NCBI): domain Eukaryota; kingdom Metazoa; phylum Chordata; class Actinopteri; order Gymnotiformes; family Gymnotidae; genus Electrophorus; species Electrophorus electricus. Next base: position 41,285,082 of record NC_137498.1, on the reverse strand, counting down.
ATTCTGAATGATGACATTACTACTACATTATCTATGGTAACATCACCACTTGCGACATCATTAGGTGTTTACCTGTGGCAAGTTCCCCAGCACTGTCATGGACAGCGTGTCGGGGCTTATCAGTGCAACTATGGAAACTTTCCAGCCGTACAGACTTAACCTTTCCAGTCTGCTTCAAGTCAAACTCCTCAAAGTGGCCGGGTGGGAAAGGGGTTATCTTCGCAGGTTCAGACATGGAATGGGTGATCTGTGTCAAACCTAGAGAGCAATGGTGCAGAGAGAACAATAAGATTAGTCCAAACAATAAGAACCTACAAAATCAACCAAAACTCAAAACATTTCTGGTACCTTTGGCCTCTGAGCAGACGGCGAGGAAGCCATTATCAGTCAGGAGCCTGAACAAGGGCCTTACGCCATACGTATCCCTCCCTAGGAAAACTTTCCTGTTGGCAGTGTCCAGCAGAATGAAGGCAAACACACCATCCAGCAGAGAGGCCATTTCTTGGATACCATTTTGGTTGTACAAGTGAAGCAGGATCTCCCCATCCACTTGAGTCTGATAGTCAAACTTAAAGTGCCTTTTCAGCTTCAGAGGAAGAGAATTTGTGAAACACGGTGTGCAGTAACGTTACAATAGAATATTACAAACAGCAATCTCAAAGACTGTACAAATAGTTAGATGAACACATGCAGGGAATTGGTGCAGGAAAAAGCAGCACATACCTGGAGGTGGTTGTAGATCTCGCCATTATAGCAGAGCCAGAGGAAAGGGAATTTCTTTATACGCAGGGGCTGCATGCCATAGAGTGGGTCCACAATTGCCAAACGGTGGAAACCGAAGCAACAGTTGGTGTAGTCATTAACATTTTCAAAACGAAAAGCGTCGGGACCTCGATGGCCAATCTTCATAGCACAGGTGCACTGAACTGACAGACACTCATCGCTGCCAAACAAGGCCCATATACCACACATCTTACTTTCTTTCTGGAGACAAAAAGACACATTTTTTATTAGTCTCTACATATTTAAACTTGTTAAATCAACACATTTAAAATCAAAACATCCAATAAGTTTAAAGTGGATAAGAAGGGAAAACGGATTTGCATTGATATGATCTGGCAAAAAATGCATCCTCTTGACAAACTTGTCTTAGCTCACCCAACCAACAGGATGGTTGATGCAAGCTGTTACTCAAATATCGACATAACATTGCAATCATGCCAAATGGACCCCGTGGATGCGTTTGTAAATTTTTTTTACAATTTTTAGATTTTAAGTGAGAGTACTAGAATAGCTAACGACAAAATGTCGTGTTTCTTAACGTGGCTATGTATCCTCTAATAATCTCTCCTACATCGGGTTAGCTCGCTGTATGGATGAGAGAAACTTTTCTTTATGAATGACAGACTACAAAATGTAGCGCCGGACAATAACACACCATCGACAACACAAACGTGCAGAACATCTTTTGTGCCCATTGTGAGATGGGGTTAGTGATGTAAGGCACATGACCTAGCATGAAGTATAGAAAGTGGGCGAGTGATTGCATTGCAGTTTGAAGGGGGGGGGGGGGGGGTGTATTAGATTATGCGTAGGCTTGTTGCATGTAGTACTGCAGCTTTACAAAGAAACTTCGCAACGAAGGAGAACGAGAAGGAGATCAAAGAAAAGAGTATGTGTGTGTAAGGGTGTTGTAAAACAGAGGCTGCCGTCTCAGCATGAAGTTAAACAAATGGGGTGGGGAAACACAAAGAATGCTTGTGAGGGGGTGTTTGGGGTGCAGTCTTCCCTATATATGTATGTTTGTTCATCGGCAAAGGTAGAGCTACTTCCTGATTTAGATGCACCCGGCGTGGTGTAGTGGCTCTCCGGAGATCTCTGTGATAAAGGCGCAATTAATTGTGTACCCGAGTGTGTTCGAGGCTTGTGTTTCTTCTCCCCACATACACGAACACCTGGAGTAGGGTTGAAACTCCGCACCATGAATTAACCTGCCACATTTGTAACGGCCCCCAATCCTTTAAATGTATTTTGGCCATGGCCGCACATGGCTTTTAGCTTGGCTAGCTCAGGTTAGCTAAGCAGCATGCTGTTAACGAAACTTCTAATTCCGAACCTATTTTCAGTACAAACATTAAAATTGATTCAGAAAGCCATATGTCAAATAACCGTACGTCACATGTATTAAAACAATTGGTAAGGATTTGGATTTGGATTTTACCTTAAAATAAGGATGTCTACCCGACTGACCAGAACCCTGCTGAAAGCGTGTTCAACTGTGTGCCGCATGATGAAATACTGAGAGCGACTGCCCCCAAGCTGCCCTGGAAAGTGAATTTACTATCTGGGGTTTAAAAAACAAAAACAAAAACAAAACAAACAAACAAAAAAACCCCTGCTAACTCAGTGTTAGGAATCTGCAGGGCTTATTATATACGAACATCATAGAAACACACCACAAAATAGGATCCTTTTTACAGCATTATTTGTATTTTATTATAAATAAATTAGCATTAGTTAGAAATCAGACAAATTAAATTCAGATAGGTTAACTAGTAATTGACAACAAAAGTATAAAAGGATGTGGTTCATTCAGAGCAAGAGAGCCATTTCTGTGGCATAGACAGCATAGCATAAAAGTTTACATTAAGACTATCCACTAGTATGAGCAGTTCCATATCAAATCACATCTTACGGCATATTTTCAGCCACAGAATAGGATCATTCAAGCAACCGCGATGTTAGCTGTGCAAATAGATCTTGAGTGTTAGGGACAGAGATCAAATCTAAACAAGGTAACACTACGAAAACTACATACAATCTAAGATTTAAAAAACCCCAGAAATTGCCTGCATTTTCTGACATTTGCTAGCACATTTCTGAACATAATGACACGTTTCTACGCCAGGCACTTTAAGCAAAACAAATTCCTTAAAACAAAAGGGTTTTTTTGGTTCTAAAACTAGCTGCCATTAAACAGTCTACTACAACTGCAGTCTGCTATAACCAGGTGCCATTACACAGCTGAGACTCTCCATGAGACATCTTGAGTACCATTTTTATATTGCTGTTCAAGGCAAGTGCCCATGGCACAGAGCAGCCGCTCCAGTTGCTGCTGGACAGCATGATGTATGCCGCTCGGACCGTCGCAGCCGACTACTAAGAGCAATGCTACAGTGCACCTTGCTATCACTGCTGTGGGCGTGAAATGAAGTAATCGTCAGTCCTGAATACAGCGGGAAGCTCTGGGTGCTGCTCTGGGGATCTTTTTGGACTGCCAGGTTTCTGAAAAGAAAGAAAGGTAACCATCACCACCTCAGCCACCGACAAGAAGGCATTAGCCCAAGTCTCACATAAAGCTGATCTTGTGATGATATTGCCTATATTAAATGAGTATTTAAATCTATACAGATTTCTGCTTATATTTTATGTTTACTGTGTTTTATAACACTTTTCCCTATTTCCCTGTTTAGGTATTTCTCCCAGTCCATTCAATTCCACACCATATATTTTATTCCATTTTAAGGGGATCTCTCAAAACTTTTAGAAGCACTTTGGAAAATGACATTAACAGGCACAAACCCAGCAACAGAAGACACAAACAGGAAGAAAAAGGTAATATGGAGAGAGGCTGGAGATACAGAAACTGAAACACTTTCTGCTTCAATGATTGTCTCTTTACAGAGGATCCTGAATTTCCAGTGCTCAAATAACACCCAGGGGAGTAACAGAATCTATTCAAGATACATGTCACACAGCCTGGAAAGTCTTCCTTGTGGTACATAAAAAGGCAATTTCATGTACAAAGCTAAACAGTGTCCCCTCATCTCAAACGCAATTCCAAAACATTTTCAAAGCAAAGTTAAATATTACTTAAATCCTAAGGGAACACTAAGCAACTGTGGGAAAGAGACTGCAGCACTGCAACCTTTAACACACTTGGTTCAGCTCATCAAGTAATGAGCAAGACCTTAACGTTTTGATGTAGTAGAGGAGAGAATACACCATGATCTAAAAGTTTCATGGGTCAGGAATATGCATGTCAGATGCTGGCCATTAGATACTGAGCAAAGTTCACATCATTCATTTAGATATGCTTTACTGATGTTACTTACATTTAAAAATCCAGGGACACTCATTGTTCTGAAAATCTTTTTCAAAGCACCCGGTAGGGTCCTAACTTCACCTTCTGCTTGGGTAACTTGCTCCTCCATGGCATTCACATTGGCTGCAACCATCTTGACAAAAGCCTTAAGAAATTATAGTTCTAATAAATATATATGTATGTACAATGGGCACATTGTTTTTATTTATATAACAAATATTATTTGTATAAATACCTCCAACTTATCGATTTTTCTGTAAATCTTTCTCATGTCTTCAGACTTTCTGTGAATTTCAGGCAGGGTGATGTTTACTATCTGAGAGGTGTCACTGCGAATCTGTTAAACGGAAAAAAACGTGAATGAAGTAGAGGTCCTCACTGGTCAGATGACACTGAAAAATGTTTCACAAGGAGTAAGGATGGTAGAGCCATAAAAAAATTAGAAGAAAAGACGCTACACTTTAGTTCCTCCAGTAGCCTAAAACGTTATATTCAGCTGTTCAAGGAAAATAAATACTATAAAATAATAATACTAAATAAATAATACTAATAATACTACTAAAGAAATACTACTTTACCATTTTTAGAATTCAGGATTTTGTTAGTGACAAATTCCTGAAATATTTTGACAGACATTTCTTATTCCATAAGACATACAACGTTGTGTCAGCTTTCGATATTCTTTAATGCACTCACCATCCACTTTTTAGAAGCCTTAACTCACTAACCATTTTACTAGATATAACTATCTTACATGTGCATTTTTGACGTTCACTGCCCAGCTATATAATCACTACAAGTTTTATAAATTAATTGAAAATTACTATATAGCGACATCCACAGGTGATATAGCATCCGTGCAGCTTCTGAGGCGGAATGAAAAATTGAATGAAAAGATAAAAATTCAGTCTGCTGACTTCAGCTCCGTGTGAAACGTGAAATTCTAGCAAGCTGCATGATGCGATTACCATGTCCAGCATCCCCACAAACTCGTCAACACGAGTGAGCATTCCCTCTAGACTCTTCTCCAGGCACAGGATCTGTAAACAAGTACGATTGCACGTCTCGTCATTGTATGCCATTGCTCTTATTTTCTAATAAGAACATCCGTCGCAGGTTTGTTTGTTTGTGTGTGTGTGTGTGTGTGTGTGTGTGTATATATATATATATATATATATAAAGCTTCGGAACCAGTGCGTTTTTCAGAGGCAACACGATGCCAACAGCATAACCCTATGCCAGTACCTCTTCGCTTGCATTTGCGCACACATAGGCAGAGTAACTGGACGCCGTGCGCCTCAGGCGCTCTTCGTCTTGCCCCGGGGCGCCCTGCGGCGCCGGCGCGTCCAGCGTGGGGACTGGAAGGCCGAAACTGGGACTGTGGGAGCCGCTGCCGCTGCTCGGGGCCTCGCTCAGCATCGACAGGCTGCTCGCACTCTGGGACACGACGCCGCTGTCTCTGCTCACTTCGGCGCTCGACTCCTCCAGCGGCGACAGCACTGCGCCCCGGTCAAACCGTTGGTCCATCTTCGGTATCTGCAAAAGGAGTTTTCGTGTATTTTTTGTTTGTTTGTTTGTTTTCGCAGAGCAGACCGAAAACCTGCTGGTGTCCAGTAAGACCAGACTGGGCTTTTCTCGCTCGTCATGTGACAGCCAGTACGGTACGGGTCTCCGTAAGGCTCAAACATAGCCGAGCGGTTTTTTGCATGTTAAATACAAACCCGTTATTTTTGCTTAAGTTGATTTTTTTTTTAATAAATTCTTCAATATCAGGTAGAAAACATATCTGAGTTTGAGAGATAATAAACCAGCGTCATTAAATGGGGTGTGCCAAGCAGAGGTGAATGGAGTTGTAGACACCTAATATTAAACGCAATGTCTTCGTACTAATTTGATTTTATTTACGTAAGCGGATGAGATGACAGTTCGCGTTTATCGCCGACGATTCCTGAAAAAGTCTTGCAACGATGCCCTCAGCAGACACTGTGCAGTATCTGAACCATAGTTTAAAATTCGGCAAAAATAAATTCATTTAAAAATAGAATAATTATACAATATTTCTACAGAAATGGCCAAACTTCAAATAAACCTTTGTCTCCATTACTGTACTTCAGTGTCCTTCGTGTTGGTTTAATTGAGAGAAAACAAAAACATATTAAAACATTAACAACGGAGAAAACATGAAAAAATCCAAATTTATCTCTAAGCATGAAAGTTACTCAAGTCTTTAACATACCTTGATCCAGTATGGACTCTCTGAAGATACATATACTGAAACAGGCTTATTTGTGAGATTCCTTGTTTACTTATCAAGCACTGGTGAACAGATTCTTCAAAATTGCAGGTGATGCATTCAGATCATCAAATACACATGGATATGCATATGCATAGTTATCATCAATATCATCAATACTGATGGGGCAGCAAATAACATAAGAGTCCAGCCCCATATATAGTACATAACGCCATATAGTTTCATAACTTCCTTAGGCCCCTGCATTTAAAGTTTTTCATTTTATGCCTGGACACACTGATGATAGGGAAAATAGTCACCCTTATACTGTTCCAAGCCTGTCAATATGGGAAAACCCCCAACCGTGACCTACAGTTACTGACAGTTCATTAACCAGGAATGGGCAGTAGCAGAAATAACCAGCAGCAATCTGATAAAAACATTCTTTTAATCTTTTGATCTGGTGTTCTAGCAAACACATGGCGCAAAGGCCTCTGGTGGTTCTTTCAGGTAAGCCCTGTGTATATCCCAACATGCACTACTCTTTTTGGGATAGACAGGATTAAAGGTGGGATTTTATTCACTCTCAAGCTCAAATCCATTTACTCTGCCCCAGGCAGGTTAGTGTCTGAGGACACATTGGTATGGTTATAAAACTTGTTGACAGCTGAGCCACCATCGTGACATCGCTGAGTCTGAATTATAAAGTTAGCTGTAAGTAGGATCAAGGATGGCTTGCTATCTCATGTCTTGTTTCATAGTGTGCCCCTAAGATGTCCACTGGTGTTTTGCAAATGTTGTAGTCCTCTTGACCCCTTAGTGTGTCCTAATATGGGATAACAAGTATAAAGGCAAAGCATTTTTTTCTGTTCCAGTTAGGAAAGCAGGCTAATATATCAGTTCATATTATCTTTTTATTCAAACCTAAAATTGGTGTACATGGAAAACCAACAAAGAAATTAAACAACCAGGACAAATGTTTAAACTTCAGAAATACTGTACAATAAATATTCATTTGCTTGGTACTGAGGTGGCTCCCAGTTGATACTCCCAGTAAATTAAAAACTCCAAAAGTGACCAGCAGATGGCAACTTACAGACAGAATTCTGATGCCAATCACTGAGGCATCCATTTGTATCACTTTGATCATCCAGTGGCCAGGTACAAAGAGATGCTGAGCTAGAAGCATAATACTTTGGGTGAGATGTGCCAGAGGATGGGACAACAAGGCACAAACGGTTAGGGGTTGTTAGGACAAACATATGCACGTAGACCAAACTGCCTATACATAACGTAATCAAGTCATAAGACTATAGAAATTATGTCCCACAGTCCACACCTTTTGGGGGGAAAAAAACCTCCAGAAACATGTGAAAATCAGAAAACAGAACAGCTGGTGCTGGTGTATAAAAACACAGATAACTTAAGAGGGTAATGTTAACCAAACACTGTGAGCCAATGCAATTATTCCCAATTAAGAAAAGCCAACAAACGCTTTAAATGTGAATGACCCTAACTGGAGTGTTAGAACCTGCAGGGTGATGCTAAATTCACTGAGCATGTAGAGAGGTCACTGCTCTTGCTAAGAGCTGAGCATCTCCCAGGACACAGCCTGTGAACAGCTGTGTGGACTTGAGTTGGGCCAGTTAGGAGTTCATTATCAGTGACCTGACAGAATGTGTGTGCATGCGCGTGTGTATGTGGGTGTGTGTTGTGGGGTTAGAAGACAAAACCATTGGTTAGAGAGCACCATGCAAACATCAGTGTATGACACGCCTGTGCGTTTCACTGCTGTATCAAGGTCCCCAATATAGCAGTAGAGGGGGAAAAAGCCATTGTCGATACATGTCACTGAGAAAACAGGACAAACCTTAAAAACATAATTCCTTGATCCATGTAATTACAGTGTGTTCTCCTATGTGACATTGTAAGATATAATACTCAAATGTTCTAAGAATAAAGGATTTTCTGCAGGAATGAGATTTGAAGCCTGAAACATATACAGTAGACATTTCAGAGGAATATTAACAAAATGCTGTACAACTTCAAAATTTGGTGTCACACTCAGGATATACAAATTGTAAGCCAACATAATACATTAGCATAAGTGTAGCTCCCTCCCACACAGAGAATTCCAGTGCTGACTCCAAATCACTAATGGTAGTGGCAAATATGATCAGTTATATACTGCAACTTGAACTATTATTTAAAACAAATATGCAGGTCAAAACCTCGCTGCTGGTCCAAAGACACATTTAGAAAACATGATTAAAAATGATCACTAAGTGGACAATTTGATAAAGAAGAACACATTCATGTTGAATTAGTGGCTCTGCCTAAAGGAAAATCAAACAAACAAACTAAACATGTACCACACTATTTCCCATGTATCCCCAACAGATAAGACATGGCAGTGTACATTAAGCAAACATTATTTAAGAACAGAGTAATATCTCAAGACAGTGTGTCTTACATTAGTCATTTTACAAAACCTTTTAAGAAAGTAGTGTGAGGTTCGAGTCTGTTGTCCCAGGCTGTACGATTAAGTCTCTGGGTCATGTGTGTGTTTTTAAGAGGGAGTTTCAAGAGTTGCACCACTGCAAGAGTGCGTTATAGGGTGATGACCATGCCATCCTCCTCCACACCCCCAGGGGGAAGCACCAAGCTGTTGCGGGGGCCTGTTCTTAGGCTGCTCAGGATTTTGTGCAGGCTGCTGTTGCTGCTCTCCCTGCCTGCGAGGCTGCTGCTGTGCTGGGGTGGCTGCAGACTCAGGTCCCTGTGCAACCGGTAGCTCAGGCTGCCGTGAGCCATGCCGTTCAGGCTGACCTGCGAGTGGAAGGAGGCTGTGGACACAACGGATAGGGGCCGGCTCTGTGGCCTGCTGACTGGGCTGTTTGGGGCAGCCGAGGACGAAGCCAGCTGACCCTGCGAGCGGCGTGATGGGCGACCAACGCTGCTTTCGATGACTATGTCCGACTCCTCGTCGCTGTCAAGGTCGTCAGGTGCATAGCCGTGGTCGGCAGTGGAGGAGGTGACAGCCGTAGCAGAGGGCAGGCCGGCGATGGCGGGGCAACCCCCCGAGCCGCTGCTGTCGGACGAGCGTCCCGAGCTACCTGAGATACGGCTGCTTCGCACCACGTTGTTGCGCTGGTTCACCGGCTTCACCGTCACTATCAGGTTGTGGCTGTTGGCGATCATCATGTCAGTCACCTGGTCCAGGGTTTTGCCCGTCACCTCAATGCCGTTCACCTCTAGCACCTCGTCATTGACGGCCAGCAGACCAGTGCCCTCGGCCAGGCCGCCGGGCACCAGGCGCGAGATGAAGATGCCTGGCACCTTCTCCAGGCCATGGGGTGTGACACGCACACTGGTGCCATCACGGATGTAGAAACCCAGTGGCTTGTCAGAGCCGTGCCGGTACAGACGCACCCGCCGGTGGGACTCAGGAAGGATGTCCACGTCAATTATGGAGGACACGGGCCGGAAATCCTGCGGCATGCCGATGCGGATGTGAGGTCGTTTCCTGTTTAGGTCGTTGCGAAGAGTGACCACTGCCTTCTTCTTCCGGGTCAGCGTGTTTGTGCCAAAACTGCTGTAGTCAACCTCCTCTGTAAGACAGAGATGCAAGCAGACAGTGAGGCCACAGGACAAGGGAGAGACAGCAGATGGGACTTTGGTTGTCTTATGAATCATACCAAACCATATAATTTCTCAATACAGGTCTGATTATCATAAGCATAAACCAATAGTATACAGCAGCAGAACAACATCACAAAAATCCCAAGAGTGCAGCAGATCTTCTACTTTCCTCATATCAGTTGTAGGTCTAAGGCACTCCAGGCAATATATACGCATGAACTAGTAGTTTAATTTTCTTTCCATTGCCATACAGTGTCTCTCTAAGTGAGATGATACTTATCGTCACTTTATCACCACTTGTTTGGTCCTCAGCTATAACTAATGTACTTACTCCCAGAAAGTGCATGTGAAAACACACTCATACTCATGTATGACTGACACACACACACACACACACACACACACACACACACACACACACACACACACACACACACTTTCTCCTTCATGAAAAACAAATTACGGACGCACTTAGCTGAAGTTATATTATTCTCCAGCTTCTTATAAAATTTTTCCAGTGCAGCTTAAAACTCAGCAGTCCACCTTAAAACTCAGCGGTCCACCTTAAAACTCAGCAGGCTAACGGCACACTCAGCAGATTTTCTGCTATTTGTGTGGTTTGAATGTACTAAAGCCACAGAGTAATTAGCTTCAAGAATTTAGACAAGGAGAGCATTTTACTCGCTCAGTTATTATTTCTCCTCTCTGTTTCTGTCTGGTTTCTACTGCTCTTTCCCCGACCCTGAACCTCTTTTACTTCATGGCCAAACTGGAAACAACATTGTTTGTTTTTTTAAAGAAGGGATTAATAAACAGCTAAATCACCGTCGGGTGTGGATCCATGGTGGCATAAATGCTCTTGCTAGAAGGCAGATAATCTGTTCATAGAATGGGTTTATCAAAACTGCACAATAGTAACGCAAGTCATCACATGTGCAAGTGCATGGATATTTGCATTTCAACATAATAGTTTTAACTGTTAATGTGAAGAAAACTTTAAGCTGTGGTTAAACTCAAACTAAGATGGTTATCGTCACATGATCCACAATGCAAAGCGCTGCTGTTTGACCCCACTCAGACAGAGCACTAACTGTGGCTGCCACTTCTGTTCTGCCCCACTGTAGACAGCCACAAGTACTCAAGGTGCAAACCACCACAAAGCCAGGCTGGCCCAGCTCCACCTACAGCCCAACGAGAGGGCTGCCCAGCAGGGGCTTACAGGGAAAAGCAGTTGAGAAAATAGCCAGCTACCGTTGAAACACTCTCAGATATATATTTTAACAATGCTTGCACAAAGCGTCTGAACGTGATCAAAGAGCAGTCCTTTGGTTATTCTTAGTCTGGGGCTGTGGTGGTGTACTTATTTTGATTGAGTCCAGACAGACTTTTATTATGCCCTGGAATTTCAGCCACAAGTGCAAGTAGCGTGATAGGAAACACATTGGCGCGTTCCCCTGCCTCTCTGGCCCTCGTTAGGGCCATGCGGCACCCGCCAATCCCCCACTCTTGCTCGGGTTTCGTCTTGGAGAATACAGGAGCACCTCATGTGTCGCGCCCATCCGGAGGTTCAGGATACTCCAGCTCTGTTAAAAATGGGGTTTAAAATAGCGGCGCATGGAGTGCTGAGGTGTGCCTTTTCCACGGTGGCTGGATGGAGCCAGCCAAGTCTGGCTTCTCCTGCTGCTCAGGTTCTGGGGGTGCAGCCTGGAGTCTCACACATCAGAGAGCAGGACTGCTTACCTCCAGCAGATCGGCTCCAGGAACGTGGCCCTGGTCAGTTTGGCTAGTGTTTACATGCAGAGTACAGGCAGCCCAGCTAGATTAGATGGAGTAGTCCATATGGCACTGAGGCATGATAGGAAAACAAACACACTCCTCTAATGTCCACCAGGCATTTGCAGACTTGGTGACTGCTGTGGCCAAGTGCCAACCAGACAGAACACAAAGTCTGCAAGTTCTAAATAAAGACTTTCCTGAGTGATTGGCCTGAAAACTAAAAAAAAAAAAAACTTTCAAAGCCAAGCAGCAGGCTCTAATTAACATTAATTATCTTCAAATCAACAAAAGAGTTTGGAAAAATGCCAAGCTGAAATGGTAAGAAAATAATTATAGATAATCAGTATATGTAACAAATAATATTTAAATCATGATGCATCAAAGCATACACCAAATTTGAAAAGCCCCAGAAAACCACCATAGCCATGTTCTAATGCTTCTTTACAATAGCTTAAGACAAACACACATCATGCATAGCAAAGTAGGGGCAGAGGCAAGGCAGACTGTGTCATTCGCCTGGCCACAACATGCTAACAGAAGACAGACATCAATCATCATGCTTCACTGAGCATCGCACACCACACAATGTGAGATTCAAAGACCCAGTGAAGAGCGCAGCCTCTTCACACGGTGCCAGGCACGCAATTCACTCACCTGACTCCGCTTAGCCTGGTCAAGGGGGCTGGGGTTGGAGGTCAGAGGTTACTGGGGGTGGAAGTACAAAGCAGGGAGGGCTATAGCCCTGCATTCCAGTAGGACTAGAGAGTTAATGTCTTGCCACTGCAGTGCTCCAGCAATATGGAGGTTGAACTTAGATGGTCCACTAAGGTTTCAAAGAGCTACTTGTCTGATGTGTCTGTCTGAGGATGGGTTTTGTTCTGGGCCTTTCTCCGGGCTGGGTTGATGTGTCCTGTCGGGACAAAAGTGTGGTGCAGCATGCAGGCCTTTGTTCAGCTCCGCCTGCCTCTCATTAACTTCCACAGAGGAACAACCTCTTTTCCATGTGACTAAGGGTCATATAAAAGTGTGATTCTAAAAGGTCTTAACAGCCCGTCTTTAGGGCACCCTGTATGATTTATCTATGCTGTTTTCCCCACATTTACTTCAGTGCGAAATGAAAAGTCCTATTATTTCACACAAATTCAGAGATGATAATCACTTAATACAATTAATCCCAAAACTTTGTCACTGGCAAAAAATATTCTCCTAGGAATTTCATTACAGTTTAGTATGAATACAATGGATGTGATGTTCAAAAACCAGCAAGCAGATGCTTGGCAGGGAGATAATCTGGCTTTAACTGCATGGGGACAACAAGACAGCCGAAGCAGTCAAAGACATGTCTGTACTAGGGTTTACTTGGACCTGTCAGCAACAGCCAAACAGCACAATGGCAAACAACATCTGCTCAAAGACAGAAACGAGTGCTTTATCCCACCACCGTCCTGACAGCTTAATACACACAGATATACTACACTGCACAAAATACTTCGGCTTTGCCTTTTTTTTTTTTTTTTTTCTTTCAACCACCCTTTATTATACACTGAATGGGCACTTTATTAGAGAGACCCATCCAGTAGCACTTTGGACCTCCTACAGAACCACAGCAATTCATCGTGGCATAGATTCCACTAGGGATTGAAATCATTCTGCAGGAAACCCGGCCCTTGCAGACAGGATAGTTTCTCGCATTTGGCGCAGATTAGATGGAGGTACTGATGTGCCTGGTTTGACCTGGTCCCTGAGACATTCTATGGGATAAAGATATGGGGACTGTGAAAGCCAGGGAAGCGAGGAAGACTCGTCGTCATGTTCATGTTCCATTCAGTGTACATAGGAGTGCAGGTTCAGCATATACTGTGGACAGGCCGGAAGAGTGGTGCTGCTTTTCCCTTCGCACTGCAAATTAAACATCTGACATTTTTAAAACACATCTTTACCCATATATGTTCATGTGAGACAGAGACCTGCATGTATACGTTCTGTCCAACCATTGGTGTCCAGGGGGAAACCCTGTTGCACTACACTCTGCTGCCCAGTCCTCCCACCCCTGACCCATATTAACCAAACAGAGGAGGGAAACTCCATCTAACTCCCCTTGAAAGCAAACAGACCCCTGACAATGTCCATCTTGAAGCAGCCCCCCTCAACATGACTCAGCAGTCTTTCAGACTCAGTTCTTTTTGAACCCCGAAGTAAAGCAAGAAGATGGAGGCCCTCCTGCACAAATAAAGTTTTTGCACACTCAGCACTCAACTCCCCAAAGCTAACACACACCCACACACACCCACCCACACACATGCACACACACTGCCCCTGTAACTTGCAGTACCAGTAGTACCTCTGCCTCTCACATCTGGGAAACGTTAAAGGGCTGCAGTAGAGGGTGGAGAATGTGCCAGTAGGTTAGACTCCCCCTTCACCTTCTTGCTTCTGCACACATCACATTCTGGCTACAGGTCATGGCAGCCTGTGTGTGTGTGTGTGTGTGTGTGTCATGGAGGTTCTGCTTTGAACAGTCCTCCAAAGGAGCTCTGTGTGTGTGGTGTGTGTGTGGTGTGTGTGTTTGTGCGCATGCGCACACAAGCACATACACGTGGTGGCTTGAAAGAAAATAGTTTTTTGGAGTGGTGAAGGGGAAGGAGAGAAAAAAGAAAGTTAAAAACATCACAAACGAGTGCTCAATAATGCAGAATGAAGCATGTTCAGTCTGATCGAAACACTCTTTATATCGTCATACCCACTCCAGCCTTGTGCTGCCTCCTCTCCAACAACACGTTCCACATATGCAGCAGAGCTCCAAACCCAGAGAGACGGCCGCTAATAAATGAATGCAAAATGTGTCTCTCATTACATTATGGTACAGTATAGATCTGCTCAATTTACAGAGGTTTCTGAAATATAAGTAAATCACATAACCTGAGTTAATTAATAAACATTTGATTATGAGGCATTTACTGGCTAGTAGAGTATCGCCACACTTTAAGCTGTTTACTGTGATCAAATGTCTGAACATGGTAAAGATTCTTTGTGTCAATGTTTTTTGCTAAGATAAAGACTGTAGTGAAATTAACTGCCTTAATAAAAAGCCACGGCACATCAGGCTGACCTGAGGGGTGAGACCAACAGAACAGGAGGAGACAAAGTTACACTAAAAGGAATGTCTGAGGAAAAATAATAACAGAAGACCAAAACACACTTCAGTCAGCCTTTTAGCTGCTTAACTGCTTTTAATGAGCGTATCATGGCTGGCCTGCTACCCATTTCTCACTTCAATGTACTTTCCTGGCCGGAGGGCTGTACCCATGTGGCACTCAGAGCCGGGCTGGGCCAGAGAGAGAGGTCAGTTGCACACAAGCTAGGCCCAGTGACACAGAGCAGTATGCTTGAAGCTTCAGCCACCTGTCAGTCTGGCCTTCTGTCTCACCAGGCATGTTCAGCACACAACCATGAGAATGAAGGGCAACACTTCCAAACTGCTCTCATTAGTTTAAATGTGAATTACAGCTTTTTAGCAGTAGGGCTGGTTAAGTATACTGTAGCATTACTGTGTAGCTGGTAAGTATACTGTAGCGTTACTCTGTAGCTGGTAAGTATACTGTAGCGTTAGTCTGTAGCTGGTAAGTATACTGTAGCGTTACTGTGTAGCTGGTAAATATACTGTAGCGTTACTCTGTAGCTGGTTAAATATACTGTAGCATTACTGTGTAGCTGGTAAATATACTGTAGCGTTACTGTGTAGCTGGTAAATATACTGTAGTGTTACTCTGTAGCTGGTTAAATATACTGTAGCATTACTGTGTAGCTGGTAAGTATACTGTAGCGTTACTGTGTAGCTGGTAAGTATACTGTAGCGTTACTGAGTAGCTGATAAGTGTACTGTAATGTTACTGTGTAGCTCGCAAGTGTACTGTAATGTCATTGTGTAGCTGGTAAGTATACTGTAGCGTTACTCTGTAGCTGGTAAGTATACTGTAGTGTTACTCTGTAGCTGGTAAGTATACTGTAGTGTTACTCTGTAGCTGGTAAGTATACTGTAGTGTTATTCAGCCTAATCCACATCGTAAGGTATTTTTCATTTGTGCCACTTTCAAGACATGCAGAATATTTGATCTATTTACTGAAATCTCAATTGCTGTAAAAAAAAGTATATATAATTAGTCATCAGTGTGTTCAGTAAAATTTAACGAAGGACATGTTTATGCATCTACACCACTTAAACAACATACACGAACCAAGTCTGTATGTCTTCAAAACAAAATCTGTCATCACATACTTTTGTAAGCCTACAAAAATAGTTCTAAATAAATTGTTCTAAAACAAAGTGTTATTAAAAAATAGTTATAAATGTTAAATATTGTTATTGTAGATTAACCAGTTTTCACACATTGTGTATTTTATTAAAGATGAAAGAAATTTGCCGTTCAAGTCTAAAGCAAAATTATTGTGACCTTACTGCAAACTGCAGAGTTACCATCTCATCTGAAGGCAAATAGCCTAGAGGAGTGTCACAGCAAAAGACCCCAAACCTGCCTGTAGACAAGCACAGTATCATGTAACACTGGTCCCAACGTTTGTATGTGAAAGGAAACAAGACCACACACACGCATGTTCAACATACACAGCAAGACAGCTATTTATTAAATGTTTTAAAGCCAATATTAATATCTGATACAATTCTCACTTCCAAAGCATCCAATATCCTTTAAAGATACCGGTGTGGAAGATTTGTTACAAGCTTTTCTTCACAATAAATTTCTTAACAATAAAAAGTGGGCTTTTAATTTTTTATTGGATTTGGGAAAATACTTATTAAACTCCGATCTCACATCCTTTTTCTCCATGCAATGCTGAATCAAGTGAATGTAAAATATTACCGTCATGGGAAAGTGAAAACATCTAGAGTTTCCATAATTGTAGCCTACAAAGCAGTGCAGTGCATTTACAGTAGAACAGGTCTACTGCAGTCCTCTCTGATGAGAGGGGGTGAAAACATCTTCCCACAACCTGACCCTTAAAATGCCACCCCTACAAACTGCCCTGTGAGCCAGTCCAGACCTGCTGTCTAATCTCTTAGTGTCATGGGTGACACCAAGCAGGACAGGTTTGGGGATGAGAGGGTGGGGTATTCAAGTTGGTGGGGGTGTGTGGATTAAGGTGTGCATAAAAGTAACCAAAAGATGTTTCTGGAAGGGGCAGACAATGATAAACCAAAGATGTCGCCTCTAATTATTTCACCAAGAGCTTCCTCACAGTATCTGTAAGCTCTCTATACTAGTATATCCAACAACACTGATAACTCCTAAGAAAAAATGGGTCTTAACCCTTCAAATCAGAGGTTTAAATGTTGTAGCAACAGCATATGGTGGATTTAGACTTATAGTGCAATAGTGAAAAATAAATTATCCTCCATGTCAAGCACACAATGCATGAAGAAGAAGGAAAAAAAACCCTTGTAACCCATCCTTTAAAACCACAGCGAGAACTGCTTTTACTGCAGTCCTGCTCTCCTTTGGCTTCGGAGAAGTGGATTACACTGTGGTTTGAGAAAGGAAACTATAGTCTTGTACATAAATAATAAGAAATTACAGCCTTCACGGCATGTTCAACTCCTCTGTATGAATCATGTACCTCAGTTTTAGTGTTCTTTTTTTATGGGAAGTAGGAGTGTCCCTGTATTTGATTAACACAGTATTTTAGCTGCCACAAAATCCACCACACTATCCATGTTATAAAAAGGACAATTTATCAATAGCTTTTTTGCATTTTAGCTAAGCTCCTGAGTATATAGTAAGAGTATACAGTATGCTGGTATACTATAATGCCAAAGGGGTTAGATCACATCTCTACTCCTCGAACGGTATTGTCAAGTTGCCTAAACATGTCAACCTTTTAAGTATCTGTGAGAGGAGGATTTTAATATCTCTGTGGCAGTGAAAAGTGAACATCGTGTGAAAGCACCTTTACCGAAAGGCAGTGGAGTGTGTATCCACATGGGGCAGTCGTGCCCTATCCACAACAGCTAGCACAGTACGCTTGTTCCTGGGAAAGCACCCCGTGGGCTCAGGCAAGCTGAAGCTGGCTCCTTATACCTGGCCTACACACACTTACACACACCCAGTTTACAAAATACTTCCTGATTGTGCGTCAACTCAAATGTGTCAGGTTCTCAGCTTCTGCATCACACCACTGATGTTTGTCATGATGACAGACACACACACACACACACACACACACACACCCAAACACAAGTGCACACACGTGCACACACACTCAGCCCTCTTAGACTAAAGCGCAGTGCTCAAACACTTGCTTGTGTTCCCAGCTCTACTAAACCAAGCAACACAGTAATCTCCCTGCAAAGTTTGGTTAATACAGGGTTCTGACCCAAATCCCGACAAACTGACCAAACATCAGAGCCACTGTGCTTATGAGCAACAGTGACCGATCAGTGCAAAGCTGAGGCTAAGTCAGATCTTCCCAGCATGCTGCCTCCAGGTCTCCAGACTGCATATTTGGGTTGGACTCCCCCTTTCTCGTCTGCACTGGGTTCAGGCGAGGAACTGGAGAGCAGGGCTGTCTGGCTTCTGGCCTGCGTGCTTGTGGGCAAAGGCCTGTCTCTGCTCTGTCTGTCTCACTGCGCTTCACGCTAAATATTGCAGTTGCATTTTTAAAAGGTGGCCAGTTGCAATCAAACCCTGTAAACACAACTATAGAAAAACACAGGGGGCTGTGCAATAAATAAATGTTTGCAAAGTATTTTGAGTGCAAAAAAAGAAAGAAAAACTAAAGATAAAAATTCTTGAAACTGAACCATGAGGATAAATGAAATTTTTTCTGGTACTCTTTTGAGATATCGCTGGCTGATTGTGAATGGTGTTGACAGGGGTTTTTAAATTAGCAGGTCTTAACAATCTACTCCCGGCCAATCAGAGTCCAAGGTTTTCATTTAATTAGACCACTACTGAGTATTTGCTGAGCCGCACCACAGTGAGGGGCTTCTCATTATTTTAAAAAGGTCTTTGACCTGTATACACACACCAATTACTGAGCATGGCTGTCCTTTTCAACAGTCCTCTTTAGCACAACTCCTCCCACTGCTGCCGGCTCCTGACGTCCTGCTTGCAGAAAGCCCAGAGTGCACTGCTGGCAGGCTATGTCCCCTCAGGAAGACAGAGAGCAGAGGGACAGGGAAGGTGTGTTCAAACAGATTTGGCCTGCAGTGTGTCAGCAGACTCAAGAGGATTACAGGAGGCAACTCAGCCTCCCCCATTACTCCAGATAAGAGTGATTTCACTGCACTCACAGGGTATGTGACCAGTGTGTTCTAACCAGCATTTGGTACATGTCAGCAACTCCAATGCTATTTTATGTATCTTTTTTGTGCTGCAAATCTCAGGGTTTTTTTCTCCCTGACAAGCAGTGTAATACACTCAATCAAGCATGCATGCACTCAGTAGAATGTAGCCTAATGAGTTTGAACTCATGACCCAGGTCAATGACAAGAAAAACCAAGACCACAAAGAAAGTAACACACCCAATATAGTTTATCAACTAAGGACAACTACTGCGCATGAAAGATAAAACTAAAATCATTTAAAAGCATCATAAAAAAACAAACAAACACATGTACATAGATCATGACAGGCATAGGCGTGGGGCTCCACACCGCGAGAACAAGACGCTGCCCGAGGCGTGCAGAGAACTGCCATCCTCCAAACTTAAGCCAACGTTTGCACCAGGTCGCACAGCTGCTTGCTCGACCCGAAAGGTCGCAAGACGGAGAGGAGCCTTAGGCTGGATCTTTGCTCTCCTGTTCTGCTCCGCCAGTCTCACTGGAGCAGAGGATGAGACAGCAGCTGTGAGTCGGGGTGGGGTCATATCAATGGCTGTGAATGTACAGTCAGATCATTCAGACTGTAAACAACAACAACAACAACTACTACTACTACTACTACTACTACTACTACTACTACAAACAACCCTGTCCCTGCTCAAACTGCTCTGATAGTGACAGTAAATGCAAATTAGTAGACACCACCAAAGCCAGGCGGTCTCTAAGCGGGCCTGTTTGTCCGTTGGTGGGCTACGCCTCACCGCGCTGGGTGTGGGACGCTGGCTGAGGGTGCACACGGCTCCGCAGTGCAGCTGTGAGGATGATAAACACAACCTCCACTGTAATTAAGGTCTCCTAAAATAGGCCGAGGGTAGAGGCCAGGCTTATATGCGGGTGAGGATGTGCGTGGCATTCGGGGGAAGAGAGAGCACAGAGCTGACGGTGGCTTCTACAGAGATCCAGCTCGGAACTTATACATCGTGACACCCGAGAGACTTGGCAAGGGCTGAGAATGCGGCATGTCCAGAACTTTCTGGAACATTCCAGAATATGGCAAATCAAGGATGAGTTCCAGGGAAAGACTGCTGGTACATTCTTCATCAAACTACCAAGTGTCCTTAGTCATTATGTGAAAAACAACACAGTTTCTACTAAAACTCCACTGATGTAAAGACAAATTTAAGCCTACAATGCCACAAAACAGGGCTGCAGCAATAGATGTATTTAAGCAATTGGAGTATTTTTATTGCTCCAATAAATTAAAAACAATTTTTGCTTTATTAAAGAGCAATAGTAAATATACAAAAAAAGGTCTCTTAAAATGAACAACTAATTGGTTTCTATTTTAGAAATTATTCTATTTTTATTGCTTAAATTACATACAGTATCTGTCAAAACTAAACATAATTTAGTGCATTTAAGTGACATATTACATTCTGGGTTTTAAATAAACATTTTCTTAAATGTAAAAAGTAAAAAAAAATGTATTAAAATTATTTTAAGTGAAGGTGTTTTTCAAGATAAGTGCAGAACAGTCTTTGAGAATGGAAGAGTGGTTAAACATTATTTTGACAAAGTTAGCATAGCAAAGCCAAGTGACTATTGATATGAGTGGCAATCCCAAAATACTTTAGTTTGCACACATGAAAAATATAAACCAGGTAAAACTAACTAATTTGCCATTTGCTATTTTCCCTAATCTTTACATCGCACTCAGTGGGCCTCAACAGTAGCTAGATTTCTTAGAACACAGAGCAATTTATTATTTCCCCAGTGTACAAAAGGTGGTCCCCAAACAGTATATTTATTAATTCAATGAATTCATTTGTTTGTTCGAAATACAATGGCATAAGTTACTCCAGTCCACTAACTATAATGCGTACTGCATAGATCCAGAAATGTAAAATTCCGTCTCTCGGCCAATAAACATGACAAGAAATTGCTCCAGTTCAATTCATCATGTGAACTAGGTAGTTGGCCAGCTAACCTTTCGTAGTACAGCTGTGGTGTGACTGCATTACCTCTGGGGTCATGCATAAGCACCCTTCTGTATGAACCTCTCCTGTCTCTGCAGTGACAACCCAAACATGATGATATCATATGGACTGTTCAGACTCTGGCTAGGCTCTATGTCTGCTTTTAAGTAAACATATTGGATTCTGGGAGATTATTTATAGTCTCTCCATCACATGCTAATGATTCAAGACAATATGCAAAAGTACTTTAAAAAAGTCCCTTTTGGCATCTTCATATGATCCTTGTGCCCTTCTACTTCATAGGTAATACAATATCACCTCGCTTAAACATTTTTTTGGTATGCTCCCACATTTTTGTTGTTAGAGAGCTTAATATTTATCTACTGAATCCATTTTCAGTTTGATGGATGTTTTGCATATATGTGACTCAAAACACGATGGAGTGTAGGAATATCATGGATATTGTTATATGGATTAAAAGAATTTTGCATCTATGATTTTCGTAGCCGGGTAACTTGAGAAATCATCTCAGCCCTACAGTAAAACACCCACAGAGTCCATTATAACAATAGTAAATAATAATAGAGAAAAATGGACACCAAGTAAGAGAACAAGGAAGTCCACTCCAAGTGTTTCATAATCCAGTTATCAGAACCCTCCAATTTTTTTGCCTTTCAGCTCTCATCACACTTGATCCAAGCCATTAAGAAGTCTGAATATCTGGTACTGGTGTAATGGGATGTAGGATGGCAAAAATGTGGACCATCTGGTGGGTCCTGAGGACAGGTTGAGAAACTCTGGTCTAAAACAACCAATCCCCGGGCAATCACCGCAAAAAATGTGTCAATAGCGAGTGGATGAGAGGCCTATGAGAGCCACAGAGCAGTTCTCGGTGCTGAAGAGAACATGTACAGCAGTGCAATGCAGGCAAAATGTGGTGAAATGATGCCAAAGTGCAACTCTGCTGTTTTGGAGAGACATAACTTAGTTGTGAGAAGCTGTAAAAAATGTTCTTTTAGCACAGAAGATGGTTCCAGGGTGTTAAGGGTAGGGAAGGAGGGAGGGAGGGAGAGAAAGTCATGGAAAGAGGGAGGGAGGGACTGAATGAGACAGGACATTTGTCCAAGTGCTAAAAAAGGAATGAAAAAACAGGAATGCTCCTGACACCTAAGAAGCAGAATTCCTAGAATTCCTGCCACACTCAAAGCATCCAAAAAGTTCCGTTTTAATTGCAAGGTAAAATACAAGGTAACCAATAATGATCACAATTATCACTAGTGTCAGCATGTCAAATTAATAATGCCCAAAAAAGAAGTAATAATAATACAAATTCAAAACACAGAGTTTTGTGAAAATGAATGAAAAACATAGCAAACTCCCCAAAAAACATCTAATTACATTTATGAGAAATATATTAGCAATTTTTCCCAAGACACTCAAAAGCCATGAATTCCTTTAAAATGGCACCTGTAAAACCCAGCCAAACAAGTTTGCACTTGTCTTTGCAGCTCAGGATCAAAGCAGCTGCACTGCGCAGCTTGGCAGGGGGAAGGCAAGCAGCTCAGGCCATCTCTGCATGCCTGGCCTTGCCTTCCACCACAGCACTAATTATCCTGGAACCGGAGAGAGCAGTCAGGGCACCTGAGCAGTCCTGCCAGCTCCGTCACGCTCCGGCTGCAGCTGCATTTTGCCGTGCCAGCCAAACCTCCAGCGCCCACAATGCACCTGGGCTGCTACACGCCCTGTGCCACGTCACTGGCGTCTCATTGCTGCAGAGCCCTGGGGGCCTTGGCGGGGGGGGGGGGCAAAGCGCCGCCTGTGGCTATGAGCAACGTGGGGCTCCAAATCCTATACAACTCACGGCCAAAGAATGGCGTCACCAGACAGAGGTGGAACTTGCTCTCCATTTTTAAGGACATGGCAGTAAAACCATGAATTGCTGGGCTCCATGGAAGACCACGGACTTGTTTGTGTCTGGTTTTGTGGTGTGATGTGAAGTACATGCTAGAACTGTGGTGGACGTGCTGGAACGCGGACGACAGAGAGGACATCCACGAACCCTTCCCATCAAAGCAGCAATTTAAAAAATGAGCCATGAATAAAAAGAATGATTGTGACCTGACTAGACACAGGCATAGTGCAATGGCCATTAAATAAACAAGGTATGAGCTATAAATGTTGTGTGAGTGTGTTTGTGTGAAGTAAAGGTGAGTAAGGGGAAGTGGAGCTGTGATTTGTGGAGTGGGAATGTACTAGACAGAAACCACAAGAAATAATCCAGGGAGGAGCTTGAGCGGAAATGAAGCAAGGCTATGTACTTTACGAGTATCTTAGTCCCACCACCAGCACCGCCACACAGAGACAAAAACAAGCGGAGAAACCTGTCACAGCTAGAAGGAACACCAAAGCCACTATGCAAATTGTGGCCATCAGGAGCACCAGTGAGGTAACAAAAAACATCTGCAGAAGCCAACCTGAGCCCTCGGCCTCGTTACACACTACAAACCTCAGTGGGGCGTCAGAGAAGTGGAAAACTGTAAAGTGTGTTGGTTCCAATCACTTCCACCTGCAGGACATGTGGTCTCCACCCACCTCCACCTCTCGCTGGCCAAACCCTTCCACTGTTTTACAATGTCTCTTTACTGAGATGGACCACACACACAGGTGCACACGCATGCACGCATGCATACACACACACACACACACACACACACACACACACACACACACACACACACACACACACACACACACACTTACTTTACAGTGCAACTGAGGCAACTCTACTGCCAGCATGGCATGAGAACAAAGCCCAGAGCAAGTAACACCGCCAAGGGCAGATAAAGCAACAGCTAAAAGCAAATTGTTCAGGTCACTAATGACAGTGCACAACCACCAGGGTTAGCATTTTACAAACATATACATGAAACCCTAGAGACGCTGCCAAGTAGATTTGGGTCCAATACCTAAGACAACCACTAGCGTATCTGACTTTGCCATCATCCATAATGCTAAACTGACTCCTGTGGTCATGGGTCAGCATTCAGCGGTGGAGCAGAGTGAATGCAAGCCTGAGTACTTGTGGAAGTGCTGCTAATCCAGAAGAATTCAAGAGTGACAAAATAACATCAGCAGAGGAGAGGCAGAGGGGGAGTTCTGATGGGATTGCTACTTTCACCTGCAAGAGTGGGAGAAAACGAGGAAAGAAAAACTGCTCGAGGCAGGACAGACATCCGACAGATGTTTTTCTTTCTCTTTAAACAGAAAAGGCCATTATGAATAACATATGGTGGCGTTTTGTATGATCTTAAAAAAGTTTTTAAAAAAAGAAAGAAAGAAAATCCCAGAGCCTTGGGTCCTCTGGCAGACAAAAGGGGATGCATTTGCATGACCAGTTACCAGCAAATCAGAAAAAGGAACCGTTACTGCAAGACTGAGTCTCTGAGCCCTGCATGAAGCAGGGAAAAAAATACTACTAACATTATAGCACTCCTACCACCTGAAATCAAGACCCAATACATTATATAAGAAAAGGATGTTCATCTACAGCTTACTGAGGGGGAAAAAGTGCTATGGTTATAATTACTACTACCACGAGGGGTTTATAGATCTGGCACTGTCTATGGGTCAGAAATAACCATAGTGTGAGGGCAGGATGAGATACTGTTCAGACTGAACAGATACTCATGTGGTGTCAACCTCTAATTTTCTTACATAAGGGGGGGGGGCTCTATTCATGACCAAACATTATATGGAACCAAACAGATTTATTTTCATTTCACCAGTGTGAAATGCTCCTGATATGGGTTGTGGGTGTGGCGTGCGTGCATGCATTTGGGGTGCTCTTCATTTCCTAAATGCACACTGCTCTCTCAAGCTTTTTTTTTTTTTTTTACATTTTCCATCTCAATTAAAGACACACTACTCAGACAATACATAAAGTGGAGGCAGTGTCCTTGTTACAGAGAAGCACTCATAATAGCAGGAAGTAGCCATAACAGTGCCCTCAGTATAATGGGAGTTCTGACTGAGCTGCGTGTGCGTGGATGTCAAAGCACACTCTCTTTCTTGAGCTCCTAGCAGTCTCTGGGACCTGCTGCCTTAACATCTCTGATCTGCCCACAGTTCCCAGGGCCAGCTGCTGTAGCAGACATTGCAGAAAAGTGAAAACAAGCAATAAAAACAAAAGAATCGTATAATTGCTTTCAGTGGTCCTTAAGAGTGTTTTAGCTGTGTACAAAGATGAATAATTCAAGAGAGCAGGTGAGACAAATTCTGTGGTTCAGAACACTGACAGTTCAAAAAATGGAAGAAAAGCAATGAAGGAGTCAGTTTTACAGAGCCACTGCCTGTCTATGGGAATTCATGTCTATGGGAAAATTCACATCAAAGAGGATTAAAAGTTAATTGCTGTGGAGATACACTGTCAGTCCTAAACAACATGAAATCTTAACAGTCATGATTGAAAAGGAGCCACACCATCACACATACACTCGCTCTCCAAATATGCCAGCCCTCACACAAAATGCTAAGCTCTTTATCAACACAAAAATCAGATAAATGCTCATGTTAGGTTGTTGAGAAGTGCAAAGTATTCAATTTACAATTCAATTATTCAAATGCATAATTATTTGACTAAAGAATACTGACCAATGGAGATCTGATTTGAATAACAATCACTTCCTTAAAAGAATTTCTCAAACTGAGGAAGAGAACAATGAGAACAAAATACAGAGAATTCAAAATGAATGCTTGCTGGTGTTATGGCCGTTATAGTGTAAATATTACAGCTTGATATATGGCAGGTTATCAAGCTGACATTACCGTTAAGATTTTTACCCTGTTCTTTAATAACTTAATTTAATTAGTTCAATTTAATAGTTCATTAAACATAAATCCTAGATTTGAAATGTATTTTTGTCTTTATCTGTGATTTTTACAAAAATTAAAAATATTTAAATATTGTAAAACATTTCAAATGAAACATTTGAAACATGACCCCCCGCCCCATTTGACCCCATGTCGAGCAGTTTTACTCTCCTTTGCCCCCTCCCTGACACAAACACAGACCTCCTGTGCTTCCAGAGATGTGGAGGACATGGTTGGGGTTTGAGGAGCAAACCCAGGCTGAAGCAGGGTGCTGCAGAGATCAGCCTCCCCACTCACCAACCCATACCAGACAAACCACTTACGTACCCGACACTTGGGGGGTGGGGGTGGGGGATGTGGTCCATGTTTGCTGGAGATGATCTCCCATCAGGTGTAGGAGGAGATATCTTCCAGATGTCTTTCAAAATCACTGAAACTGTGTGTTGGTGTAGGCATGTGTGCACCACAGTGTTCACATTCTTAATATCTGATCACCATCTCACTGCCATAACAGAGTAGGATTTCCAGTTGGTAAAGACCCAACCTATTGGTCGACGTCTACATTTACATTTACGGCATTTAGTAGATGCTCTTATCCAGAGTGACTTACAAAAGTGCTTTGTCATTTACTCATAGAATATCCTTGTACAGTACAGCAGGTTAGAGTCCAACATACCAATGAACTAGAATACAGGAATCAATGCTGATATGTCTAGCTACCATTTACTTATATAGAAACTGAGTTCTTATTACTGTGCTTGCTACACTGACAAACAAAGTGGGTGAAGACCCTACTCCTCGCAGACCTCTCAAGAAGATGCTGGTAAGAGCAAGGGTCAGAAAGGAGATCTACTCCACCTCTCCCTATTAAACAATTCCTGAATCTCCCAAATAAAGTGTGCCAGGATATGCCAAACAGTGCCTTGAAAAGCGATTTCCTGAGGTTTAGCAGGCTGAAACGGAGGAGTATCCTAGTACTGATTAAAAAGCCAAACTAAGAATACAAAGATCAAAAGCCCCACCTCCAGCCATGCAGGGATGAACGCGCAGCCAAAATTTCAAAGCACCGTTTTAATTTGTCAAGGATGACAGAAATAACAAAAACGCCTGCTAAGTCCCCAGAGTGGGGCAGCATTCCCAGACACTTTATCTCCACACCGGGAGCAGCCCTGCACCAATCCACCCGTGCCAAGCCCTGTCCATGTACTTTTGGGAATAGTTACTTTGGAATAAACCAGTTCAAAGACCGAGGCATACTGCCTTACTCACGTTCATTTAAAACAGAACGGAGTGGTGCAGTAATCTCAGACACGGGATCTTACCCAAGCCCTCTACAGCACTGGATAGAACCTATTCATTTTATATGCCCATAATTCAGTGAACCACAGAACCTGAAAAGGCAGGTGACAAGTAATCTGCAGTGTTCCTAAACTAAACTCTTATACTCTGAGCCTTGGGATTGAAAGAGTTTTGTCTCTCTGTCTCTCTGTCTCTCTCTCTGTATGTGTGTGTGTGTGGTAATTCGAGCACACATTTTTCCTCTGGCATAAATACAGATGCATCAGATGACCAATAAACCGTAATGCATGACTTGAAGTGCCACTTAATCCCATTTATGGCTTGTGTGTACTGTGCATCTTGTCTGGGTTGTGCTGGTTCTGTGCTGTGCTGGTTCTCATGCTGTGCTAAGCTTTGACATTTTCTCAATGAGTAGGAAGTGGTGGCATTTCCTGGAAAACTGAACTTCCACACTTCATGAACACATTCACATTCTGTATGTTTGGTGTTTATAGTGATTACATGCCAAATAAGCTTACAGGACAAAGTTGTGCTGTTATGTGACCTTCATGGTTTTCATATATCCTGAAATGCATCTAATGTGCCAAGCTTCTAAATATGGCTCTACTTTGAACCCATGGCAAAAAAAAGTATCCTCCCTTTACACTGGCCAATACACTCAATTTAAGTAGACAGACTGTTGTATGTGTCTGTACACATATGCGTTTGCACGCACGCACACATGTGTGTTTTTGTGTGAGAAAAGCAGTCAGCAGTAATGATCACAGTGATAAACCCGGGAAAGTACTTTCTGATGGCATTGTGCAAAGCTGAGCAAACATGAGTGCTGAACCAGCCAAACGTGTGGAGGGAAGTGCACAGAACATGAAGCTCCCCAACCCTGCCACGCTCAACCCCCCTCCACCCCGTGCTGAACACAGGCTGCTCATCAGCTCCAGTGGGCCAGGTCATTGCACTGCACAGTTTAGGGCAGGACTGGACAACTGTGATCCTTAAGGGCCAGAATCCAGCACACGTTAGTGATTTCCCTGCCCTTGTGGTTGACCAATATGGGTTTTTCAGCAGCTGATGCAGATGCCAATGCCAATATTTAGAGGGCAGTGGCTGATATATAATTCCTACGTCATGTTGTTGTTGGAGGGTTTTTTTGGATAATTTTATAAAATTCAACAATTTATTAAATGATAACAAATGAGACACAACATTGCTGAACTTGAATGGACATTAATTGTAACACTGTCTGCACTGTAATATTGTTTGCATTGTCTGTTTGATTAAGTAGATCTGTACTCTGCAATGCAAAATGCATCAGCTCACAAAAAATTCTCAATTAAATGTTCACAGGTCATCAAACAACTAAACTTTGTTAAAACAAAAACAAACCAACCTTTGGCTAATCCCGATTATCTCAAAATGGCATTTAAATGGCCGACCACTACTCTTAACACACCTGCTACACCTGGTAATTAACAGAGGAGTTGAATCTGGTGTTAGAGCATAGAAATCACCAAAGTGCCACATCAGCAGGCTACTGTGCCTCCTCTGTTCTCAGCAGAAACATACTGAGGAAGACCAGACCCTAGAGCACATGAGCTCCGCCCCTTCTCAGGCCCCGCCCCCTCTCAGGTTCCTGATTAGTCAGTACTAACAGACCCAGGTGATATGTTTCCTGCCCTCGGCACATCACAGGTCACAACAGGTGCACTACAATAGGTTTTCCCCACAGTGCCTTGCGGTGGAAGTCACCGGAGAGGGGCTCTGTAGGGACATGTCTGTGTTTGTTACAGAACCCCAACCATGCTGTCCTGAGTAGTAGCCACCATGAGTCACACTCTCCCAGCCCATGCCTCGGAGCTGCGGATATTGTCTGGGGAAAGGAAATTGACCCAGACGCTTCTTTTAGTTTTCTTTGGGATAAATAAAGGATGTCCTTGCTATCAAAGCAAGGATGGATGTCAGAGAGAAAGAAAGACAGCAAAAGAGAGAGAATGAGGAGGTTATAAAGAAATAGTTTTGCTAGTAGTGAGTTGAAGCCCATTTAAAGACTTTTCACTGTCTGAATGTCCAGGACCCACTTGCATTAGAATAGATCTCTGCTGAAAGCGGACTGACTCACTGGCTATGTAGGCAGAGTCTCTCTCCGTCACTGTGTGTGTGTGTCTGTCTGCATGTCGGGAACACTGAGTAGATGGAATGCAGGTCACCTCTGGTAGCACACAGAGCACAGCCTTGGTTTACTCGGGCACGGGGCTGGGAGCCGCACATTCCATGAGAAACACTCTTCATTGTAGCCTGTACACAATGCACACTACTGGAGCTGAATGGCATCCCCTCGGCTGGGAGAAATGGCCCTTATTACCATGACAATAAACCCCTGCCCCCCGCCCCCCGCCACTCAGACCTCAAGCTTGTGCTGTCGTGCGACAACGTGGATTACGTAACCTGAAACTAGGAGACAGAAGTCCAGCGTGACAAGTATTCTGATGTTCTGTCTTGCTCCACATAAAGCCATTTTCAATCACTACACCACTGTTTATTTAATCACTGTTGAAATCAGTATAAAATTGTATCACAAACCCTACATGTGATCTAAATAATAAATTATGTAAGGGCCAGAGGTCATCAGCCACAGATTAGCCTGACCATGTTAATGTGTCTCATTAACTACACAATTAGCTCCTGTTTTTTTTTTTAATCAAAAAAGCCCACAAACGTAGCCAAACTCCCAAACAAACACCCAAATAAACACAAACAAGGATCTGGGGTCCCAAATGACAATGAGTGTAGTTTACAGAATAGACATTATGTGATTTATGGACACAGAGACAAAGACAGTTGAAGCAGGGTAAGGAGCTTCTCTGTCTGTCTGTCTATAGTGCCTGCTGGACAAGACGACTTCTGCAGGTTTTACTCTGAGTATGGAGCCTCTCCTTACAGATCACACACACACACCTGCATGTACCAACATGACTGCATACAAGAGTTTGGCTGAATACTGCTACTGCATAGTACCCACACACTGACATTTATCCACAGTGCAGATTCTTTAAAGTTCTCACTTGGCTATGCTACCACATAAGAAGCAGTTTGGAATCAGTGTTCTCTAGCTTTGAGAGGGTGGACTCAACAGTAGTGTGTGCAGTGCAGGTGGAGCCAGGCTGGGTGGCATAAGCCTATCAGTAAGGGAGGTTGTGTTTGGAGGAACACCAGCACCTCTGCACAGGAAGTCCAGCCAGCTCAGCTAGCATTTCCTTTAGGAAGTTACCCCCAGGACTTACTGCCCCCACCATCTCACTCACTCACTCACTCACTCACTCACTCAGTCACTCAGTCACTCAGTCACTCAGTCACTCAGTCTCACAGTCTCACCAACAAATGCTGTGTAAGGACAACACCTGGTCCAATGGAGGGAAAATATGGCAGTGGCAATGATACATAATAGCTGCTCACAGAGGCCAAAATAGGGACTGTTTGCGTGCATGCGTTTAAAACCCACAAATCTGAATCCCATGGTCAAGCCCATGATTGTGTTTACCCTGCATTTTGTCTGACCACAGGAAGTATGTGGGCCCTGCAGAGCTGTGTCTGGGCTCACTTTGCAGGGTAATCTTGGTTCTCAGCACTGCATACACTTTCGTGGCACGAACTCCTTAAACCCCATGGGCTGCGAGCAGGCCCATGGACTCAGCTCAGCTGTTTTAGACAAGCTAATGACTGACAACAGAGCGAGCAAACCAGGCCAAAGGGTGAGAGGCCCTCATGCACCACCTTGTTCAAATAATGCCCCAAGAAAACAGCATAAAAACACACATACATACTTGCACGCATGCACACGCACAAGCACGCAAAGGAAAAACAGAGACAGCAGGAGTGAGAGAAAGTGTGAGGGGGAGAGACGAGCCGATCCTGTACCTTGTCTCTGGATGAAAATGCGGAGCAGGGGGTGGGCGGTGGACACAGCCTTACAAAAGTTCTCGTCGTTGTTGATGGGCAGAAGGTCCCCATGGACGTCGGCATAACCAATCATCACCTCCATGTTGGTGATGCGGTGGATGTGCAGCATGAGTGTGAAGAACTCCTGGAAATTGCCAGGCTTGACGCGGTTCACAGAGATCCTGCGGAACTCTGCCCCATACTGTGGGATAAAGAACACACGGGAACAAAGCGTTCAGAGCTCACAGGAAGCAAATCTCCTGCCTGGGGTGAAGAACAATATGACAATAAAATATAAAAATATAACCCAAATGACACTGTCTTGCATGATGCACAAAAAAGGGGTTGTCTTTAAAAAGTAATGTAATCAGTAAAAATGTTCCTTGTACTTCATAGCCAGGAGACTGGCCTGTAAACAGAACATCAAGTTAAATTTACTTTACTGAATCTTTTGCTGCATAGTGAATCCATTCAAGATTCTAAGAATATAATAAGCTATTTATTACACTGCAGTGGGGACAAAGAAAAATATTTTCTTAATTGTAAGGATGTATTGTTTAATATCTGTATGACTGGAAACACACACCTAACCCTCCCCAAGAGAGTTCAGTCGGTTTCTCACAGGTCATCCTCAACAACAGCTGGAAACTAGACACAACATTTCTTCAGTACGTGATGAAACCTAATTCCAGGGCTTCTGTAGCCTGGCGTCTTAACCAAAACAAAGTTCCAGCGTTCTGATTTTCTTTTATGTCTCTGGTTCATCTATTTAGTCTTTCAAGCGCTTCAAGAATCCAAATACCCTGGCACTGGGTGTCAAACACGGAGTGTTTTATCCACAGGGCTGGGAACTATCTGCTCTCACACACAAAAGTAAAAGGTCTGAAACACAGGGCCACAGTGACCACCATGGCTCTGACGCCTGGAAGACGGAAATGGAGGAAAAGGAGGCAGGGAGACAATAGAACAATACAGGCGGACCTGCAAGCGCAGCAGACAGCTCAGAACAACACCAACTCCAGCAGGATACTGGGGCTGGTGCTCCTCTACATGGCTCAATGATACAGGAAAAGTTACCATATTGTGATTTCATTGCTGCATGTCACAAAATTGATATGCCTCAGCAATGCATGAAAACAAAATGGTGAGCCCTTGACGCAACACGGTTCAAAAGTGGCCTGCACTGCAAATTTATTTATGAATCATAAATGATGTCATCTATAAGAATATCTGATTTATCAGGATGTTCACAATGCATATTTTTAAAAATGATGTGATTCATTAGAAGGCTTATTTGCATACTGCAGACATTTGAAAGATCAGTGCTGCACAGAATAATACTGAGGAAATTATGAAAAAACTTGACATGCAGATGGACTAAAAAAGCAGTGTAAAAAAACAGACACACAATCGTATGTGTCTTTATTAAGTATAAACACACCACACGCTTCCGTTCCCACATGCAGCAACACCTATACAACACCGCCAACACAAACACTGCGTATTATTAAACATGATTATCTGTCTAGCTTTGATGACTTATACGTCCACCAGAATGAACACAGAAGGGTCAGGCTGAGGTCACAGCTGTGATCATGTGACTGTCGTACTAATGCTAGCTGTATAGATGGGGTGCGTGGGCGGCCTGACACAGTGCCTGAAAAACACAGGCTTCGCTTTGTCTCACACGTTGACATGGAGCTCACAGCAACACAGCACCCCTGCAGCATGCACACGCACCCCCCCCCCCCACGCTGCCACACACATGGTCTGCTGCTGCTCTGCTGTAATTATGCTCCCAGTAGGAAAATCCTACATTAGCAAACAGCAGCCTGTGATCACCACATGAAACATGAACACAGGGTTGGTGGGGCAGTGTGGGGAAGCTCTGAGGCAAGTGTGTGATGCTGCTAACTTCACTGGAAAACACCCCCCGACCCCCCCCCGCACACACACACACACACACACACACAACTCATGACAAACACAAACATTCATCCCTCTTGTGAAAAGTTGACCCACTCCTCGTCCCGAAGAACTGAATCGGCATATTTCAGGCACACTTGAGGAATCCACAAATCCACAAGAGCAACAGCAGTGTGCTGAGCTTAGACTGCAGTTAGAGCTTTTTCTAACATACCAGCAACTTACTGTTGACTGGCAAGCTATGTTGCTTTAGAACTGCAATGAAATCAAAAGAGTTTCTGTGCTGTGAACGTTCTAAGAAGAACATACTAAGAATGCACCAGTCTAGACCAGAATGCCTAGCCATTATTTTCAATTGAACGGTGACCAGTTAAATGGTCGTATGTGTGAACTTCAGCAATAACCAGAGCTGCGTTGGTGATTTCAGTACTGAGGCACGTGTAAACTGAGGTCATGTGTGAAGAGGCTGTCTGCACATCCATGGAGCAATGCTGGAGTCCCACCAGCACACCCCATCAGGACATGCCTTCATCAGGGCCACCATTTCCGTGTCTCCATCAGCACCTGAGTAACGCCGCAGGACACGCAAGGCTGCACATCAGCCCACGTCCTCTGGCAAGTTGAGGCAAGTGCAGCTCTTGCGTTAGAGCTGTTCTCTTTGGGAACCCCCCCCCCGCTGACATTGAACAGCACCACGGTTTCAGTCTTATCGAGTTTCAACATTTGTGCCCTATCTGTGAGCATGTCTCACCAAATAAATAGGAGATAAAGCAGAGGAGAGGCTCTGGCAGAGAGAAGACAGCGTGGAAGTGCTTCAGGAAAAGGTTGACACATTGCTAAGCTTTCTGTTGACACAGGCTGATTGCTGGGCCAGCCAGAGCAACACAAAGGACACAAAGCTAAAACAGCCCTGCTGTGCCCTCCAGCTCTGTTGTACTCATCTTATCAGCCCTCGGGTCCTTTCTAAATCATGATACTTTCCTGGGTCACCAAGAGACAGGAATCTCGCAATGACATCCTCTTTGACAACAGCAAAGAGTGTGCAGGGTGATAAGTGAAGATTAATCATGTCATAAAGGACAATCTCAATGCATGTCGAGACACACATCCTGTTCGTTCTGACAACGGTGTACCGAATAGTGCCAGCCATCAGAGAGCAGATCTGCGCCAGTACTCTAGCAATACACACCACCTGCGTCCAGACCACCCCTCCAGCATTCCACAAAACTGCCCTCACCTCACAGGTTGAGTCAGCTTTGCACAGAATTAACCACTGGGCTGCTTCTTCAGATTTCAATGGGAAAGCAGGTTAGTCCATCCACACCACCCCATTATTCAAACAGAACCATCTCAGTGTTTGCAGAAACAAGAAGGCTAATGGGGCCTCTTGTCTTCTTAGACCCTTAGATAGTGGCTCTTTTCACTGCCACCAGTAGCTGGCATTCCAGCCTCTGTTATGAATTGGAGCATGGCTGAATACAACAGAGCACTAATCAGACAATTGCAGTCCAGATCTGGGCACCGTGCCGACGCATTCCCATCAATTAGGACCTCTAGATCCAAAACCACAACACTACAAATTCCGACTACCCAAAGCTGGAGATGTTTGACAGCAGATAGCTGGCAATCCTCTGCGGTTGAATACTCGACAGTTCTCCCGAGTCTGTAGTTGGCTTCACTGCCAGTTTCTTATTCGAGTTTTCTCGTCTAGCACTTTTACATTTGTCCGTGCGCTACACCAAACCCCAAATCTACGTGACAGCTGGGCAGCGGCGTGTTAGGGCAGAGTTGCTTCAGGCTAAGTACATAAGAGATAGGTGGATGCTCTCCCGTCACAAACGTCAGCATTAGGCCAAGCGCATTCTTTCACAGCTCGCAGACACTCAAGTCGTTTCAAAACTTGACAATTACGCATCTTTCCATCCCTGTGCTCATACGATACACGACACGTGTAACGTAGGCCTAAACGACTCTCACATACATACATACATACATATACATATACACACACATACATATACATATATATATATATATATATATATATATATATATATATATATATATATATATAAATAAACACGGCTAAATACCGTTAAGAAGACACACTGGTGCGGGCGCGGGAGCTCATGTACAGCGACTTGGTAATGTTGGTAATGTTGGAAAAGCAGCTGTCAACCTATACCTAGCTCATTTACTTATATTTCAACATGAATCTAATTAAAATGAGATCTTATCTTCACGGTGAAAACAACAACAACAAATAAACCACAATGCCACCCACTTAGCTTGCTAGCATAACTTCTACTGAAACCTCAGCTGGCACCTTAACAGCTCACAGCGCGTTTATAACTACCAATGACGGCGTTGGCAAACTTTGCAAACATCGCTTTTCTAAGTTCCTGTAGTTTTACTCATTATCAGCAAACATAACTTGCAATCCCGCAAGCACAAGAGCTGGGGAAGCTTCGTCTTAAAGGACCACCTTAACTTACAAATTCAGCTGTACGGTTATGAAACAGCATATTAAACCAAGTACTTCAAAAGACACAAACCAACCGTGGGTGAACTGCAGCCGACTAGCTACTAATACAATTTACAATAATATAATATAATATTTCTACTAATATAAGTACACGGGGAGCTTATATTAGCTAGCGATGTGATATCGGCTAAGACAGTTGTTAGCTATCCAGCTAGCTCTTTAAAATACTGTGAACTAAAACATTTACCAACATTAACCAGTACTGCCATTGAATACTGACGAAACTCTCGCACGATTTCCAATTCAAATCCCGGTTGTGCTCACCTTGCTTTTAACTTCAACTGCGTTTAAGTCCAAGTTTCGCAGAGACTGCTGTTTATTAAAGCTCCGGTTCATTTTGACGGTTGGGACTTCTGAAACCAGCCCGTGGTGGCTGGGGGATTCGCGGTATGCAGATCCTGTAAAACTCCCTTATTTTATTTATTTACTTTTTGGGTTTTGTTTTATTTATTTATTTTTAGCGTTCAGGACAACGTGAATCCTCGGATATTCCGCTACACGTTTCTCCGCATTAGCGCAGCGCACTTCGCAAAGTTCAGGAGAAAAATAAAGTCTCACACAGAGAGAGCGCGAGGGCAGTTCAGCGACTGAGGGGGGAGCGAGCGAACTTTTCAAAATGACATCATCGCTGTCTCCGCGAGCGCCGCGCGAGCTCTCCCCGTGCCTCCCAGAAGAAGGGAAAACGTTTGCCGTGCACGGTGGTTTGCACCAGTCCCGTCTGCATGGCTTCATTTTGGCTGTGACACACAGAGGCGTCTCCTGCCCGCAACGACGCAGCACTTTATATTGCATATTGCCATTTATTTATTTGCTGTTATTTCCAAATTCCAAATACGAATGATATACGTGGTTTATTTACGCACAGGTTCGTTTTCGTGCTGTAGCTGAAAACTGCAGACACGTTGTCTTTCATGTCGTATATATACGGTGAGTGAGTTGGCTGCAATTTTCCTTTATTCTTGCCTCGCCATAGCCTTCTCAGCAACTGTTGCTGCTGCCGAGTACGGTTATAGCCTGTCAACTATGTCGAGCATGCTCCACCGACATCTCGATTATTCGTTTGCAGTACACAAAGCTGTAACCACTAATACTTGATTACCAGTGATCAGCAGCATTGTTAGTTGACAAAATAACGATACTTTTTGTAACTACATTTGTTTTTGGGCTAAATGCACAAATATGCGTCTGAATCGAAATTCCAGTAATTTAAGAGTTAAATAACTGTTAGTTGCGTGCTTTTTATTATTTTTGTTTGTTAGGTTAGTTAAAGAATTAGGTTCCTTAAAGGATCCCAATACCAAATAGTAAAACCGTAGGGATAAATTATATTATGCAGTAATATACCGCCGACTAGAGGCTGCTTATGTTCTTTTAACTTTACAGAAGGTAGTCCGAATATTAAAAGCACCACTAGATGTCAGACTCACACAACTAAAAACATTTAATTCGGCCCTTCTTCAGGCGCCACATGCTGTATTTTAAAGCACGTCAGCGGCTCGTAATCTCTGAGTTGAAGACCAAACGGTCATAGTTTTATGTTCTCCGTCCGACCGACGTACACGATTCAGCCTGCTCTGTGACCCTCTGAGAAGCCGTTTTAAATCCTAGATGACAATACTAAACTATACAGGTCAATGGAGTCCCAGAGATGTCCTGTGTTATGGAAGGTGTTTGGATTCCATGCTGTGAACATTATTCCATCCTGCAGTCAGATCATCGCAGAGCATTGTGTGCATGGATTTCGACCGGTTCACCTTGAAGGCTAACAAAACAACTCGGAGCCTGCACTTGATCATGGAAAGCGACATGGTTCAGTGACCCTGAGGGATTATGGGGCCCCCTGAGAGGCGCAACTGTACCTCTCGAAAGAGGACCATGCTGCTGAACAGGTCAGCCCCACTTCAAGCTCCCTATTAAACCCACCTAGTCAGTGACCTTCCCAGGCTAAATGCTGACATGCCCCTTGGCAGTCTTTTCATTCCGGGTTCGAGGGCACGCCAGCCGACGAACTCCAGATGCTCAGCGGGCTGGACAGAAGGGAGAAGCAGGGTCTGCATTCCTGAGTGTAGAAGGCGTCCAAGCTGCCCCGCTGCTGGGCCCTTGGCGACCCTGGGGGGGCGGACCCCGGCCACAGACCCGTGCTGGCCTCCTTTGCATATAACCTGAGCCTGGGAGAACAGAGAGCTTCCAACAGGAGCTCTGTGATTGCCATTGCCTGGGGAGGCCAGCAGGGAGCTCCCAGGTCAGTCATGCCTGGCCAAGTTTGAACGGATAAAGAAGCTGGCAATGTGTTTTCTAAGACAGTGGCAGAAAGGGTTCGCAGGATGTCGGCGTATCCACATTCATGGACAGGGTGCAAAAAGCACATATGGGTGGTGTACACTGAAGTAACAGTTTTGAAGAGTGTCATTTGAAAGTTATTTTACCATAAATAAACACCATAATTATTATGTAAATATGTTTTCATTTGCCCATATTCATTCAGTACCAAATCTGATGTGAATAAATGCTGCTTCTCTGGGGCTTTTGTTTCCAAACCATGGCAAAAGAGAAGTGCCAGCTTCATGGGTCCTGTGCTCACTCAGGGCAGACAGGGTGAGTCTGATTGGGCCTCGCTGCTTTGATTGGCATCTGGGAGCGTGATTAAGGAGCCCAGGCATCTGTGACCCCTATGGTCACGCCTACACACTGACTCTAATAGCCATTGTCTGGGTTGTGGGCGGGGCATGGATTTCTTCCTGTTAGTCAGTCAGTGTGTCTGAGAGCTACTGTCTGAGACATTGTGGGAGGTTTCCAATGTACATGCCTTCGCTCCATTATGCCACAAGACACCAACGTGACAATCTCTAACAAATGCAAGCATTGCATCAGTGTGCCATTCACATGTATGATTGATGACAATTTTCTAGAATGTTCCTCTTCATTCTTAGTGGTTCATTTGGCTTGTCACTGAGTAAGTGTGCACTAGACTATTCACCTGAAAAAAGTAATAAAGTGGGAAACACGTGTTGATTTTGGTTTTAGATGTGTCTACTTTGTATTCAGATGGAGCTGAAGTGACTCAGGAGCAAATGCAGAGCCCATTTCTCATACAGATAAAGCACAGAAGTGAGACACCAGTTTAATGAAATATAAAATATTTATGGTCATACTCTGCAGGACAGCGGTGCCACATATACACCATTAGAGGGCGCTTAGCTACCGCGAGATGCCACTTACAACCCCCCCCCCCACACACACACACACACACAATAAAAAAAAACAAAAAAAAAACTATACATGTAAACATATTGGCATTGTTAGCTTTGTGCGCTCCTCTTTGTCTCATTTGGGCCTTAAGGGTGGAAACAGCTAAGATGAATGTTTTTACTCTTTGGCTATCTTCCTGCATGCCCTGGTTTGGCCAGCGAAGGAGACGAGAACAACAGAAGGTGGCCCTGAACACAACACAGCACTCCCTGTCAGGGCCTCCATGTTCCTGCTGGGCCAAAGGAGATCTGTAGCGTGTGTGGAGAACTGCGCCCCTGGCCATATTTTCAATTGCACACCTACTGTTAATTCTAGCAATTACATTATGCCACATTAATTATGGACTCCTCTTATTCTGCTAGGGCAAATGCAGGCGTCAGAATGGTGTTCTGATAATAATTATAACGTGTTTGAGAAGAAGGGCTTGTCCAGGAATGTTTAAAATGTTGCTGAAGTTGTTAAAACTCCATTATATGTTTCAGTTCAGCCAGTTAAGTAATTCTGCATGTGAAACAAAAAAAAAAAGGTTTATATATATATATATATATATATATATATATATATATATATATATATATATATATATATATATATATATTACAGAACATGGATACCTGCATCTTGAATGGGTTGTGTGTTTGTGTGTTTGAAACGTGGGCTTGTGTGTGCGCACGTGTCCCTCTCTGTGTGTGTATGTGTACATATGTGTGAGCGTGTGTGTGTGCGTGTGTGTGTTTGTGTGCACGTGCATGCGCTTCATTCATTCAGCTGCCCAGGGCACCTCACAGCTCTTATGGTCTCCTGAGTTCGAGAGGAATGGGACCCAGATGCCCTAACCTGTCACCCATGAATGCATATCCAATGGAGAAGAATGAGGTAGAATTCAGGGTGATCCAGAGGGAGAGATTCCTGTCAGCAGGTTCCTGTAGAGCAGAGATAGCTCTTTTTCATTTTACAATAGGGAATGGCTGAGCGTGCTCTGCTTCACCTCATAGCTGGGCCTGGATGAGGGTGACCAAATACTGAAGATGCTGCGAGTGTGTTTGAATGAACATAAGATCAAATGAAGGATTTTCTTTCTGTGATTGAAACCTTTTGTGCATGTGGTATTGAGGTTTTGCTCTAAAGTATAAGCACGATCTCATCACGGACTAACAGGAGGGTTCTCCTAACTCTGCTGACACTGGGTCAGTCTGTAGTCTTCCTTGAAGCAGCTTAGACCCAAACCACGTCACTGACTCTGCTCCAGGAGCTTTAATACTCCTCTGTCATGGCTCCCCCTGC
Organism: Electrophorus electricus; assembly: GCF_041902795.1. Lineage (NCBI taxonomy): Eukaryota > Metazoa > Chordata > Actinopteri > Gymnotiformes > Gymnotidae > Electrophorus > Electrophorus electricus. Next base: position 41,244,912 of record NC_137498.1, on the reverse strand, counting down.
TGGATGTTCCAGTCAGCCACAGTAGACCAGGTCTGGTTCGGGAATACCTTCAGTTCTGCCACAGGACATGGACTGTTCTTCTGCTAGAGGATGGGAGGGAACACAAAACATCTAAAAACAAACAAACAACCAAAAAGAAAAAAAAATCAAAAGTTGAATGCTTTTAAGTCTGTGATGAATGAGGTCTGTAGTTCAGACAAAGAGGGTGCCAGATGCAGACAGGCAGGGCCAGTGTGCAGGGGGGGCCAGGGTGAGGAGGCAGGGCCAGGGTGAGGAGGCAGGGCCAGTGTGCAGGGGGGGCCAGGGTGAGGAGGCAGGGCCAGTGTGCAGGGGGGGCCAGGGTGAGGAGGCAGGGTCAGTGTGCAGGGGGGGCCAGGGTGAGGAGGCAGGGCCAGTGTGCAGGGGGGCCAGGGTGAGGAGGCAGGGCCAGTGTGCAGGGGGGGCCAGGGTGAGGAGGCAGGGCCAGTGTGCAGGGGGGGCCAGGGTGAGGAGGCAGGGCCAGTGTGCAGGGGGGGCCAGGGTGAGGAGGCAGGGCCAGTGTGCAGGGGGGCCAGGGTGAGGAGGCAGGGTCAGGGGCTGTGGGGTTTGGCATGCCAGGCTGTGCTGTTCTTTCCGTCTGCTGTGCATAGAACAGAAGTGGCCTGGGGTCTGTGGATGAAGAGGTTATTGTCTCGGGCATCACTGACCTCATGGCTCTGAATACCTCCTGTGGTCTGTGAGTGCTGGGACACCCCACTGGCTACTTTCACAAAACCTCGCACCTGAGGAATTAGACAAAAATACTATTAGTACTTTTTTATAAAATTGTAAATGTATGGGGGGGGGGGGTTTGTTTGTTTTTTTTGTTTTTTTGTTCTAAGGTGGTGATTGATGTTTAAATGAGTGTTGAGTGTACAGAACTGGATGATTCACAGACCACCTGCAGAGCTGGAGCTAACAATGTGTATGTACAGTAGCATGCGTTTGCATTTGCATCTGTGTTTCTCTTGTTGCGCCTGGCGGTGTTAAAACACTTTTCCCTTTTCACGGGAGAATGAAAACAGCAGCCATCTGGCGCCAGGGTCACAGGTTAACTCCTGACTCAGTAATGAGAATGCTGTATCTTGGAGATGTGTGGGACCCAGAACGGCCTGGCTGTCCGGCTCCAGAACACACATTAAACATTAACAGCACACACACTCACAAACAATCCCTCTCTCTACCCTTAATCTCTCTCTCTCTCTCTCTCTCTCTCTCTCTCTGCCATGTTTCCTCTCTCCTCTCTCACTTTCTCTCTTTACTCTCTTTTCTCTCTTATTTTTTTCCACAGTAGCTGGTTCTCTCACATATTGCTCACCATCCCCTTCATTCTCGCTGTAACTCTGCCCCCACTGAGTCAACCCGCCACCACCGCGAAGGGCGTTTGCATCTGTCAATGCGCCTGATCAATATGGGAAGGAGCGATAAAAACCACAGGGATGTGTCTGACTTTAAAGGTTCGTGTAATCTCCCTATAACCATTCAGTCTCAGCCCATGTGTTACGCTAATCTCAAGAGTGTGCTGTGCTGGTTAAATACTGATCTCTGAGGCAGGCCTGTCTGTAAATTCCAAATATCTGTTTTTAGCAGCTTTGTGTAACCCAGCAGAACAAGCTCCACTTCGTTTCGGTAGTGTTATGGATTGTGGAGGATCCTCCTGTTTGGGAACTCCAGAGGCCACAAGGGACACGTTAGGGAGAAGCGAGGTTAATTAGCTCTCTCCCGAGCCTCCTGCAAATGCTAACAGACTAGGGAGACATTTTCTCTTTCTTCTTTGGCTCCCTTGCTCCTTCCCTCCATCTCCCTTGTCTAGGGTCGATGGTGTGGCCCAGGCTCATTATCGCCGTGGTGACCTCTTTAGTCTCCTGGCTGTCTCTCTCTTGCGTGCGGAACCTAGTTCCTGCCTCTCAGCCCAGTGCACTGAGCAACCACACACCGAAGATGAAAGCGGCTTTCATGGCTGGGGAAGTGTGTGTACAAGCCACAGGCCATCTGGGTCAGTGTGACAGTGCACGACAGAGAGAAAAAGGCATGTTTTTGACAAGGACGTGCTACAGATGCCGCTCCATACATCTATTAAGCCCAACAGGAGGTGTAGTCTGTTGCAGATTTTATCGTGGATGAGGCTTTGCCTAACATTGTCCAATCAGGGTTTTGAGTCCAGTTAAGTTCTGATCATTTTGATCATTTGTAAGGTTACATTGCTTAGCACGTAGCATATTAGCAGGTTACTGCTGCATTAGCAGCACTGTCAAATGTGCTGTTTTACTCTCCATCGAGGAGCAGCTATCTGCGTAGCTCCGTAAGCACTACAGCCTTACAACCACCAGCCCAGCGATGCCCAGCTCCCAGTGTGTGACAGTAACAGACCCTTCACACGTCGGCCTGCTCCCTGCACCAACACAGCTGACCCAGCTGGTAACACCCTTGATAAGTAGTCTGGGAGGTAAATCAGGTGGGTTGAAGTAGGTCAGAAACATAAAGTCTGTAACATAGGCACCAGGACTGCAAAAGCTCTAGTCTACAATACAGTGTAACTCAACGGCTTAGTCCAGTCCAGTTGTACTCTGCTTAGGATAATAGACAGTACAAACCAACAGTTTAGCACAATGTACAGTCTAGTCCATCAGGCAGTGTAGTACAACAACCAGCCTGGTCCAACATAGAGTCTAGTTGTACCCTGAAGCACAAGACAGCAGTGTCAGGCTTACTGACCACTGTTGACACCCTGTCCACTTCCACCCAAGGCCAAGGACTTACAGCAGGCTGCAGGTGTGTGCCGTACGGGCCTGCTCCCCCTCACATTGAGTGGCAAGACAAGGGCGCAACGAGTGATTGCACATGCACGCACACACTCTCTTTGCCTCTTTTTTTTTCACAAGGAGATCTGATTAATGGTGTGTAAGTCAGCGGAAGGACAACACCTGACCTGGGTGCACCTCTGTCTGATTTGCAGCGTGCATACGTGCAGCCTGCCAGAGTTATTCACCATATCAGAGAATTATCGATCATTAGCAGTGGAAGTGTGCTATCGGCCAGCACGCAGAGGTTTTACACAGGAGAATGTTTATCTTCTAGGCAATCTGTGGAGGGTGCGTTTGTCTGGGGATGAGGCAGAGAGAGGGAGGGAATATGAGAGATAAAAAGAGAAAGGGTGCAT